>NW_009646410.1:2191684-2236151 GCF_000708025.1 Charadrius vociferus
CCCCCAAAAAAAAAAAAAAAAGAACAAAAAGAACAAAAACCCCCACAACAAATCCAGGAAAAAACCCCAAAGCTTGCAGAAATATTTTGTTGCAGTGCTCTGTACTAACAGCTGATTTTCAGTTTGTGTGAGCAACGGAGGAACTTCAGGCTCAACCTATTCTGAATTCCGCTTGAATTGAGCAGACTATTTTAGGTATTAGAGTCAAGATTTTAGTAGTTTGTAACACCCTAACTGGTGGGTTCACTTGGTGGGTGTGAACAGACAAACATTTTGAGCAAGCAGCTCAATCTCCCTTGGTGAAATAAATTTTAATTTAGCTACCTTGCTAAAAATGTATTTGTGGATAATCCATACAGACTGTATCGTGACTCATTCTCAATCCCTCTTGAGGATGTGCAGCAGTGGAAAGCATGCCACAGCGGCCACTAAAGCCATGGCGCTCCCCCAGTTGCAGAGGCAGCTGACCTGTTCTGGAGAACTCTCACCTTTTGGTAGTGAGAGTGTGAAGAGGTGGTTGGATCCCACTAACGCTCATTCAAACTCTGGGTTTCAACCATTTCTGGAGCTTCAGTCCCTTCCAACCTGAGTTGTTTTGTGAACTGATCCACTTAAATTACACAACTGCAATCCAGCAAAATATACGGTCTAATGATGAGAAAATACCGAGCGGGCTGGTGTCTTTGTTCAGGCCGAGTGAGCTGCAGTGCCGTAAGTAAACTCTACGGATCGCCGTGTGTGGAGAGGCAGTGTGCGCCCCCGCTGCTTTGCTCAAATGCGGTTCCCACAATCATTTGCAAACGCTGGACCTGTCCCTCTGCAGAGCGCGTCTCTGCGCTGCAGGTGCGATGCCCCCGGGCATCCCTGGTGTGTCGGACCCACTCTGCAGGGTGGGGAGTAGTTCTGCACAGCAGCGCAAAGAAGGGGTGCCTTTGACCTGCTTCTTTGGAATGCATTAGAATTGAATATTTAGAACATTATCTAGCTTCGCTTTGGTGTATAACTGTTGTTAGAAACGCTTGACAAACGTGAAAGGAAAGGATCAATGTTTGTGTGTATTTGTCCTGAAATATTTTTGTTTCTCCAGCATTTCTTTGCCATTTCATTTTAGAGTTGTCTTTCCTTTTTCATTACACTTGAGATTAATGTTCTCCTGCCACTTACCCAAGCGACTTTACTTTGATATGTGTCAGTTTGAGATTAACATACAAAAAAATTTCTGCCACCTAACAATTAGTCTCTTGAAAAAATTAAAAACCTTCAAGACATGTAACAGGACTTAAATTTTTCAGTGGGTTTATCTCAATCTTAGACTAGAATAAACTCACACAACCTAATTGCTATGATTAAAATCTATCTCTTTACTAGAATGTGCTCCCATTAATCACTGCAGTTTTCTTTCTGTCCTGTTTCTCAATTTGGGCTCTTTTTTCCCCCCCCCTTGTTGTGTGAGATCGGATTTTAGTTAAACACCTGTTCAGTACTTTATCAGTAAAATGGTAATAAGGTCTTTAAGCCAAGTTCTGCAAATATCTAGAAGACCACTATGTTGTTATTTTTTTTTTTATGTTTTCAGTGTACTATGCAGTAAAATATTTTTTCTTCTTTTGAACAAGTTGTATTCTGGTTTCCTGTATTTGATACAATGAGTGACACAGTTTAGATTTGAGTGCATGAGGGTACTTCCACACACACTCTCTAATCCAGAAGTAGTTACAGGACTTGATGAGTGAAAAATCACCCATGTGGCCCAAAAATAATTAGACAGAGCCCTTAAAATGAGAAAGTTTGCTCATTAAATTCAAATTCTTTGCAAAATATTTGTGATTTTTGAAAGAGAACAACAGAGAAACAACAACACTATTCTTACATATTAAAATGTATAAATTCAGAACGCCACAAGTACCAGTTTTACAGTCCAGGGAAGCGCTGGTTGAAGGTTTGCTCTCCAAAACCAAGAAGTGTTGGGAAGTTGCTTTAATAGAGCTGATTTAATGACTTAGATGGTCAGATTTTTGGTGTAGCCGATTACTCATTATGATGCATTTTATTTAATTTAGTTGAATCCCCACGTACATAGTTCCAGGCACAGCCTTGCCCGTTCCTTAATTGACCCCCTTTACATCTATTAGAACGTGCTGTACTCTGTGTTCACAGCACACGTTTGCCGTCAACGTACTCTCACAGAATGCGCCATTTGCTACTTGTTGCCTGGAGATGTACCTTACTCCATAGTACCCACTGAGTCTGGAACTGGCTCATCAAGGGTTACCATTTCAAATATAAAATCTGACACAACTCGTAATGATTTGAACCAGCCTCCTTCATTACTATGTTAAAATCTCAATTTACTGTATGTTATGGCACTCTCCAACAGTTTTCTTATTTCTGAAATTATTGTTTTGTTCCTCATCTCTTTATTCTGGTTTTATTTTGTTTTAATAAGTAGTGTGATACTTGATTTTCATTTCTTTGTGAAACTTCAGTATTTCTAATTATAAAATTATTAGTGTTTCAAGAACAACAAAAAATTCATACCATATTTCAATATGATTTACTGGGAGATTGAATGAGACACTTGAGTGCTCTCACGCTCGCTAAGACCCTAATTTAGGAAAATAGTAGAAGGAGTGTAGAACGACAGTGACATAGGTCTTGGCAGTTGTGGGTCCACTAGCTAATCCTGACCCCACTTAAAACATTTGGGTTTCTGTTTTCCCTTCAAGACAGTCATTTGGAGGACTCCTGTAAAGCACTTCTGACTGAACCTGAATTGCTATGGAAGAGCAGCTGATTTATGCCACAATAATACTTTGAATTAGGGCCTTGCTATGAAAGTAGTTAAACTCTGGGGAATGTGAGATGTGGAGTGTAATGCACCCTATATGATTGCAAATAAATATTGACAAGTGACTTTTAATAGGTACCTGGGATCTGCTGGAGGCTCCACACTACAGCGTTCTCTCTCTCTGGGAGAAGGCTGTACAACACGGGGTGCGGATAACTTTGTGTATACCTTAGCATAGCCACCATTGCTCTTGATTACATCTGGTGGCTCTGCCTTGGATAAGTCAGTCCATACTGCTTGACTATTCTCTAGTTTTTCAGAAAAAAAAGTACTATCTGTTTTGAAGGAGAGAAGGAGGGGGAGAAATTAGCCTGGCTCTAGTAAACATGGGTTTTATGCCAGTGGAGGAGGGATGGAGGCAAGCCTTTGGGTGGCTGCCTCTGGAGATGCTCCACGAGCTCAGGTGCTATGGTTCTGTGCTGGTTCTTTGCAGAGCGGTGAATTTTTCCTCTGGCATGGAAAGGGGCTGCAAGAGCTGCTACAAGCATATTTCTTATTCAGCTTCTGGTCTCTTCATGCCTTGCAGGTACTCCATCGGGAGCCTCCTATGCAGTCTGCTCTGAGAAGTGGAGGGTTTTGTGCATACATTCAGTTAATTCTGAAATCTCGGATGTCATCTCTTCAGTCCATTTCCATAATTACTTATGTGGAACCAAATTGTGCAGCCATGATGGAAGTGGAAAAAAGGTAGGAGTTAAAACAAAACAAAAACAACAACAACAAAAAGAAAAAATGTCAGTCCCCCCCCTGCCCTGTAGTCCCTGCCTTCCAAACTGTGGGCTTGATCCCTTGCCTAGGGCAACCTGGGCAAAGATCTTAGTTCTATGTCTTTTTAGCCTCATTCCGGAAGTCATAATTTCAATTTATATGATGACAGTATGTCTTTTCCAGCATATTTTAATTAGCTGTGGTCTTCACAGCATTTTTAACTTATCTGTAGCTCTGAGAAGGTACTGACACACACGTACACCCACCCACCCCCCAGTCAGGTTGTTGGACTTATGTGGAGTTTTTTATTTCTAGGAGATTATTTACTGTTTTTTAATATTTAAATAGTCATTCTTAGCTCTCTGGAATTGTTCCATTTCCCTCCCAGTTTGTTTATCCTTTTCATGCTGGCTGAACTCCTGAGATCTCTTGTGATTTGTGGCAAATTTTCCCATAAAGTTCCATGACTAATCCCAGTCCTACCAGTGTGTTTATTGCTTTGGTGTCTGGTGGGACCCGCACAGCAGATGCATGACTTTTGAAGGGAACTTACTGGACAATATGTGCTTCAGCACCCTCTCCTTTCTTTCATTTCAGAATGCTTTGGGGTTTTGTTTTCATTCAAGAGATAGTGATTAACCATAGTCCAATCCTATTGCTTTGAGAACCAACCATTTTTTTCTGGTTGATGGGCTGAGTAGTACATGGCAAGTGCCTTAATTTTGGCCTCTCTTTGAAGTCATTAAAGTTAGAGAAATTAATTATCATATGTGCATAAAATTGCCTTAACCAAAGTGCATTTCTTCCTGGGAAGATTACTGAGCAGATATCATTCTATCGCTGTCATTGTACTGTAAGGTCAAACATTTGTATTGTATTGTCTCACCTAAACTTAGAAGTCTGGAGTCTTGTTTTATGAAGTATCTCATGCACATATTTATAGTTTCCTCCAGCTCTGGCTTCCTTCACATCAAGCACTTCTCTGCAGGGAGTGAAGAAAATACTTCTAAGCCTGTAATGTTCATCTTTTTCTGACATGCCGGGTTGTGATATATTAATTATTTTTAAATAACATTCATTAAAACTGTGCTCATCCCTTCAAGATTTTAAAATCAATGTCAGAGAAAATTAAAGCCTTTGTTTCAAATTCTCTTTCTGATTATCTTCTCTCTAATTGACTTTCGCTCCTTTCCAGTCAAGTTTTAATTTCCTCATGTGGCTATATGAGGCTGTCCATTTCTATTTTTCTTTCTTCTGTCTGGCTTTGCATTTCTGGCCTGCTGTTGTCTAACTGATTAATTTTCATCGCCTACTAAGTACTGTGCAGAATGAAGACGCTAAGATGTGCCTGTGGAACACTGGCAGTCAGGGTGCACTTTGCTTCTCAAGAGGTGCTCAGTACTTCCACAAACGCCAGCTGGTACAGAGGCAGGTCAAGATTTATTGTTACCGTTTCATGTTACACAGAGTCACCAACTGGTACGTTGTTGTAGCCTGTGGAGAGATAGTCCCCCCATTTCTGACCCGTCTTTACGACGGACCATTTTTAATTTTATGTTATTTTTGAATTATATATGTAATTCTAGATCTTTTTACTAGCTTCAGCTATAAACCCTAGAAAAGTTCAGCTCCCCATTGAAGTGGAGCATGTGTGTGAAATGGTTGAGTTAACTGTGAAGATACCAAGACATAGTTCAGGTATATCAAAACTTTATCATGTCTGTACTAATAAAAATTTGATCACCCAGTGCATTTAACAGACTGTCTCCCAAAAGTTTTTCCTGCTTTTTAGGTTATGTTAATGGTCTGATAGAAGTTCAAAACTTTTGATGGGAAAACCAAAGAAAATTAAAACCTCCCAAACAAAAAGCTCCAAACCAAAACCATAACATGCAAATAAACACTTAATCAACATATTGTAAAAAGAGGTTTCATGGATACATCTGACAAGTTTAACTATTTTAATTAGTTTAATTATTGGTACGCTTTGTATTATTGTAAGGGAAGAAAAATAGAATCACCTGCAGAGTTTTGCAGTGCTGTCTCTCAGATAAATCATCTTTCTTCAAAAAGATGCTTGTACTTAACACAGTGTCTCTCACTCATAGCTGTCAGATCACGGTAGACATCCCTGCTAATGCTGACCTGCATGACAGCATCCCTCTGAAGTTCATTAGCTAATAGCATGAAAGCAGACCAAGGCACAGTTTGAGTATAAAGCCGGCAGGGAACTGAACTGGGCGCTTTGATCCCTTTGCCATCTGGTAGTAGTGAACTTAGCGTTCCTTGAGGGATGAGAAAGGTATATTGCATCTCCTGTTGCAGTATTTTGCTTACTGGAAAAAAACACTGTTGATAAAATGGAATGTTTAAAAAAAATCACTGCCACATCTGAAAGCTTTATAAGGAGGAAGATATTTGTAAGGATGGAGAGAACTCAAATCCCAAGTAAACTGAGATAAAAGGCTGTGTCAGAGAATGAATTAAATCTTTATTGTTGGTAAATATTGGCTTCATCAAGTACAGTGCAGGATGCAACATCTCCTAGGCAGATCTTTTTTTTCATACTTTCCTCAACATAAGAAGGAGCTATTGTATTCTACAATACATCAAATATATGTTTGCCGCAGACTTTATTAACTTATTAAATCAGCAAGATGAAATAGCCACTTTGTTCTATTTAATTTAAAACAATAAAACTAAATAATACAATTGTGGCTTCATAATGTAGTCTTGTGTTAGATAAGGAGGTCTTTTATTCAATATTAGAATTTTTTTTGGTGGTACTGTATTTTTGTTTACATCCATATGTTTAAGTATGTGGCATTATATGAGGGTCTATATGTTTGACAGTGTGTGCCATATAATTAAATGTGAAAAACCTTTGCTGATGCAACTAATAAGGTTATGAATTTAAATGCACACAAGTCTAGAACCTGAAATTTATTTAAATACCACCCCACTCCCCCCAAAACCCCCCTCCAAATTATTTAGGCTGCATGTATCATATGTGGAGGTGAGTATAACTTTGAGAACATGAAGTTTTTATTTTCACAGATTCATACAGCTTAAAGCACTAGCTGCCCTCCCCTGTACTGCAGCCATAGACTTTTTCTGGACAGTTTCTGTATTAGGCTTATGTTGTCCATGTTGAGGAGAAGGCTGAAGTGGATACAGATATTCCCAAGTTCAAAATTCCTTGTAAGAATATGAAAACACAGGTGCGTTGTAGCATTATTTGGTCTTTTTAATAAATATATTTTTGATCATTCTTTAATACTGCTTTTGATGCAGTAGTTTTTCATAAAGGTTGTGGGAGCTGAGACTCCCTGTCTCCACTCCTTGTGTGCTCTAAAACCTGCATGCGAGCCTTCCGCAAAGTTTAGGGAAATGCAGCTTTGGGTATGAGATACTATTGCTCTGAAATAGCTAGCTGTTGATGTCCTTGCATTATTTTGCTTCAGACAAAAGCATGCACAGCTACAACTTAGTTCTGCTATCAAAACTATGGAAGGGATTTTCTACCAGTACATGGCTAATCAAAATACAAAATACAGAATACTGAAAAGGTCACTATGGCAAACAGCTGAATTCTATTTCACTGAATATATAAGCATTTCATTTCTAATGTCTCGTTCCAAAGACAGAGATTGTAATGAAACTGGAAAATGGCAGGAAGCTTTGTTTTGTTTTGTTTTGTTTTGTTTTGTTTTTACCTGGCTGTGTGTTGCAAAGCAAATAGGCAGTTTCAAAGTCAGGTTGCCATTATGCATTGCGATCTTTCAGGCCATATGAAGCTTATTGGAGCTGGCCACAGCTTTGCTAAAATAGCTAGAGATTTGATTAATTTATTGCTATTTTATTCAAGTAAAATAAGTAACACCTGCTGCTTACAGTAGTTCCCTCTTTCTTCCTATTTGTAGTTTTCAAAATGAAAGATGAGCTCAGGGACCACATCCCATACACCTAAAAAGGAGGTTTGCTGTTCTTCATAGAGTTTAGCTGAACTTCAGTGGGGTGATTAGTGGTCTGTAATGGAAGAGCTAGATGGAAACTAGATGGTTTTTACAGCTTCAGAGCTCTGATTTGTGTCATGTTTCACTGGCCGTGTTTACAGTGATATGCAGTGCACTTTCTGAATTTTCTGAATACATTGAGAAATAACAGAGGCTCGATGATTGAAATTAACTGCCTTAAAGGGTATATTTTTCATTTGTACTGAGATTTCACTTAATACAAAAGATATCTATCAACCTTTCTTGGTTGGAGCTTACCGTGGCAAAACCAGGTGCCATAGCCTGCACCAGGACAACAGGACAGTAAGCTAGACTGGTGGCCACCCTTCTGCTATTCTTTCCTGAGAGCCCCAGACACCTCTCCATGAAATGAACATTAGATGTGTCAAATACCACAGGACAAGTGATTATCTGGAGCAGCAATACGCATGGTAGGTCACCATGTGGAGTAGGGATGGAGCTCCTTACTTATCTGGTCACATGGTTGGATCCTGGGCTGAGAAGAACTGTTCTTAAAATGAGCATGCAGTGCTCCTGTATGGCTGGAGGATCTGGAGGTAGACCCTGCTTTGCCCTCAGTTGCTTGCTGTGCCCAAAAGATTAGGTTAGAATCGCTTATAGGTGGGAATTATGTGGGGAAAGGCTTTTGGCGTAGAGCGCGATACCGGCATATTGTGGTGTGTAGTCTAGCTTGTCTTTTTTCCTAAGAATCAGTAGAGAACTAAGGATGAGATGTCACATTTGCACAATAAATAAAAAAAAATCATCAGAAGAGCAAATATGTTTTGTTTTATTGCTATATTTATAGCCTTAGGTTGTAGATTTGTGAATAGAAAAATCTAGTGAGGATAAATGTTAAGTCTCTGATAGTCCATTTAAAAATACAAAACTACAGTACACAGTTTCTTCATACTAAGATTCAGCTGATGTGGAAGTTGTATATAACATTTGTCACTGTCTGTCAGATGTTTAATTGCATAATTTGCAGGTGAGTAGGGATTTTTTTGAATAGTGATTTGACATGTTTCTGCTGTATGTACCTCTGAGAGCTCCCCCTTCCCCCTCTTCTTTAATTATGTAAGAGGCTTGATTTTGTTTTGAGTAGTTCCGATTAAGAGTTCAGTCTATAGTGGCTATAGATTATTCATGAATCAGCCTTTCTCTTTTGATAGAGAGAAAATTGTGCCACCATCTCAAAACTTATAGCAAATATTTCACATTTCCAGTCCTGCTGGGACAAATGAAATAAGCAAATATTTATTTTTCTTGTAAGTCAGAAAGCAGTGATGCTGCTGTAGAAGCCGAGGTAATGACATGTGCTCCGTGCTGTTTGTCATGTCCCAAGCTCCAGGGATCCAGGTTCTGCTCGCTGGGCAAAAACATTCAGCAACAGATACGCCTGTAATTGTAAAGAACGAGGGATCATTTCCAAGAAACCTGAGTGTTTTGGCAAAGTCGGTGTTGGTAGGTGTGCTGGAATTGCAAGCAGATAACAGTATATGTTTTAGCTTGACTGTTACAGGCCAGGGGCTCTCAGGATTCAGGGACCACGGATTCCTGTCCTCAATTACCTTCAGGAGAAGCTGCTTCCCACTGCCTGCGGGGGGAGCCCAGGGGCATTAGTGTGGCCAGGCTAAATCTGGCTTTTGTGGAAGCCCTCTGAAGTGTCCCAACTAGTTTTGTGTACTCAAAATCCTTGGTCCTTTAAAAATAAATAAACCCCAAAGAAGCCATGTTGCAGTTCATTATGTGCACAGAAAATGCCTCTTACCTTTTTTTTTGGTCTGGATATGGGTCTTTTGGGGACTATAATGATGTAGGGGCAGTGTTCTTTGGTTTTATTTTTCTGTTGTAAACTTTGGAGTAGTTATTTCTGTACATTGTTACACAGCTAGTTTATTTAACTGACATTTGGAGCCGAGAGCAAGCAGGTGTGCTAATGTAGGTAGGATTATCCATTAAATATTGAAGACGGGCTAGTGTTCTGAAATTTGCCTCTTTGTGTGATCTGATGAGCCAAAACAGTCCAGCCAAGCTTGATGAGGTTTTCTGTACACAAGGGCTTGTTACCGTGAAGCTACTTAAGGACTAAAAGCACAATCTATTTAATGTGGCATGGATATCCACTATTATTAATTGTTCAAAATGTATTTTGTCACAGCTTTCCTGTACAATTATAAGTTTTTCTGACATTCGTGACTCTTGAGGGTTTTACTGAGGGACACGCTGTTGGAGTAAAGAGGATGTCTCCTTTCAGGTTTTCTGTTTTAAATTATGCTTTGTTTCTCCCGCTCCACCCTTCTTTCTGGTTGCCCCCGATCTCCACTAAAAGACTAATCTGGAAAATGTGGCCCAAGCCTAGCTTTAAGTTAAAAGCTGGAGACCTGAAGGTAAAAAACTGCAACTAAAAGAAACCCCAAACAAAACAGTAAAAACAAACAAAAAACCCCACCCCAGGTTTCTAGAGATGACACTGTGACAATTTTGTCATTTGGGGAATTTTGATATACTTTACTAAATGTGGCTAAAAATAGCAACTTGAGAAAATTCTTATTTTGCTTTAAGATACCCACTTATTTCAGTGTTGGGTTTGTGGGGTTTTTTTCAAGTGAATAGCCTTGGATGAATTGTTGCTCATTTTCTATTTAAGCTGAGGTTTGCTGTGTTCTGCTTTACTATCCCCTGGGTCTGACCAGTTCCCTTGACATTTCTATAATGAACCTGTTTTCTTCAAATACTTCTCCAGGGAATAAGCATACTAAGTTGATACGGTGAGAAACAAGTGTTTGTTTTTCCTGCTCAGCTGTTAAAATTTGTATATTTACATATGCAGGTATGGTACAGAAGGTGACTGTACTTCGTGTGTTTCATACATCACTATATATAGGCTGGCATAACTGTGAAGTGTATCCTTCCGTTTTGTTTTCTTTTCTACTCTGTTCTAGATAGGTAGAATCTGATATGATTCTTGTTTAAATTAGTGACAATTTAAGATCCAAACTTATATTTTCTCATTATCTGTTTTATGTAGGTTACTTACTTTACGATGTTCATTACTGGGTACTAGAGTTTAGCAGTTCATATAGCAAAAGAGAGAGAATTGAGGAGAAGGAAGACAAGATAAACATTGAAATTAAACTATTACTTTATGAATGAATACTTGCGGGATTTTGGAATAAACATATATATAGGAGATGAGAAAAATTTAGCACCATAGAGTATTTTTAATGTTTTTGGTAAGACAATTTTGTCAAATTTCTTGAAAGTTTTAGGTGACATTCAGAAAAAACCCTTTGAATTTAATACAAACAAGCAACCCATCACCACACAAACTTATATGAATTACATTAAATAGATGTGCTTCTTAAATATAATTAAATCTTCTTTTTCATTATGTCAGCAGCAAAGTCTGTAACTGCTTTTAATTGTAATAGATGATGTTCAGCTACTAAGTGAAGATCTGCACCGTGGAATATTAGAATAGATGCACTATTGCCTTGATCCTGCCGGCTGCTTTGTGTGGGTTGAGTTAAAGTTGTCTCTGTTCAGAGATTTTGATGTTCGTTTAATATATTAATTTGTATATTTGAGGTCTAAGATTGTTCATCTTTTCTGCTATACAGCAGGCTGTTATTTACTTGCTTTGGTGCAAAACAGTAACCATGCAAGTATAATGACTCCACTGATTAATCATTTCAGTGTAAATCATTTATATTCCAAATTAAGTGGCTTGAAAAAGAGCCGAGAGGAATTTTTATTTTTTTTAATTATTCTTGCCAGAGCCTGAGCTGTCAGGACCTGTCCATCCTACAAATCCACCAGGCACCTACTTCCTCCAGCCTGGTTCCTAACCAGAGAAGTCAAACATCCCTAATAAAAGCAGCAATAGCACCCAGGTAAAAAATCTACATGTTATGAAATTTTAGTCCCATTATAATGTCTCTGAAGGAGAAGACCTTAGGATAACACAAGAGGAGGACAGAGAGTCCTTCCTTTGTTCCTTCCATTTTGGAAGAAGCACAAAGATAAAGCCTGTCACTTTAGGGTGTTAGCAACTTCCAAAAGGTCTGAAGGCTCAATAAAAATGTTCCCCTGCAGATTGGATGAGTATTTGGGTGTTCGGCATTACAGTCCAGAGCCTATTAGGTAACACTTTCACCTGCAGATAGCCTCTCCAAGTGATCTCTGAAGCCTTTTCAGATTCTCCTGGAACAATCTGCTTCTACAACTGATAGTAACGAGCACTTACATAGTGCTTTTTATCAGTAGACCTGTAAGTGCTTAGCAGGGGAAATCAGTAACATGATGTGCACTTCAGCTGGGGAAATTGAGGCACAGAAGAGAAAAGTGGCTATTAAAAGAGCTGGGAATAAGACTCAGATTTGACTCCCTGCCCTGGGCTCTTTTGTCACTTTGCCGGGCAAATAGACTCTAAACTAGTGCTAGATCCACAAAGTCTTCTCAGTTCCTTACGTCAGCACTCAGTGTGAAGGCTATCAGAACTGGGACACTGTATCATCTCAAACCTATTTGTCTGGGAATGTTAAGTCTCAGTGCGTAATAAAGGCAGATGAGACAGTGGCTTCCTTAGAAAACACCCAACAACATGTTTCTCTACAATAGCAAAAAGCAGGTTTTATTTCTGCCAAAATCTTTGCAACCAAATGGACAAAATTTATCTGTAGCCTGGCAGCCAATATGCATTATCCTCAGGTTCCCTGCTAAACTATTAAAATTAATCAGGTGGCAAACTTTCATTATGCCAGCTCTAATAAACAAGAAATCCATGCTCCTAGCGCTGGAAACATCAGTAAATAGAGCACTACAATAAAGTGTCTGAGGAAACTCTCCAAAAGCTAGTCAAATCAAATTAAACTGCATATATACCAAATTATTTCTTTTTGTATTGAATCTTTCATAGAAAAGCATCACAACCTATTATACGCTGTATAATAAAGTGCAAACGCCACCAGCTTGGGGGTGAGACTTTGCTGTGTAGCCTTTTGAGAGTTCCATTAGAGTTGATGGTGTTATGGGAAACAGAATCTATAGGTACATTATAAGGAAGTTTTGGCTTGGAGAGCTTGCTTTTCTTGTTAGATAAAGCCGGCTAGCTGAGGCCATTCTGCCTAGGAATGGACTGGGACTTGACACAAGGTCTGGGAAGAGTCAGGAAAATGCAAGAAAAGTTCACCAGGCTGCAAGAAGAAATGCATCCAAGGCGTGGTTTCAGAATAATAGAGTCAAGGTATACTGGTCACAAGCTTCTCAGGTCAAATAGACCTGGGATGAGGATAGAAAAGCTGAAACTTTGGCAGTTGGGAGCTGTTAGGATCAAAGAATTTGCCGTATGAGCTACGCACAGCTTCTTAAGATTAGTGAATTAATCAGCTAGTGAAGCCCTTATTAGTTTCGCACCAGTGATGGAAAAGGATGAATCAGGAAGCATGAAGCTACTCAGAGACCTTGAGGTAGTGTTTATTTTAAATGCCTGAAAATTTATGGAAGCCACTTTGAGAGATATGACCACATCTCCAAAGCAAGAGAAAGAATAGGAGGTTGCTGTTTCTAAGGAAGCGTGGGAAGCTAAGCAGCATTTTCTGTCGGTATGTGGACATCGAACTTCCTCAGGCTTTTCTGAAATTTCCACAGAAAAACCTGCTCAGGTTTGTGTTATCCCTGGATTTACCAAAGTCCCCAAGAAAGAAAACATCCTGAGAAGATAGTCCGAAATAAAAGCTGCCTTTGTGCGTAGACAAACCAGGCAGCCGCCTTCGGAGGCAGCCCGCAGGAGGCTGGGTCGGTACCGTGCTGCCTGGTGCTCAGACAGGGCAGGTCAGTAAAGCGGGTTTGGTTTTTTGTTTTCTGTGTCTGAGCCTGGCAATCCTTTTTCCGAAGGTGGCAAACTGAGAAGCAATGCATTTGTTTCTGGCATGCCTGTGAGGAAACTCAGCTGCGTATGTGTGAGGCAGCCAATATCCACATGGTGGATTCAGGCAGTCCTGGCACCGTTGCCAAATCCAAAACAAGAGATCTGCACCACAGCGCTGGGCAGATTTGTTCACTAAATTGGGATTAGGCTCAACAGCTGCAAAGTCTTTGTGGTTGGCGCTTGGGGAATATCAACTTGCTGCAGATGAGGGCTCTCACCTGGCAAATTAATTTCCACTTTTAAGTTGATCCACCCTGAAAACTGCCTGACTCTGGCAGCTGCACAGATCCCAGCACTACGAGCGAGTAGATGCTGCCTTGTGGCTGGTTGTGCGGACTGTTTTGGAAATAATGCAGAAACTGCTTTATTGTTTATTTAATGACTGGTGCATTAGTGGGATGTGTATTTTCTGTTTCTCTCAGCACATGCATGTTTATTTGATTATGCTCCTCCCTTAACATGAGTGTCGATGGAAGGTGGAGATTACATTGATCGTCTCTGCTCTCACCCCTTGGTTTGAATCTGCCCAGGGTGAGTGCTCTTCCCAGAGTTCTGTGCAGTCTGTTCCTGGGAGCAGCAAATGTTTACCCAGCAATGCAGGACCTTCTCCAAAACATGCTGAGAATTTGATAAAATTACTCACAAAGAGCAAGAAATATATATTGTTTTGTGCATGGGACTGGTAGCCAGGACTCTCAGAAATGTAGTCTAATAAGAATTTTCTCCCTAATTTTGTGAAAGGCTCCCTATTCCCCCTCCCCTTCATTTTTAAAGTAAATAAAAGTCTAAAGGTACACTCTAGTGTTAGGATTAGCAGCTCAGTGCAGTGCTCTGCACCTCAGTGGGCAAATAATCAAGATCTACTCCCTTTCTGCAGCTGCATGCTAACTAAGGCAAATAATCGAGCTCGTAAATTAAACAGAGAGGGCCATGCCAGAACTCCTTTACCTAGTCCCATTATTTCTTGCTATTTTAAAGTCTAAGCATGATGGAATTTTACATGTTCATAAGGCTAGTATCAGGGGTTGATGTTCTGTCGCGTTCCCAAATCCTTCTTGCTTATTATACATATAGGTGATGAGGGAACCTCTGGGTTTAATACCACGCTGCCCATAGCATTTGCCCATTGCATTACAAAGATGGTCATTTCACAATTCAATTATCTTATGATGTTTCTTGAATCTATTACATAGAAATAGAAGACAGAAGATAAAAGCAGAGGGATTATGATATGGATGAGCACTATAGGGCTTCCTACAGCTTTTTATGGTGTATTCAATAGCTCACGAAGGGGGTTGGGTGTTTTGGTTTTGGGTTTATTTATTTATTTAGTTAGTTAGTTTGGGATTTTGTTTGTTTGTTTTCCCTAAGTACAGACTAGATCTTTTGTGTTAGTTGCAAAGGAAACTCTGACAAATGTGATGAAGTATGAGCAAGTCATAAAGTGACAAACTAGGGGATTAGGATGTTTTTGGTTTGGGCATCGAGTGGCTCAAATTAAAAGAGGACCGACTGTTGGTTTGCAAATGGTACGTGATAGAAAAGACTGCACTTCATCTCACACAATCTACTGAGCATATCGACAGCGCAGGCTTGTATGAGTGGCTTGGGAGGGACTTAGTGTGTGTGTGGGGAAACTCATAACTCCCTGGTCATTTTGCACCTGAGCCTCTTGTCAGAAAGTTTTGTAAACTTGCCTTGTGGGGCAGACAAAGGAAGAAGTACCCCATAAAAAAATTATGAGCCCTGGAGAACATTGTCTTCAGGGGTGATAAAATGGGATCCAGAAAATTGTGAGTGGCTTCAGGGAAAGGGAAAGTATTTGAGCTTCCCCTTGAACTGAAATGGTAAGATTTTAGCAGACACTGGAGAGTTTGTATTGACAAGCATGTCACAGTCAGTTCTGTATAAAGAGGGGAGGGCTTGGGATTTTTTTACTATATATATTTTTCAGTTGCTGCAATGAAAAAAAATAGTGGAGAAACATGACATACATGGGATTCGCTATTAAGCTGTTCAGGTACTGCAACTTCAGACATCAGTTTAATCAGGCCAATCAGAATGAATATGCTGGTCTGAAATGAAATAATATATGGTTTCTAAGAAGGAGATGTAGGCAGATTGGAAGCTGAATGATTTTCTGGAAACACCTTTTTTTTCAGATGTGACTTATTTTTTCAGATCCAGGAGGTGCTATAACCATCAAAGAGTCACCTTGACAAGCAGGCTCTCCCTTAGATCAAACCATATGAACTTGGTCCTCCAGCATAAGGAAATACTCATTTGGTTGGCTGCCATTTGGCACATCTTGAATTAATAAGTCTCTGTCTGTGATACTGTCAGTTCTGCTGCATCGAATCCTGAGCAGAACTTCAGTCTAGACAATGAGATAAAATTTGCCTGCAGAAAAAGCACATGATACCTGAGAACTGAATCAATACAGACACACATTCAACCTTGGGCAACGGTCTTGTCAAATCTTGTAACTTAAGCAACTTGAGTTCTGCGTGAGAGGCTGGGAGAGAAAACTGGTGGAGAAGGAAGCAAGGCAGATGGTTCAGCTTTAAATTTGTTGTGCCCCACTAGTATGATGTCATGTTAAGTACCAGCTCTTAGGTACAGGATTACACTACAGTTTCTTCAGCTGTTTAACTCTGGCATAGCTGCAGACTGGGAAGATCGTTTTGTGTTTGAATACTGGACTGTGACTTGGGAGAAATAAATTTGATTCAGGGCTTTACCATGGGCTTCCTGTGTGAGCAGGCAGCTTTGCGTGTTGCTTATGTACTCTGTGCCTCAGCTGTGAGGGGCAAATTAGAATTTGCACTGCTCAGCTGGAAGAGTTGTGGTATCTTGAAATACAAGTTTGCTATTAATTTCTCCTCTTTGTATTGGAATCACAATGATCAGCCCAGAAGTACTATGTTTATTATGGTGGTATCAAAGCAGCCAACCAAGAATGAGTCCCCAGTATGCTGGGAACAACACAAAGGGAAAGTAAAACTCTGTTCCCCGTGATATTCATTGTTTTAAGGGCTTGTCTAAAGCAGAAAGTTATTCTGGTATCAGGTAAGGTGTGAATAAACCCACATAAACCAGGATAGCTTCATGGGACTCCTGTGATGCCAGATTAAAATCAACTTCTTTTTGCTTGTATTTTTCAGTTTGCTTTCAACAACTGCACTTTTTTGTAGGACTGCTAGCAATGAAATATTTTAGTCCGGTGTGATTTACCTTCATAAACCCAAGTATACAGAGTATTCTCTTCACCTCCTAAATTTCAGTGTGTTCTGCAGCTGTTTTCTGATTTTATATATATATCTGCTCTATATCCTTCCAGAGCTGGCTGTATTTTACCAGTGAACAAAATGATTCCATAAAACACGCTCTGTAAAGAACCTGAGATCCTTTTGAACGACACATGCTCTATAAATGCATGGCCAGTTGTTACAGCGGGCTTTTGTGGTACATGAGAGAATGACAAGGTGAATCTCTCTCTCATACTGGAAGATGGGGATGGAACGGAGGGAATGGCAGGAGGTAGGTGGCACCGAAATGGCTCCCAGGGAAGAGAGGGGAAGGTTGTATCCTCCACTGATGTAGAATCAGCTTGATTAAAGAGTTACTCCAGTTAAAGGTCTGGCCCATAAGCTGTTTCTCATGCCGTGATTGATGTAGAAGCTATTTGCTGGACCCGTTCTACAAATCTTCATCTTTATGATCAGTGGTTTGAGCTCCATCTATATTTTAATATACTTACGATATGATTAAAAACATGAATTTAATTAATAGTGAGAAATTACATTCTTACTTGGTTAGTATAAGGACATTATGTCTGACCTAGTTCTGCGTATATTAGGAAGAAAATGGGTAGGGAGGAGTATAATACAGTAGCTGATTTTTAATATACTGTCAACTGCTTATAGGGGGAGAACCATTTGTTCCAGTGATTATTTTCTCACCGTTTACATATTCAGTTGCATCTGCTTCTCAACTCAATTCACAAACTGACCTTAATTATTTCTAAGCCTATAACTATACAGGGTATATTTTAAAAAGCAAACCCATCAGACTTCAATCAGTACATTAAATAGCAACATTTTAATTAACTCAGGAATACTTTCCCTTATTTATTGTAATTTATTTTTCTTCTCTTACCTGGCTCTTAAGAGCAGAAGCTTATGGGTTCCCTATGGAATTCTGTTACTATGGTGAAGTTTTTCGTTGAAATTTGAACAGACAAAGCCTTGAGGGTATTGAAAAGTTTTCTGCCAAAAATTTAGTATTTCCAAGAATTAATGGAAATACCTGTTCCAGTGATCTGCTGTATGCTATTCACTGTGTTTTTAATGCCTCGACAACTTGATTCAGATTTTCAAGTGTCTTTAGAGTTGTGTTCAAGATATTGCTGCAATGCTTGTTTAATTTCATGGAGCAAATGTATTCAAATAAACCATATGCACAATTAGGGAGCTTTATTTTTCTCTCTGAGATATAGCTAAAGGACATAATCTCGAGGGAAGGGAAATTCTCAGCTCCCATTGACTTATGTTGCTTCCAGGTAGCAAAGGCACAGAGACATCTGACATTAAGACAGCAAAAGAGAGAATGACTCAGGAGGTTGGAATATAAATAATTCTCAAATTCCATCAAGTAGTCGACTCGAGTTATTTAATAAAGCACCAGGGAAGACTTGGGTTTATGATTGTCACATGGGAAGAGATGAGAAGAAAATAGTGGCATCTGTATGGTTCCACTGGGCAAATTCTTGGAATTTCATTAATGGAGCATTAATGAGCAGAAGACATTGTCATGGCTGATCTGTCTCTCTGGAACCTGCATATCAGTAGTTTATGATGGACCTGATCTTATTCCTACTGCAGTCGATGGCACTGTAACCATCAATTATTTCTTACACATTTCATATATAAAATCTCTGTTTGTACATCATATAAGGGCTTGTGAAATGTCCTGGGCTGATAGCCCTAGAGACTGAAAATCTGTTTATTCATGGAGTAGGCTGAGCTTAACTGAGGGTACTGCTGGCACCACTTCTTGAAGTGACTACATCAGTGGACAAGAGAAGAGCTGCAAATGTCATTTATCTGGACTTCTGTAAGGCCTTTGACACGGTCCCCCACAACATCTTTTTCTCTAAATTGGAGAGATGTGGGTTTGATGGGTGGAGTGTTCTGGGGATGAGGAATTGGTTGGATGGTCACATGCAGAGGGAAGCGGTCAATGGCTCAATGTCCAGATGGAGATCGGTGACAAGTGGTGTCCCTCAGGGGTCCATATTGGGACCACTACTGTTCAGTATCTTCATCAATGACACGGACAGTGGGATTGAGTACACCCTCAGCAACTTTATGGGTTGAACATAGCACTGAGTGGTGCTGTTGACAGGCCTGAGGGATGGGATGCCATCCAGAGGGACCTGGACAAGCTCGAGAAGTGTGCCTGTGTGAACCTCATGAGGTTCAATAAGGCCAAGTGCAGGGTCCTGCACCTGGATTGGAGCAACCCCCAGTATCAATACAGGCTGGGCGATGAAGGGATTGAGGGCAGCCCCGCCAAGGACTTGGGGGTGCCGGTGGGTGAAAAGCTGAACATGAGCTGACAATGTGTGCTCACAACCCAGAAAGCCAACTGTATCCTGGGCTGCATTGAAAGAACCGTGGCCAGCAGGTCGAGGGACGTGATTCTGCCCTCTACTCTGCTCCGGTGAGACCACACCTGGAGTACTTCGTCCAGCTCTCAGCACAGGAAAGAAATGGACCTGTTGGAGCGGGGCCAGGGGAGGGCCACAAAAATGGTCAGAGGGCTGGAGCACCTCTGCTGTGAGGACGGGCTGAGAGAGTTGGGATTCTTCAGCCTGGAGAAGAGAAGGCTCCCAGGAGACCTTATAGTGGTCTTCCAGTACTTAAAGAGGACCTACAGGAAAGATGGGGAAAAATTTTTTAGCAGGGCCTGTTGCGACAGGATGAGGAATAATGTCTTTAAACTAAAAGAGGGTACATTTAGATTAGATATAAGGAAGAAATTTTTTATGCTGAGGGTGGTGAAACACTGTCCTGGGTTGCCCAGTGAGGTGGTCGATGCCCCATCCCTGGAATCATTCAAGGTCAGGCTGGATGGGGCTCTGAGCAACCTGGTCGAGTTGCAGATGTCCCTGCTCATTGCAGGGGGTTGGACTAGATAACCTTTAAAGGTCCTTTCCAACCCAAACTATTCTATTCTGTGATCTCAATGCTGTTGTGGTTGCACCCTCTCTATGGGCAAGAAGGTATCTCACCAGCAATTTCCTTTCATTTATCGCGTCCCCCAGAAGTGCCAAGGCAAACATCTTCAGGCTACTGAGCATCGTTACCTTTCCTGGGCTACAAACAAGGGCAGATACAAATGACTATCTAAGTTTCATTTATGACTAAATGTGTTCTACTTAGCAAGAAAAGTGCATTACTTTCGGACATATTTGGTCCTGTTTGGAGGAATTTCCCCTGCAAGGCCAAGTCTGACCGCATGAGAAGTTGAATTATAAAGATCCAGGTTTGCAGACCACTGCAGAGCCCTTTAATGCTAATGAGTTTCAGTTGCAACGAGCCGAGGGCACACTGGGAACCACAACCTCTGGGCGAAAGGTTCAATATTTCCTCTGGCCAAACTTCAGAGGCCTCCAGTCATGTTGATGTTTTATTTTTTCATGTTGCTTAGATAGTAACTGTGAATGCTAAAGCAGAATAACCTAAGCCACAGTCTGAGAGGCAAGAAAAGTATTTTTAAAAAAGAGAGAAATATTAATGATTTTTATTAGCATTTCTAAATAATAATACTACTTCTATAGAGCTGCAAAAGAAGCCATCTACAAAATGTTAAAAATCATAATCATTTTAAATTGAGATTATATCCTTGGGGAAATCAAGAGAAATTTATGATTATGTATTTAACTTGTACTGTTTCATATGAGGATATTAGTTCAAACAAAATTTTAAGCTAGATGCAATATGCCTCAGTCCAAAAAATTATTCATCCTCTGCTATTTTGCCCTATGACATAGACCACAATGAATGAAATTTTTTTTAATGAGATTAAAATTTGATTTAGGAATGATTTAATCTGGGGCTTTATGAGCTGCAAAAAATACAATTGAAGCTCTCACGTTCACTTGGAAAACAGGAAATTAGCTGCATTTAAGAGAAAGAATTTGTTTAGCATCAATTTACACATAAGAATCTTTAGCCATCTTTAAGTTTCACTGCTGATCACAGTATGTTGATCAGTGGCACTTTAAGGAGCTGGAAGGGATTTCTTTCTACATAATGCAATTACACAGAAAGAGCACAGCACTTTTGTGGGTTAATATCAGGTATTGCCATTTCTAAGTGGATCATGTGCCAGTACTTAGTCGCAGGAGTGAGCCTGATGCGAAGAAATGCGTTTTTTCCACAATATTCAGGTAGCAGTGTATTTAAAGGGGAGGTGCTGTTCAACACCTTGCAGCATAATTCCTTATTTTTATGAAAATTATGAGGTATCACATGAATAAAATACATAAATAAGCCCCTTCTCTTACAGTCCTCAAAATGTCCAGAATAAATGGTGATATCTCTTTCTAGAACTTGCGCCTAAAAGGAATAAGATCCTACTACCACTCTCAGATAATGGAGTTGTTTTTCTGTCAGTGGTACGGACTAGTATTTCTGGCACGCTGACAGACCATAATAAAGGTCATAACACTTGCTGTCTCCAAACTCCCAGTGGCTTGAATGGGAGTTTCAAGTGCACGGTATTGAGCCTAAGAATTATGGCTTGAGAGAAGCGTGTCTACTAATAGTAATTTCTGATAAACCAGGTGAAAAACAACGCTAACATTTCTGGGGGAAGGGAGTAGAGGGAGAGAGCGGAAGCGGTGTGCAATTTCTTCATTTCTGCTAATAATATTAATCCTTGCACTGTCTGTTTTATCTGTGGACTTCTGATAATAAAGATGCAAGTGCCATAGAATAATTTTAGGCAGAGGGAAATGAGTTGATTAATCCAAGTCCTTTGACAGAAACAGGAGCCTAGCTCTCCAGCTTCTGAACTCATGCGCAGCCCCAAGAGAAAGCCTGGGATTTCATTGCTTCCTCTGCTAATTTCTGTACAATTGAACTAAAACATAATGTGACAATATGAACTTTTTTTTAAAACTTGCTTCTAGTGATTTTGTTCAGCCTAGCGAGGAATACGATTTTCCTTTTTTATTTCCTGTTTCACTTTATATATATATGCATACATATATATATATCCATATAAATTGCTATTCTTCAGACTTTTTTTTAGTGAGCCATATTTTGTTCCAAGTTAATTAAGCCAATAAATAATTCATTATAAATATGGTAATCCTCTAAGATGTATTTGAGGCGGGACCAGGGTGACAGCAGGGCTAACACGTTAAGCAATTAAATTATATTTAACGAAAGTCCTTTGGATTCACAGCCTTTATGGATGACAGTGCTTGAAGATCTACATGAGTTTATTCCTACACAAACTAGGGTGGGTATAAATGCTATTACGTAGCTGATTTAATCACACATAGCTTGTTTTGTACTCTAAAACGATACTTTCAAAGTTTGCTGTCAGTGTTCTCCCAGATTTCAATTGTTTGTCACTGAATGTCACTTATTGCAGAAAAACTGATTATTTTCTCAAAATGTTGATGGGAAATATCACAGAGCTGTGCGTAAAGCTGCTAAAATATTCCCATTTTTCATCTACATCTGTCACAGAGCCAATGAGCAACTCTAATGTCTCCTCCCTCCCTCCTTCACTCTGTCAGTCTCCGAGTTACACCCAAGACCCTGGACAGAGGGGAACTGGTGAGGTTTGGCTAAATTTGTGAGTGGGAAACCAGAGAAAGAAACATACATTTCTTTCAAACTGTGAAAGAAGTTTTGTCTCAGCTCTCTGAGGGTTCGGCAGCAGAGACGTGACGGGGGGAAAAGAAGTAAAAGGATAACCTATGGTTTCAAACTGTATATATCCACTGGATATAGAGGAAAAAAATAGGTGGGAAATGTGTTGTGGCCAGAGCTGGCACTCCGCAGACCCTGAGAAAGGTTCTCCATTTCTCTATTTAGATTTTGTTAAAGGCTGTGATGTGCACCACAGCATTTCTTTTCTCTTTCACCATGAATAGTTAGCTAACTAAACTAGTGGAGTGGGTGCGGGATTGAAAGCATTTGCATTTACACAAATAACCAGAAGCTTTGTGCCCAGGGAGAGAGAAAATCAGCTTACACTAATCATCAGAAGTCCGCTTGGTAGGACCCTCGGGTTGTAAATTTGTATGTCTGCCACTGTTAAAATTGGTGGTGGTGGGCAACCTTTCAAAACCAGTGTTTTCTCTTGCATGCAGTGTAATGGGAACTTTCTTTAGGTCAATAGAAGAGTTCCTAGAAAAAGATAATAAATTTAGTAATTTTCTCTTGTGGCATTATTATACATGTTTTATGATGGCTGTACAATGTTTGCCTACCTAGTTCTTCCTCTGTCTTTGAGCGATTAATCTTTTTTATCCCTGGTTGTAAATTGGTTTGTTTCTTTGGGCTCTAATTTTGTCAAAGGAATATTTTGACACACTGCTGAGCTGAGTGAGATTATCCCAATTACATTTTACTGATAATATTTGTTGTTTGATGCCTTCCATGTGCATATCTGCATGAGATGAAATGCTGCCTTTCATTTCTGCGTGATCTTGCTTTACTCATAGGCGATTTGCACTCAAATTATGATCTCCAAAGCAAGAGGTTAATTATGAAAATCAGTGACTAATGGACCCTTGATCAACATGAGATTTAACACCCTAATCACTAAGAATACGAATAGTTAGTGCTGGTGTGGGACTCTAGCGACCTGTACTCGCTTCCCTACTCATCCTGCATTTATGCGTGGCCCGTGGGAAGTCCCTCAAATTCTGTGCCTCAGAAGGCACATTTCTATAAGGAAAATTGACTCCTTTGGGGTGGGTGAACCTTCCTTATCTTTTTGGGTAATGTTTATTTTATAGAGGATTCATGAAAATAAACATAATCCTAGTCTGACAGCAAAGGTGCTAGAGATGTACAGAAATGATTTTCCTGGATCAGTCTGAATGCTTCTGAGAGTGATCCAGGTCATCTGTGAGGATTCACCATTCCTGTAGACAGACCTGTAACGCCAGGTGCCACCTCTGGAACATGCCTTTCCAGAATTAGACAGCTAATTCATAGGAGCCCTAGGATAGGGAGGATGTTGAAGACTAATTTATTGCACCTCTGTTAGCTTTTTCCAAATGAGAGTACAATTAAAAATGTGGTATTATTTTTAGAAAGTTATTGTTAACTGTTCTTTTCAGCAATCGCATTTTCCATTTTCATATTGTTGTGACATCTCCTATCTGGGTATGGCACTCGCATGAATTAAGTTAAGTGCTGTTGTTCAGCTTGATTACAAGGAAACTGAAATATGCCCCTCATGGGTACTATCTGTCACGTTGCTAAATCAAAACCAACATAAAGGTCTGCCTGTTTCTGTAAAAGCCTTGCACACGATGCTCTGAATCCATTCCTGTGAGTTACTGAATGTCTCCTACTCCTGCTAGAGTCCTCTTGGTTTTACACTGCTGTCCTGTGACACGGGAATTTTGCTGCGTTTTGGACTTCTGAGTTTGTTAAGGTCTTTCACAGGAAGTCTCCTCAAATTCTCTAATCCAGCCATCTCCAAAATGGGAAATTTCTGTTCTTGTGCTTCATCTAGGGAGGAATGCAGAAGGTGTAATTCACAGACTCTTTACAAGTATAGGCACATGTTCTTATCAGTTGTAAAGCATGACAAGTTCATAATCCAGTTTGCTAGAGCAGAGTAAAACTCCTTCTGTAATCAATAATTCCATTTAAGCCACCAAAGTCACGGTCCTCGCATTTGTGAAGCACTCGGAGGTAAAAATAGTGATGAAAATGTTGTGGCGAGTCTTTAATGTACCACGTCTCTTCAAAACTTTTGTGACATTATTTCTCTTCTGTCCTCCTTGTGTCATCTTTAACATGGCCTGTATGTTCATGCCTTCTGTGCATTGTTTATTTAATACCTGTCCTCATTTCACTCTTACAACTGAAGTGCCGATTTTCAGCTTCTCAGAATCTTTTCTCCAAGTGGTTTGAGCCCTGTTATTTTGCATGCACTGCTTTGCGAACATGTGACTCAAGAATGACTCAGGGTCTTGAAGAGTTGGAACATGGAAGAATAATAGTCTCTCAGACTTAATGAGAAAATTGGCTGCTATCAACTCTAAGAACATGCTTTTGTTTTTCAGTTTTTACAGGACACACGTGCAAGCATCAGCTAGCCTTACATTTTTAAAGAAAAATTACACCTTCTATATGTTTAGCTATTTATTTGACAACCACCAACATCTATTTTATGAAAGATCTTTAGGTTAAAGAGCACACAAGACTAAAACAACGGGTAATTGATTCTATTAATCTTAGATCTCTGTTTTGAATATACTTCTATTTCCCCTTCCATAACTTTCCTCTGCTTCCTCAATTAATACAGTCGTGGTTTCACACAGTCCCCCAATCAGACACTCATGATAACATGGGCATTGTCTGGTTTTCAGGGTAGGACCGAGACCTGAACTGCAAGTGACTTTTATGTAAGTGTTGACTAAATTAGTTGACCCAGACTGCCCTGCAGAATGCTTCTGAGGTGCTCAGAAAATATGACAGTGTATGTGACATACATAATAAAAAGAGATTTTTGTCTCCTAAATGCTAGGATTCCAGGAAATGAAAATTTCACTGTGACCTGATTAGAAGCCTACTTTTTTATTTAAAGAAGTTGCAATTCAAACAAGCTTTGAAATGAACAAAGAATTTCATACTTTGGATCTTCTATATGAACTGCTTTCATTTTTGACTGAGTGATTAATAATAGCTGGACAGACAGCAGCTGTGCAGTCATATTCAGGGACTAATGGGTAGTTTGCAATCTAATTTTTAGCAAACAGCACAGAGGTATTGCTTTGTTTGTAAATCAGCCCCTGAAAAAGGCTGTACTGAGTAAAGTCACTCTCTCATCTCATATCTCTGCTTTCCATCTGAAAAGGGAGGGAGTAGCCCCAACAGGTTGTTGCTTCCTCTGCGTGCATGTGTGTACGTGTCTGTCTTCTGCCTGTTGGTCAGAGGATGGAGCAAGGAACTTCAAGCTGTTCCTGAGTGCCTCTCAACGTGTTTATCTTCAAAATGTCCCGTGGAGGTAGGCTAGTGTTTTGTTCTCACCTCCCACACAGACTACGCGGTGGTCTATGTGGTGTAGGGCTCTGAAGTGGTACTTGAGCTAGTTTGAGGACTGGGAGCTGGCCACTTGAGCACCGTAGCCACAATGATTCAGCCCTCCTTCAGAGGAGCGGGGCATGCTAACCCAGACAGGCCTATGCAGTAGTATTGGTGGTGCTTCTGAGGTGTCTCCCATGGCACTGCAGTATGCTGCTTGATTTGTCCAAAATCATGCTGTAAATCTGTGCCAGTGTGTGAAATTCAGCTGCCTCCCCAGCTCGTCAGTCAGTACATAGATACGGGAACATCCTCTTGGCTCTCCTGTCCATGGTGGTCATGCAGCCTGGGAACACCTCTGTGGAGCCTCCTTCTTTCTCCCTGCAGGAAAACAGGTCTCTGTTCCTCTGCTTCTATCAAAAAAAGGTTTCATGTGGTAGCAGTTACATGGTTGATTGTATGAGTTAGGTTTCACCTTAGTTTAAGTATCTGCATACAGAATCAAGTAGGAATCTAATATCTTTTGAATAGGTGACTTAAAATATTGGTGTTAGTTATTCTGAGGAATAACCCACGGTCCTTTTGAAAATTTGTCATGCATTTAACTCATAATGACCTATAATTATAGAACTGACTGGTGTTTTTATGGGGTTAACCTGACATCTTAAAAGACCTTTCAGAAACAGCTAAGTTCTCACTCTGTCAGTCTTCTGAAGTGGCTTAAGTTCAAAGCTGGACACCTATATAGTTTCAAAAATATTCTCAAAAAGCTAGGTGATTGTCCTCAGAAGTTTGAGTGTTTCTACAGCTGTGCTCTTTTAAGCTTACTTGGAGAATATGGTAGAGTATCAGCTATCAAGCTGAAAAAGAAACTAAGTAAAGGAACATATTACAGCTATTAGCTAGCTTCAAAAAGCATAACAAAAGGTGAAATAAAACACAAAGTCTTTTATAATACACAGTATAGTTTCTTAGCCAGTCACGGTTATTTACTTTATAAAAGATGTCCTTGATGTGGCAAAGAAACTAATGGATTGAGTTACATATTTTTAGACTATACCCTATGCTTTAGTAGTTTTAAGAGAATCTATTGAGGAAGAGAAATACGATGAGAAAACTCTTAAGCCAAAAACAAATCTGGGGCATTAGGATAACTTCACGTGCCTTGAGACATGCTTTTTTTCCACAGGACTAGGTAATCAAGATATTCTGCTATGCAAAGTGCTTTGTTTTAAAAAAGAAAAGAACAAGAAAAAAATTAGTCTAGGGAGAACATTAAACTTCTGCTTGACATAGGAAGGTTTCAAGGCAAGTGATAGGCAAAATTTATATGATTAATATTCTTGCTTTCATGCTACGCTCTGTGTCCTGTGACCAAAAAATTGGAGTACATTTTACACACCATTATGCAGCATCGTAAGAGCAGGGTCTAGATTTTTTGAAAGCTTGTCTATCCACTCTTTGCATTTTTTATTCCTTTTATGTACTGCTCTGGGACATAAAAATACACCATATTCCCTTTATAGTTGTATAAATACTGAAGGTTAAATTGTACAAATGGTCTATGTCTAAACACTTGATATCAAATCTGCGCAGCTTACTGAGGAGGATGCTTTAAGGAACCAAATAAATCTCTTAGTGTGCATGTGTATTGATAAAGATACAGTCTGTCCTTATACGCTGTGTACACACAGGATCTGCTAGCCAGCCAGCAGACACTGCTGCGTCCAACTAGTGTGTATGTTGACTTAAGGAGGACGTGAGGTTTAAAGCAGCAAAGCAGAAGTGCAATACGTGAATGGTGATATGACATTTAAAAAATATACTGAGCCTATCCCACCTGTACTTCAATAAATAACAACTTTCTACTTTCTGTAGCAAGGAACTAGTTTCACCAAACGACAAGGGATCGAGATCCATGGAAGCCTGATTTTCTCATCAATGCACTTTGTTCACAATTTGCAAACTTATTTTTAGAAAACATCTTTCATTACATGGTGGAAGAGAAAACTTATACTGTGAAGAGTGCACAGTAATAGCAAAATAAAATGCAGCAGATGTCCATTCTATTCAAGAAAGAAATCCAAAGATTTACTGTTACCTGAGTTGCAAAAGTGTTGCTTGAAATTTTCTGGGAAATAACATGGGCAATATGTTCTTCAAGAGTTGTTCTTGGTATTTTTCCTAAAAGAATTGCCATTGGATTGCATAACTCCGTAGCAGTTTGATTAGTTATCCTGTATTGATGTATTTTCATATGTAAAATCATTTTGATTTATCCTCCTGGGAATTATAAGATATACATTTACATTATGGAAGATATAAGCTGCTGCAGGACAGCTTTTTGTCTGCTTGAATATTACTATTTTTTAAAAACAATTGCGCATGCAAGCATTAAAAGAATTAAATTGCCCTCATTACTGTGGTTAGCAATTTTCATATATAAGACTAACAATTTCAATGTTAGTAAATTGTGGGTAAAACATAACTGATTTCAGTTCTTTTACAACGTAATTTGTATGCTCTTTCTAAAACAAGCAACTTCTTCATAATACTAATAAGCATGAACAGAATCTGACCTTATAATAATTTGCTTTACTTGTTTATGGATTATTGCTAGCCTATGACTTGCAGTACACTAGCAGATGAAATCTTCCTAATGCAGTCATTTATACATACTTTATATGAAGTTGCATTTTAATTTGTTTTGATTTTAATCAGTTCTTTTACCAGATCAGGAATAAAACAGAGCCTAAAATTTATAACTCTTGGAAACATGAAGCAGTGAAGTTCCCAGCTCCAGCAGCAGCTCCTGGAGGGATTCTTTTTGATCTCATTCAGAACTAGGTTAAGGGGGTGTGTGTGCATTCAGAGCTCTTGGAAATCTTGTGATGCTCAAAATCCAAATCCTGTTGTAAGTAATTAGCAGATAAATCCATTCCCTTCTCAGGTAAAATATTTGGTGTCTGTATCCTATAATTCAGAATTTCACCTATCATTTCGTCTTTAAAACCAGAATCAAATTGCCCTAATTGGAAGCAGCAGTTTGCTATAGGACTGGAACTATAAATTTCAGTATTTTTTGTACTTCAGTGCTATTGATTCCGTTTGTCTGTATAATTGAGCTCAAGAATTCAGATTGGTATAGACAAACACAAGAGCATTTCAGTATCTGATAGCATCAAGCAGCAAAGCGTTTTCTAATCTTGGTTCAAGAGGGGCCCTTGTGGCTCTTGGATTCAGCCTATGTCTTCTCTTCCTAAGTTACAAAAATGCAGTTGTTTTATTGTGGTACTGCCATTTGGGGGGGGGGGGAAAAAAAGGCTGAAGTAATTCAGTGCTCTAGGTGATGTTTCAGGGGGAATTACCTTCTCCTTTCCTCCTTGTAACAATGCAGATTCAAACACGCTATTCTGTTTCATATGTGAGTTTAGCATGACACAAAATCCAACCAAAAAACCACAACACATCTATGATTTATTTAGCTGAGATCAAAGACATACAGCTGCAAAGAATCTAATTAAAATTTGATGATGCAGCAGGCAGGCTGCATCTATTATTTAATTGGGAGGTTGTGATCTTATACAAAATTAGCTTCCAGATTTCACTTACACTCCTGGGCTGCAAATATACTTGTACTCAGTCATTTTGATATGAAGTTGAATCCCCAAAATTGCACAACAGATCCTTAGATGTACTATGTGGAATTTGTTATCAGGAAAGGAACTAATAAATTCCAGCTTTGGACCAGCTCAAATACGTTTCTGACCACATGGTTGCTTAGCACTAGCACGGAACAGCACAGAACTAAGCAGTCAAATTAATAGACTTTTTCTCTTTTCCTTTTTGTTGTTTAAAATAAGAGAAACTGTGTCCTTTCTGTAATCTCGTTGGTACAAGGTCAGGTAAGGAATGACTAAAATAATTCATTTCAATGGAAAATTGTTACAAATCAACCAGGTTATGCAAACACTCCCTTATAAAAGTGAGAGTGCCTAAAGTTGAGTCGATGTTTTTGGTTGATCTTGTACCTAAGTAACAGCTCTGGAGATTGAACATCCTTTTGCCAGTAGATATGATATACACATGGGGGTACAGTGTCTTCATCTAAGCAAAACTTGTCTTTAGTTACACTGCAGCAATCCCAGCTGATAGAGCTCATTGAGATGTGTGATGCTGAAGCTCAGGTAGAATCTGGTCCACAAGGCCTAACTCTGCTGCAGGGGGAGCCAGCTGTGTGCAGGGGCACCATCCGTGCGCCCTCTGGCCCTGCACTCCAAGGCAATTGGTTCCCCTCTCACTACCATGCTTTGTGCTCATCTTCGTAATAAATAGTTTAATAGTTTTCACATCAACCGTGAAATTTTATTTGATGCTATAGACTGGCAATTTTAGTTCTGGTTATCTGTTCCACCGGTGATTTCAGTTAAGTTCTTTTATAGTACAAAGAAGCAGCACTCACATGGCTAGGCACTGCTTTTAGCTTAGAGATGGCCATCATTAGCTGTGAGAAGGGTAGATGCTGCTTCTTAGTGGAAATTGATGCCTGACTACAGGAGTATTCCTGGTCCGCTCGTTTGTGCAGCTGCACATGAACAGTAAGATGCTACTCTATAAACCAGCTCTGCATCCTTTAGGGTGTGAGAATGGAAAAAAATCTTGCCTGTCCTGTTTTAAACTGCGGACTTTTACTTATTCTTCTGCAGGCAGGATAGTGATGGTGATAACTGCAGAGAGAGAAGCAGGACTCTTGACTCTGAGGTTTAGGGACGAGAACGAAAGTAGGCTGAGAAATATTGATCCCACTTTCTTTAATGCCTTTACTGTTTGGTCTGGGAATTTGTTGTGAAATACTGATGATGTACACTGCCAGAATCCACAGGGTTTACTTGAGATTTGGTACCTTCGCAAAGTGCATCAAGGGAGTGTGGAGAGAGTATCTGGCCTTAATTATGTACTGAGATACTCCTCCATATATCTCATTTCTTTTATGACCACTGAATGTGTTTGCACTTCTCTTTTTTGAAGGTACCCAGTGGTCTAATTCTGTCTGTCTTCAACTGGAAAAAAAACCAAAACTAAAATCAAACTCAGATGTTAAATGATATCCTTTTTTTTTTTCATTTAATGAGTAAGGTAGAAAGCAAGGTCTTTATGCTTTTGTTTTATTTTACTACACTACAGAGAGTTTACCCACAATGTATCACAGACAGATTAAAAGAAGGTTAATTGTATCAATAGAAACAACCTTCAGATTTCAGATTCACCTGGTTTGGTATAAGTTTGGATGTGGATGTGCTTGGAAAGTCATTGAGTTCTCGGTGTTAAATGTGTCAAACTAGAGTAGAATGCAGAAATATACTTAGCATGGAACTATGGAAGCTGTAGTTTTAAGGAGGATTTTGCTAATTGGCAGGCTGACTAATTCTAAGTGAGTCTACTACTGGTGAAATATGCAAATGATTGAAATGAGAGATTTTAATAATGCAGAGTAGGCCTAAGATGAGGCATATTTTTGATTACTGTTCTGTCTGTTTGGGTTTTTTAATATTAACCTTAATCAAAGACTAAAAAATTTCAGTTAATGAAAGGCAAAAAAAAAAATAAAATGGGGGATCCAAATCTTTAGGGAGATATAACAGTTAATTGGATTTCAAGTACTGTAGCTACATTCTCAATAATGTTCCATTTTCTTTGCAGGATTAAAGTTGTTTAGTTCCATTAGCCTTAATGTACAGGGTCAGCTTTTAAATTATACTGCATTAGTCTACTGGTTTCTTTTGCCTCATTCTTTCTCTTTTTCCTATATGGCTTCTCTCAGAGCTATGACCTGCCTTGGCAGAGGTCGCTCGTCATAACCACGAGAGAGAGCTGCTGCTGGAACTGACAGTCCTCTTCCTAATGATTCCTGCCTTCCTTCCGAGCCTCCAGTGTGTCACTAAGAAGTTAGAGCTCTGTCTATGACTCTCCAAACAATAAACCGAAGCTACTATTTGCTTGTTAAAATCAGTGTTTACCAATAAACTGAGTCTTCCAACTGCAAAAAAATTTGAAGAACTTCAGTTGGCAGCACTCACTGTAACCTTTGAACACAAATGAACAGATCCTTCGGGTTTATCTTAAATTCCAGATTAAGAAAAGAAATCATTATGTGTGATGCTGGGATAAATTTATATTGTAGGGGAAGCGTTTTCAGTGTTGGGAAGGAGAGGTTCTGGGGCAGGGCAAGTATCAGGTTGTTATTTGCAGAGGATGAATCTTCTTTCTTTCGCATTGACTGAAATTTCGGCATGCCACCATTGTTGCTGTTTGTGTCTAGAAAAGCAACTGTTAATGTGAATTTAGCTTAAAACCTGAGTTGCTAAATGTAGGTGGGATTGGGTGACAATATTTAAGTGCCTGTTATGGCTTCCCACATAATGGGATTTGTTAAAAGCATTTACTTTTCCTTCTTTGTAGCTTGTTGGCATTTGATTTTGATGGGTTTAGACAAATACCAAGTGTTTTGGCAAATCCAATTTTTGACACATGTTTAAAATCTGGTGTGTTCATTGGGTTTGAATTGTGAATATTTCTTCCTTATGGAAACAAGCCCTTTCGGCAGTGAAAAACTAGAGTAACAGATGAGAATGATGTTGGCTGTTACGTTTATATTTCTTGATTAATTGCAAAACCATGGGATAACACGCATAGCAGATTTTTTCAATTCTACCCTTAAAATTCCACATCCTTAAAAAAAAAGTAAAGCATTCCACTACTATGACTAAAAGTAAACACAGGTAGCAATGAGGAGAAGTTACAAAAGCGCTATGGAAGTGCTAATCCCTAGAGACAATATTTAGTTTACTGTAAGTTTTAAAAATGTGTCAGCATTGTTTTTCTTTCAAAGAAACATATAACGCTTCAGTGAACCTGACATCTTTTGGAGCTGACCTTATTAATTATTTTTGACTTACTGTGTACTATATATCCACAGGGATTTGCAGAGGATCAAGTACACTATTGTCAAGAGCTTTTCTTTCTCTTTTAAATGTACTTGTGTGTGTTAGAGTTTGCATGTAAAACTCTCTATTAGTGGATGCTATGTGCTAGATAGGTTTAGAGATAGAAATGCATCCATCTTGAGGGAAAAACATGCATAGCAGGTTAATAAAATGCACTGTAAATTTTGTATCTATACTGCTCAAAAATTCAGACAGCATATAGACTACTCTGCACAATACCTAATTTTCCTGGAGATCTTAAAAGATTTCACTTCAAAGGACAAGTTCTTCCAGTAAAAGCAGTCTGGAATACATTCTTCAACAGAGAGGACCTAATTCTGTTCTCAGCTACACAAATATCAAACTGGAATTCCCACACTATAACTGAAAGACTTGCTCTGCATTGCCATTCCTGTGACTGAGAGCAGGTTCTCTCCCTGCTATCTTGTTTGCTCTTTGGAGACCACAGACATTGAGGAGATGATAAAGGGAATGGCATGTTAGCTACAAGGCAAAAAGAAGGGTAATAACAGTTGGGGCGAGTAATGACTTGAGAAGAAACTAACATAGATGCTGAGAAAATTCATCCCTTTTCTGATTCTTTTTCAGTCAGTCAAGGGAGAAAAGATTTGAACAATAGGAAGAAAAAGAGAGGAAGAAGGCAAAACAATAAAAATGTGCCTTTGTGCAATGAAAAGTAATTTCCCCATCACCCACACATGCACAGGTCTTAAGCACAGAATGTATTGTTTCATGGAGTGAAAGAAAATGAAAGGACAGAGAACAAAGTAGGGGGGGCTTTTTGTTGTTTTTGTTGTTTGTTTGTTTTTGCCTTTTTTTTTAAGGGTAAACCCATAACTTCTCAATAATTTTGCTTTAGTCAGAAATTCAGGTGAGGTCTAAGGCTCCGTGATAAAGATAGCTGGTGCCCAGGATGGTTCTGAGTGTAAAGCCTAGCCAGACAAATCTGTCTAGGTTCGGTCAAGGACAGGCCATACCTGCATAGAACCATTTGGTATAGAAGGTGACAAAAGATTTATTGAAAATTCAGCAATCACAGTGAATTACCTTATCATTGTCAGATAGTGTTGACTCCTGTTGCAAGAACGCATTTAAAAGAGAATAAGGGGACACCATTACCCTGATTGATCCAATACTTAGCCCTGTAACATCTGCTTTTAAAAAAAATTTTACAATTCAATTGACAAGTCATGATATACGTGTATGACTGTTCGCAGTTGCCAAGAATGTGGGACTATAAATGGGAGTGTCAGTGTAAATGTACTGGAACAAGATTGATTCCTAGAGCAATATAGTCTTGCAATATAGGCTGCAATTTTACAATCTGCTTTCCATGGACAGTCTCTAATAAGAATTTTCCTATTTGAATCTGATTCCAGTATTGGATCACTATCTTTTAATTGTTCTTTTTTGCACTGAGGAGTACCATTTCTACCTCTGAACGTTATGCAATTCAGCATTAATAAGCAACTGACTGCTATAAGCAAAGTGCTATGTTTGCTAATGGTTACCTGTAGGGTTATTTGCCTGTGCCAGAATTTCACCCCGTACTTAAAACAGCAGAGATCGATGATAATTGAGCACACCTGGAAGGAAAACATGGATTTTTAATGGCATCTTTATAACCAACTGGAGGAAACATAGAAATGGCATTGACGTAAATGCATGGTTGTTCTCACAGCTAATGTGAAATGCCATACTGCAGCGGAGGAGATGACGGTACAAGGTGATGCTATAGAAGATACACTAAACCATGGTGCCTTCAGAGAGACGGTGGATTTACGGAAGTATAGCTGAGTAAATCGTAATCCTCCTGTTTATCCTCCTGTTTTACATATGTATACTTTTTAATGAGCTCTACAGAGGACCACAGCATTGTGCTAGTTAGTCTTGTTAACACCTGCAGACTGTTGAGTTAAACAGTTTTTAACCAAGATAACCCTGATGTGGACTGAACGTGGAACAGGAAAGAGTTGCAGACAAAGCAATGGCCATATCTGGGTTGTGTTTCATTGCCTCTATTCTCTTGCCTATCTTTTTTGCCAAGCTTCTAAGTAAAGGAGATTTCACCAAAAAAAAATTCACCTAAAAATGATGATAAAATAGATTAGAGAAAAGAGACTTCTGAAGAGGTGCATTTGAAGTATTTAAATTAGTTGATGGATCTTCAGTGAATCCATATGAATCTGTACTACAGCCACTCAGAAGAAATTAGCTATAAAGAGCATGGTGGACATTATTCTTAATCAGACAGCTTTCCACCTAAAAAGAGATCTCAGCTAGATTATAAATTCCTTTTAAACTTTTATATACTTGAGGCTTTTTCCCTGGCACTTGTCATAAATGTTGATTCTTTTAAAACCAAGAATGAAATATCAGCAAAATTTTGTCATTAATACTATGTGATCATTGTTTTGTTTTAAGTTCAGTACCTTCTTTTAAATGAAATTAGGTTGGCAGAAAAACAATTCTTCATATTTTTTTCTTTGCACTTTCCTGTTGGAATACACCACCCCCGCCTTACTTTATATCAGTAGTTTAGCTTTGGAATGTGGTATTTTGGGGAAGGGATTTATTTAATGGTTTAATTAGGTACATTTTAAGATTTACATAGAGAAAGCATTTCTTTTTAATCTGCAGTGTTTTATTTTAAAATGTTTTTAATGAATGCTTCAGTTGAAAGAATTTGAAGAAAAATCAAATACTTCCTGAGAATGAAACAGTTTTCAACTGAAGGCACAGACTGAATGAATAGTGTGTCAGACCCTGATTCTTCAAAGACCTGTGTGTGTGATCTTTCACTTTAGATAGAGCACTGCTTTCTGCGAAAGGAATTTTCATAGGCTCAACTTTCATATATTTCACGAGTGGGTCTAATTGCAACAAAACACATAAAACATTTAGCATCATGTTGTTTTGTGGGTTAACAGAAGTCAATGATTATGTCTTCATCCCAGCTTCCTGAAGGACGGGTGTCATCCTGAACGCAGCAGCATAACTAGAAAGAGGTGACAGGAGGGACTTGTAGCCTTACACCCTGTGGAAAGGGGCAAACCAGACCAACCTAAAATTCATCCTAACTCTGCCTGCTTCCCTAAGCATGACTGCTTGGATGGACTGTGTCTTCTTCAAGCAGGACCCACTGGCCTCTGGTGATTGCCAGCACTTGAGAGACTTCTGGTTGGACATCCTTGTTTCCTTCTGCGAAGCTTCGCCCTTGTAGTTTCTGCAATATTGCAGTAAGTTCTCATGGTGCCTGCTAAGCCCACTGCCTTGAATGCAGAAGACTTAAAAGATATAAGCAATAGGCATTTTTTATAGGGATAAAAAGCTACCTTGTTTCATTCTGTTGCAAATTTCCCACTTTAACTCCTATAAGTGTCACAATTAATAATCACTAGTAATGAATGTGATGGCTCAATTAGTTGATTTCATTGATTTCGACTACTTAATTTAATTTGCCTGCTTCATAGTATTTGATAAGAAAATGCAAGCTGAGCCCCAGGAAGGTAGTAGTACTGTAGAGTTGTACTAAAATCATCAGAGGCTGGATCTATTCTTTACTCTCTCACAGCGTAATTTTTCTTGCTGTCAACAGTTGCAAAAGAGTTTAATTTTATTGATTCTTTATTCATCCATTTTTATTATTTATACCCTTTATGTGAATCTCCAGTGAGAGTTTACTTCTTATAAGGCAATACCATGTCACCTGTTTTCTCTATGATGAGTTTATTCATTCTGATACAGATAAAAGCATTTCCACCTGCATGCTAAATGTAATATATAGATTTTTCTCAGTAGTGTTTCCACTGGCATATTGCTGTACATCAGTTTTTTGATAGAAACGTCACCAAGCTAGACAAAAGTTAATGGAACATACACAGACACCAACGCACACCCCTCCCGAATTCAAGCCAGGTGAGCTCTGCTTAAGTCAGGAAGTTATAGACGAAATATTGTTGGCCTTTTATATAAATGGCTGTTATCTGAGGTCAGTTTTATTACAGTATAGGATACCAGAGCCTTACTACCTGCACTGTTAATACACTGAATGAGTTAGCACATTTAACAAGTGATCATGTCTCCCTGTAGTTAACTGGTTTGTGCATCTGAGACTGTGGTAACACATACCAGATTACATCTCAGCAAAAGTTAACGACCTTTACCTTAGGAGGGCTAAGAGTATGTTATCAGTTAAAAGAGCCTGGCTGACTGGTAACGCATAACGCTCTGTTAATCTGCTCATTTGTCCGAGCCTTCACTTCCATCTCTTTTCCCTTGTTTCATTGACAAGATGAAAGCAGTTTTGAATCACTGTCAAAGTCCATTTGAGCAGTACTTCCCACAGAAGAATTTTAAATCAGTTGAAGCAAAAAAACAATTGTTAACTCTTAAATTAACAATTCAAGTCTGTTGTGGGTATTGCTATCTAATTAGCTCATTCTTTAATTTGTACAAATAAGCTAATAGAAGAACTTAATTTTAGGATTTCTAGGCAAAATGTGAATTTCAATATAAATGCTTTTAATAAGTTGTGCACAGACAGTGGAACTCCACTGAAAAAGGACCTCTACATTTTCATGTTGAATCCGCCTTCATCTATTTGAATCTTAACTCTAAGCAGTAAATAATCTCATTTCTAGAGGAACTGGAGAATTCTTTGAACAGTTTTATCTTAAAAAATGGTCTTAGAAACATCACTTATTATGAGAGTCGAACAATTCTAAACTTACAGCAAACAGAGAGAATTCATCGGAAGAAAGTATAGAAGTATGTTGCTTATGTCATTGTTGAGTAAATTCTCAAAGTTTGGCTGTTGAATTCAGCAGACTTCAAACTACCCTGTAACTATTTACAATTTTCATTATACCTTTTATTGAAAATCTATTTTAAGGTTGCTTTTTTTGAGTATATTTCCTGCCCATACTTTATTTTCCACTGGATACAGACATGAAAGGTAAGAAGCTAGAGCTTCAAGAAAATATTTTTTCAGAACTTTTACAAAAAGTAATTTCTAGTCACCATTCATCTATTTCAGTCCTTATTGTCGCACACAATTCTGCTGACTTTGTTAGTTTGAAATCTTTGCGGCATAAAATTAATCTTAAAATGTGAGTAAAAATTAGATTTTTTTTCATAATTGTAAGTTTAGAAAGTGGTGAATCTCTTATACGTGGTAATATGCCAGTCTCCGGATTAGACCCTGTAAATTCTGGTCAGAATTCTTGACTGCCTTTATTTTGCCCTATTTTGTCACCTTGGGCAGTACGTCACAAGTTCTTGTATCTCTGGAGAAGGCCATTCCTGGTTTATGAAATACAGAGGTGAGACAGATGTCCTCACATACAGAAGCCCAGAAATCAAGCAAATGCAGAGCCATCAATGCATACAGAGATGTTTGGAAGAACAGTTGCCCTCAACACTGGGGAAAAACCTGAGCACGTTTACGGCTTCAGGGTGTACATGGGACTTAAAGACAGCCTAAAAATGCATGTTCATTACCCCTGAATAAGAAGAGTCATTTCAGTGAATATGTAAAATGCGAACACCGTGACATCTGCAAGCTGAAGCTATGCTAGTTTCTCAGGTTATTTTAGATTTCACATACTCCACCCCCACCTTCTGTTTAACAAATGTATGCGTAGATGATAGGAAAAAAAAAAATAGTCTACAGAAAAAAACAAAACCAAAACCAAACCACAAACCAAAAACAACCCAACAAACCGTGGGAATGAGCTGATGCTCCTGTCACTCAAGCAGTTATAAAACAAGCCAAGCGTATACTGAAGGTGAATGTTAATGACTAAGGAGGCAGACAGATGGTCTGACTTTTCTTTAGGTGCTCATCATTCTTTATTATTCATAGAAAATTGTCTTTGATAAATGGATACAGTGTTAAAAAGATACGTAACATATGGGTCACCTTTTGATTATGGTCAAGTAGAGTACATTTGATAGATTTCTGCCTCTTTATGATTGGCTGCAGATACAGGGTGGGTTTGGGGCGTTTGGAGGTTTTTTTGTTTTATCAGAGGTTGTCAGTATTAAACTCCACGTTTGTTTCCTGAACTGAAAAGTGTCATTCCACAGAAACCATATTACTAGCATAATTGCTGGTACCTCAGGATCACTACTGCAGACATTGTGACCTTAAGGGAAGTTCAGTCTGTTCTGGATCCTTCAGGAAATGCTTTAGTATCTCAGAGTACTCAGCCAGCCACATTCATGTTTTCTAGGAGCAGAACTTTTTTGGGTTTTTTTGGCCATGTTGAGTAACGATTAGGAAAAACAGATGCATAACCAACTAACTGAAGGAAACTGAAAATTAGCTGGCTAGACACCAGCTGCTAATACTGATATGGCAAAGGCTTTTCTTTGCTCTACAGACAGAAATATAATAGTGTCTCAGGAAGAGAAGGTGCCTTGTTCCATGACATCTTTCCCTTCCTGCTCTCGACCTCACCTGCCATGGGTGTAACACATGGCTGAGTTCTCGCTGCAGGTTTGAAAAGGCACCCATTCCATTGCCCTGGTTTTCTTCTCTGCACAAATATATGGGTAGAGAGGTTAAGTGACCCACATGGCAGAAGTTGCCTTCTCTGCAATATGACCCAGGTCCCCTAGTTACTGCAATTATGTATATGCAAATCAGCCTTCCAGCAGACCAGTACTCACATGAGTAATTTTTACATGTTTTCTGAGTACCAAAATGTAGGAGCAACAATTTGCATGGACAATTTGTATTTATGCAGGGGGAAACCAAGTCAGCGTTGTAACAAATTCGTATCACCCCATCCTTACATATACTCCCTACTTGATTTAAAAAAAAAGGAAAAAAATCCCCAACCCTGCCGACCCCAATTTTGTAGTGTCACAGTTCTGTATGTCCTCAGCAGTTGTATTTTATTTACCAAAAATATTAAAATATTGCTGCTGCATAGTGTATAACTTGCATTAGACTTCCCATTAATGTGTAACACTGAATGAAGCATACTCTGCCTTGAATTCATCTATCAATTCACCTGTGTAATTGTCCAGCGTCTTATGGGTGTAGATACTGCATTTCAGAGAAGTTGAACTCCTGCAAGCTGGACAGTTAGATAGTTCTGGCCAATTTAATTATGCAAATGGGAATTCAGTTTCTAGGGAATATATTATCAGTATTACTTCAAAGACTTGCATAGAATTCTCTCCTATCATCTTTTTATGGGTTCTTTTTCTTTGTCGCACAAGTGAAAATGAAATATTACAATACATTGAGAAAATTTGGTGAAAAAATAAATGAGCTAGATACATTTGCAAATGCCTCCTGTTCCAGTTAGAGGCTGGTAAGCTAGGAGTAAGGAGACAGAAGTTTTGTTCTTTCTTCCTCTCCTGTCTTGCATATACGCTTTTATGGAAAAATTCTGTGGAATTTAAATGAAAACAGCCTTACAGGTATTTTAAATCACATCAAATAATTTAATAGAATGTCTAAGCTGTAGCATTCTAATACGTATAAAAAAAAATATTGTAAAAGGAAATTTTCTCATAAACCTCTTCATTTTGTAGAAATGATTTCTTTACAATTTTAAAGCAGTCTATGTAAAGCTGTAAGGGTAACAGATCCAAAATATTTTATGCCCTTCAAAAGTTAGCGTTGTGAAATTAGCCTGGGAATTGAAGAATGGGTGGAATTTTTGGACTTTACTTGGAACCCTGTAAGTTGTATCCTAATGCATGTAAAGTTCTAGGCACATGAAAGACTTCCTTTCCATATTAACACAAGTCTCATCAAGAACCTCAGTGCACTGGCGGAGTATCTATAATACAATGAAATTAAATAAATAGGGGTATTCAGACATTTATTTTACAAATTATTTGATGAACTATTCTTACCCTTCCCCACTTTTTTAACCTATTTGTCTTTTCTTGGGGTCACGAGGAGGAGACTTGAGAGTAGCACTTGAGTACCACAAGACTGCCTGCTTGATCTCTTGGAGCTGAAGAAACTTTTCTACCCACTGTCTCTTTCTCTGCATTAGATAAAGACAGAAACACTGATCTGCATAAATGTCTTTTCAAGGTAGACTTATCTCCAGGACTGGTTTTTAAATTTTAGAGTTTTATTTAATTAGTGCGTAATTTCTTTTTGAAAGTGAATTCTTTGAAGCAATTTCTAATCTCTCACAGAAGTGGACATATTTATAAGTTCAGGTCTCATTCCCAGCGAGTGATGGTAACTATTATTGTAAGTGCAGGTCAGAGCTTATAACATATCCCAATAGCTTTGAGTATTAAAAAGTCATAAAATAGCTTCACATTTCCATTTTTATAGTACAAGCACATCTTTCTACAATGCAGGACAGCTTGTAGGCAATCAGCCTGTCTCATGATCTCAGTCAAGAAGTGGACTTCTGAAAGTTTTTAAAGGGCAGGACCACAATGTTAACTCAGGGCAAAAGAAGTTTTTCGCTGTCATGAAATCTAATGAAATTGTCCATTGAGACTGAGCTGACTGACGGCCTCTCTCTTTTGTGTGCTGTTTTAATGGTAACCCATTTTTTGGCTAACAAAGCTCTGCACTGAAGTCAATAATTAACAGTAATATTAATTTCCCTTAATTTTAATGATGTAAAAATAAATTATCTAAAAAAACTGTTTAAGCTCCCTCTTTAGTTGAGGAAGAAAAATTCACACCTCCAGAGCATGAATCATCTCACCTAGAAAAACACCTATGTTGGTGCTCTCCATTAATTCCACAGAGAAACTAGATGAATAATGTGAACTAGGATGCTCTAGTTAGGTGAAGGAAATAATTCCTTAATGAGCAGATCTCTGCGCTTTGGATAAGGCTATAGATAAGCTACAAAAGATCAATACCATGTTACCTCTCTACAAGGATTGTCCTCAGCTCATCTTCTCCTTGATGTATTGGCATTTTATTGTGGTTTAGAACCAAGAGAAATGTAGAAATATGAGGTAAGTTTCTGGCATTAGATATATAAAAAAATAAAGTAAGTGAGAGAGAAGTCATTTAACATGTGACTAAGATTTGTTCCTTAAATGGACTTTTTAGTCCTTATTTATTTTACTGGTTTTGCTCAAGTACGTATAGATGCAATTACTTGGTTAGGCGGAGACCTACTTGGTCTCTGTCTCTAATGTGACAATCAGGTCTGTTTTGTCCATTATAGCCACTTTTCCGGTTAGTTTTTATTAATAATTATTATTTTTTATTAATAATATTTTCACAATTTCTGACCATGTAGCAACTAAACCACTGTGTTCTGGGTTCTTTTTCCTCTTTGCCCCTGCCTGCCTCTTTAATTTTGCATGCCTTTGTCTCTTTTGTCTACAGAGCATAAGACTTTTCAGCACAATGAATCATCTGGACTACTTAGGCACTTTTTGGCTTTTAATCAATCATCCCATTTTTATTTATAAGTCCATTTTCCATTGACACTGCATAACATAAGGCCTTCCCCAATGAGCTTGTAATAAAACCAGTAGGAACTGTGGATAATCAGTCCTTGTTTGAGAGGTAGTCACTGTCTCAAAGAATTGTGCTAAAAAAGTAATTATAGCCCAAACTGTGAGACTCTCAAAGGCTTTTATGAATACCCTATTCTACATGCACGTTTCAATTTACAAGGTTCATTTGAATCAGTGGCTAAAAAGAGTAATGCATAACATGGGTGAGAGACACCCAATACTTCAGATTTACACATTCAGTTGATTCTTTAATGTCACTGTTCAGTGGCACCATCCATTTCTTCATTGTCTAATTCATTGGCATAATATTTTTGATTGAAAGACAGTTTGATGCTTTTGCAGTTCCTCTACATGAGATTCTCTTACTGCCTTATACTCCCTTTTTCAATTTCACACCAATAAGCAGTGCAAAACTGAGAGAGAAAAGCACAAAACTTAGTCTTCATGAATGCATGACTGAAAATGCTTTCAATGTTTAAGATCCAGTAACTGCTGCCAAAAGCTTGCTGGTGGGCTGCTCTTTAGCATTAAGAACACAGTCTTTGCCATAGGCATTTTGTTGAAAAAATTCTCTGCGTTGTCTGGCAATTAATCCTCTTAAACCATTGTGTGGTTATTTGTATGTTAAAACAAGATTTGATTTAGAAGCCAAAAATCTGCATACCATTTAAAGGAAACGGCATGTACCGTTTAAAGTAAACCACATGTTAAATAGCACTGCTGCCAGCCTTTAAATTGGCAAACATACCCATCCAATTCCTGTTAAATATCATTAAAAAATTATGCTCAATGAGGAGTATGCACGTTAATACTTTATGATAGCAGCTAGAAGTGCCAGTCTTCAGCCTGAATGTGATTTGCCAAGACTGTCTAAACACAGACCACAGGGAAATAGCTCTCTGGAAAGGCTTACAGACGACAGGGAACGCAAAACCCCAGACAGACACAGAGACAGCACAGGGAAATCAAAAAGATGTCAGTCAGCATAGTAAGTGATGATCTTAGCACAATAATTGTCTGATCTCTGATTTTGGTGGGTTTAAGTCACAAGCAGAAGAGTCTTGAGCTGAGAAATTTTACTTAATTTGTTGCTAATCAGTAGAAACTTCAGAGGTAGGCCTGCTCCGGTTTGAGCGGCTCACAGGCCGCAGCCCCTCGGGCTGTCCCTGCCCAGCCTGGGTCCCCGTGGGCCACCATCCCTCGGGCTGTCCCTGCCCAGCCTGGGTCCCTGTGGGCCACCATCCCTCGGGCTGTCCCTGCCCAGCCTGGGTCCCTGCGGACCGCAGCCCCTCAGGGCTGGCCGTCCCCCCTTTCAGCGTGGAGTCCCCCACAGAGTGTGTCTGCAGTCCCTCCCAGCTGTGGGTTTTTTTCTTAAATATTTCTGCTGAGAGAGAGACACACCCTTTGTTCCTGTGCCTGCCTGATCTGTACCTGGCTCAAGCCCCACGGTGTGTGCCGGGTTCAGATCCAGCTGGGACCTTTTCTGGCCAGTTGCTGGGATCCCTCCTGCCTCCTGCGCTGTACCCCTCCCCACAGAGCCTCCCACAGCATGCAACAAGGGGGATTTTAAGGAGTTAAGGGGCAAAAGGGTAGTGACAGCAGGGACTTTCAGGTATTTAAAATCAACAGTGCGGATTATGAAAGATTGTGAGAGGCCAGCAAGGAAAGAAATTGCCGTTGATGATGGTAAATTTTGTCAAAGCAATTTCCAAATTGAAAGAATTGTCACAGTGTAAATTTTGGCTTGACAGAGGGATCTGGCCAGGCTGGATCGATGGGCCAAGGCCAATGGTATGAGGTTCAACAAGGCCAAGTGCTGGGTCCTGCACTTGGGTCACACCAACCCCATGCAGCACTGTAGGCTTGGGGCAGTGGCTGGAAAGCTGCATGGCCGAAGAGGACCCAGGGGTGTTGGTCAACAGCCGGCTGAATAGGAGCCGGCAGTATGCCCAGGTGGCCAAGAAGGTCGACAGCATCCTGGCCTATATCAGGAACAGTGTGGTGAGGAGGACTGGGGCAGTGATTATCCCCCTGTACTCGGCACTGGTGAGGCCCCACCTCGAGTACTGTGTTCAGTTTTGGGCCCCTCACTGCAAGAAAGACATTGAGGTGTTGGAGCGTGTCCAGAGAAGGGCAAGGAAGCTGGTGAGGGGTCTGGAGGACAAGTCTTATGAGGAGCAGCTGAGGGAACT
>NW_009646410.1:2236383-2281915 GCF_000708025.1 Charadrius vociferus
ACAGGTAGACGTGGTGCTGAGGGACATGGTTTAGTGGTGGTTTTGGTGGTGTTAGGTTGATGGTTGGACTCGATGATAATTAAGGTCCCTTCCAACCCAGACAATTCTGTAATTCTATGAAATATTGGACTATTTAAGGCTTTTTCTTTTTCTTCTTGCTTTTAAATTCTTTTGACAGTAGTACCTTAAGTAGTATTTGCTTGCATTTGCAATGTCTGCTTTAAAACACGTTAAAGACAAGAACATACAGTCCAGCAGTGAGCAATTAGTACAGTCTTGCCCTGCTAATACAGTGCTCTGGCTCAGTTAATATGCAAGCTGCCATCATAGTGAAAGGCTGTATACATCATAAAATAATCCACCTTTTGACAGTTACCTCATGTAAGAGCATCATACGGCATTAGGAGTCAAAGGGAGAAAATAACCTGAAATGCAGTAGTAATTACTATGAAGAATTTTATACTTGAGCTTAGATTTTGCAAGATGCAGAGTGAGATTTTCAAGTCTTTTTATTTCCATCCTCACTGCATCGTTAGATTAATATTGAGGTTTTTTCAGTCAGTACTCATTTCAGTCTTTCACTACTAGTGATGCTTGTGGTGAATACTGTAAATATCAAGACAAGACAATTTATCTGTAACAGGCATATTTCACAGAGTGTGTTGAGTGACCAAAGTCAGCTGTAAACCAAAGATAGACCAAGGTGGAAAGAATGGAAATGGCGACGAGGGAAACTGCAACAGTGGATCAGGCTAAGTTGTTTTTTCCTGCTGTGATAGTGCCGGGGACTGGCACTGCGAGTGCTGTTCTTGCAACAGCTATTGGTATCGGCACAGATCAAGAGATTGTCCCTACCCTTCCAAACTTAAAAATTTGCATAACAAAACAGACAAAGGGATAAACATTGTATAGGTGATGAACTGCAATGCAGAGAGATTAAATTACATGGACTTTAGAGTCTGGACAGCAATGGAGTATTTCCACTGCAAACTGCAGCCGGGTGTTGGGACATCTTGGTTTTCATGAACTATGTGAAGCATCCAGAGCAGACCACATCCATATATGCTTCTCAGATAGAGAGGAAAGCTGGTGTTATGATTCAGAATTGATTTTAAGAGAAACTGTAAAAGTTTAATTATACTGTTATAGATTAATAGTAAGTCAAGCAATGAACCGTGAAACAATTACTTTTTATGGTTTTATCACTTTATGGTAATTTTTACATACATTTCAGTAGTATCCACTGTCCCCAGGTGTCATCAGGGCAGCACTCAAAACAGGCGCTGCATACAGTAGTTATTGGTCACTACTCTGAAGACCCAGTAGATACACCCTAGTAGACCCTATAGTAGTATAACATGCCCTAGGTGGGAGGAGGTAAAGAACCGCAGGTTGCTGAAGTGGTCGCAGTATGGCCACACAGATATTTTAGCAGAAATAGTTACATATCTTCTTTCTGGCACTTGCACGTTCTGCTTTCATGAATCATCGCTCCCTAGTGAGTAAAACAACTTTTCTACAAATATATTTGTCTCTTACAACCCATTTTTGCTAAATAGGTTTCAGCTAAGGAATTGCAGTTTAGCTGTGCATTTGTAAACGGTTTTCTTCACATGGGATTATGTATTAGGCTGCTTGGTATCACATGATTCTGCTGCATGTCTGGATGACTTTAAGAAAATAAATAGTGTATAATGAATAATATGCTTTATTCGGGTTTTGAGCTAAATTACATGGTATGTTAAAATGTATGAAAACTTTGGATTTGCTAATGTTTACATAAATGTTCTGGCAGTATTAAATAATACAAGCAGTAAATTCACCATTTCTATTCATAAAAAATATTAATGAATCAATCTTTGTATCATACAGCCAGCCATAGTTCTTAAGATCATTAAGGATTTCTGATACTTATTTTACATTAAAGGAGAGGGAGAAATTATGGAAAGGTTTTCAGTGGCAAAGAAAAATATAGGAATATATATTGCAGTGTTTTTCGGGAGTACAGTTCTGTTGATTTAAGCAACCTGTAAAAGGTAAACTAAGAGAAGCGATACACCAGCCCAAGTAGAAATTGAATATTTACTCTGAATTGCTCATGTCTGCTTCTGAAAATTCATAACCTGAGGTAGAACTGAACAATGAAAGAGAAAAACCAAGCATGTAAAATCAATTGATGTGCTGGCTAGCTACCAGCACATCTTTATTTTCAATAACCCTGTTCAACCATGTTTTATATCTATTTATCACTGAACTCATTGGGCAGAACAAAAAAGGTGCTAATGTTAATACCTCATGAATATGCACAGAAAATTTTCCCTTTTGGTTAAGTATCAACATTTATACTAACCTTTTTGTTCTTTTGTGTTTAATAAGAATGACAGATAGTGGGTGCTGTGGGCTAAGACTGTTCATTAACGTTGTTCTCTCGGGTATTCTCGACATTTAATTTCAAGACACACGTGAAATGAATGTAGATCCTGTATTTAGTTTTTGCATATTAAGCATTTCTAAAAAAAAAAAAAAAAAAAAAGGCAGTAGATGTAGAGCACATCCTCAGAAATACCATTTGCTTTTTGAAAGCAGACCCTCATTTTTAGGGAGAAATAGCATCTGATGATCAAAATGAATTCTCACAATTGCTTGTTGGCATTCAAAGAGAAGATGGAAGTTCCAGATTAGTATGCTTGCTAAACTGAAGTGCCTGTTCTGGCCATGAACATCAACAGCCCATCAACATCAAGCCTACTTGGCTTACACACTTGTTTTATGCCACCAACAATAAATGTGGTATACCATTCAGTTTGGTGTGAATAACCTCATGAACATATGGAAAATATGTGGATCGTTCTTCAGGGGTAGGAGGCAGAAGGGGCAGATGGACAATGTCAAATAGTTTCACATATTATAACAACTCACTTGTAGCAGTTCTGTGTTTGATGATGAATGTCATTTAAGGTTGTCATTGTATCAGTCACTGTATCAGTGCCAGCACATATGTATGGCTGTACATGTATATATATTTCATGTAAGATGTAGGGGTTTTTTAAGTCTTTAAATATTTGCATTCCAATGCAGTATCTACAAAGCTTACAGCTACCAAAGCTTGTTACATTGAAGTTAACCCTGTTCATCCATGTACAGAGACTACTTGTAGAAATACTGAGGGAGCTGAAAAGATGTAGACCCTTTTCCATTCTATCAGCAGAAAACTGTCATGCCTTGATACAAGGTGTATGTAAAACACCTACTTGCAAATGATGTCACTGTCAGAAGGGTGACAAGTGGGTCCAGAAAGTCCAGTTCTGTAGATGATGACATGCAGAAAGTAATCCATTCTTACCTGAGTTTGCCTTAGGTTCCGCACTCTGTTTTATGCAGAGCTGCTCTTCAGTGTGGTTAGGTACCAAATACCTGTTAACCTGCTTTATCTCCATGGCTTCAGTTTGATTCCTGGAGAGAATGGAGCAGTTCTCTGAGGAACAATGCAGGACAGTAATCACTTGTAAAAGCTCATGTGTATCTCAAGGTCATGAATAATTTGACTTGGCCCTGGAACCCCAGAATTATTTTTAGTGACCATATTTTAATCTGATATAGCAGATCGAGCATTTAGAGTAAGCACTGGTTTGCTCTGTATCTAATAGCTGTGCTCTGGCAAAATTACTGTTCTCCTAGCAGAAAAGATAACCAACATTAGAAACTTGTCCTTATTGCTTCAAATCTTGCTTTTATGAGTTCCCAAGTAAATTCAGCAGATGGCCCTGGTGCTGTAGATAGAGTACTGTTACCCATAATGCCCTGACTCTGCACTAGGGAGGAAGATTTTTTCGTTTCTGAAGTTACAAACTTTTATCATTACAGTTATTTGAACAGAAAACACTGGGAAGAATTCATGTTTTTTTCTTTTTAAAACACACATGTAGTTTGCAAGAATTATTTCTCTCCTATTTTTTTAATCTTTGGTTTAATGGAAAGAAAAGTTTTGACACTGACAGCGTCTTGATGTGTGGGCTTGTGTTGGTTGAATCCTCTTGTGTTCTTGCATCTGTTGTACAGTCTGCTAGTTCATATAAAAGATTTTAAAACACAATCACAAATGACATTGTGTTTTTAACTTTTTTTTAAGATCTTGCTTGGCATAAACAGTAGAATTATTTCTGATATATTGAAGAAAAACAAAACAGAAATTTTAGAAAACGGTATAAAGCACTTATAGGCAGGTGAATCAAAATTTCCTTAGGTGACACAACATATATTGTCTAATTTCAGACAGCCATGTGTCATGCTATTCAGATATCAGCTTTCAGTGATGCTTGTATTGTCAAGCTTCTGTATTTGCTTTCTCTTGCAAAGCTCAGCACATTCTCTACAGGAGTACCTATTACTAGTCTCATCCTATACCTGAGAAATCGAGGCATGAGTTGGTGACAGTAGTAGTCTAGCATCAAACATACTATTAGAAAAAGAAAAGGAAGATTAATAAGATGGAGGCCTCGATGCCTGGGTTTTGCTGTCAGATTCTGAGGCTCGTGTCTGAATGTAAACATCAACATTAGGTATTGAAATATTCTTCCTAGAAAGTGAAGCCAAATGAATAAAGGTGTATGGGATTGAAAGAAGAGCATTTTCTTCTCGAGTTCCACTGGATGGTCTCTATATGGACCAGCACATTGCTTGTGTAATTTGTAAGATAGTGATGTTTATGTAGAGTAGGTCAATTTGAGGCTAACATGAGTTCTCAAGTCACTGATGAAGAAGAAGAGATGAGGGGATTATTTTCCAAGAGGGAGTTCACATAATTTACCTCCATATTCTCTCTTTACTTCCAGTTCCCTCCTTCTTCAACTTGCAGCTGAGAGTTGATAAATATAGCTTTGTCATGAAAATGCAAGGGGAAAGGAGCAATAGTGTAACTTTAAAATTTATGGTAGCAGTCTACTTAAAAGATGATAAAGTATCAGCACAGGGAGGAAGATACCATGACTACTATATCCTGCAATGAAAAACAAGTCTTGTCCTGTCTGTGGTTGCAATACTAAGTGGGTTTTCATCTAACGTGCAATCAGAGCACCCTGTGTGAAAACGGATGCTCGCTGATGATCAAGCATTTGGGAAACAAGAGTGCTCAGCAGGTTTTAAAGGAAATCAGGTGAAATCTTCCTCCAGGTGCCATTGCTTCTTTATATGCTGTATTGCACTGATAGAATACAATGATGAATCATCTGTCATGTCAGTGTATAACACAATGTATTTGTGATGAGTAATGTCCTGAACACAAATTTCATTGCACCACAGAAGAATTTATCCATCTTATGCTCCCCTTGGCCTATACATAACCAAACCCATCAGGTATGATTTTGCACAGTGCAGAGGCATAGTATTGATCCTGTGTTAGTGAGATCAGTGCTCCGTGACCTCTGAATCGCTCTTGCTATGTAACAGGATGGAGGCTCAAGAGATAGGTTGGCCAGTTCATCACAACCTGAAGATCAGGCTGTGATGGAGTGGGAAACTTCCCTACAGGTGAGGATCCTTTGAAACAGAACAGCAGCTGGTTCCAACGGCTGCCCTTGATTACAGAGCATACAAGTAGAGCATGAGCGGGGAACTGCCTGATGAAGTTCTGGAGTGCAACAGAGCAGGAGCTCTTGGTGGTGAGTTCCTAGAGACCTGCGGGGAGGCCAAGAAAGGCAAAGAGGTTAGCAAAAGGCTGAGCAGGGCCTGAGGATCACACATTCCACATCAGAAAGAGGTGGGTGAAGCACTTTTAGAATCTTATAGAGAGGCTTATTTGCAAGGACAGCAATGCAGCAGGATCATGAGAATTACTTCTGGATATGGAGTTTAGCTCTCTATAGGCACTGATTTCTGTTGGTTTTGTTAATGGCTAATCTTAATGAGTCTTGCTAGCCTAACCAAAATTTTGGGGTTTGTTTTGTTAAATTAATGGGGAGAGTATAGTTTGGGAAAGGAGGGGTTATAGCATTATATATAGCTGTATTCTATGCAAGTAAAATGTTTATCTTCCCTTTGGTGGGGAAGCAACTAATAAACATATGAACTAGGGAGTGTTTTACAGGGGAAGTGGGGGAGGCGTTTTTAAAGTCCTCTTATTCTTCTTATGTGGTTTCATAGAGCTGCTCATAGGCCTGAGCTATTCCTAAACAACAACAGATACTATTATGCCCCCAGGTCTGCTGACTGTTCCTAGCAGACATAGCAGATTGCCGTTGTACCGTACTTAAGATGATACTGAACTGGAATAACAGTATCTGAGGAAAGGAGGGCTCTCCTCTGTGGGCTAGCAAAATCCTGTGTGAAGATTTGTGAGAGGAAGTAGGGGCTATGCAGTTGTCTTCTTTCAACTAGTTCAGCCACTCCCTAGCAGAGGACTGGGGACTCACAAGCCAGATGCAAATGAATTTTCCCAGGGGAAAAAGGGAATTAAAGGAAAATCTGGAACTGGGGTAGCAAGAAAAGAGCATGACTTTCAGGTTGCTCTCTCTACCCCTTTCCCTTGTGCCAGAGGCTGCTCGAAAGGCAGTGCGTTTTACTCCCCATAGCTCAAGGCTATGCCTGAAGGCATCTTTTAGTATTATCCATTTATACTAAGGCTGTACACCTGAGACCAGCCACAAAAGTTGAAAAGATTTCACAGAGGAAAAACCCTAGTCTGCCTGTGGTTCTCAAATAAAATAATAAAAAAAAATGCAGCTGCCTTTGTTTATAAAGGGAATGTGTCTCTTAAAAGCAATAGTTTGCTGCCAACCTGGATTAACACAGCTTTTCAAAAGTGATTTTAAGAACAGTAACATACTGCCACACCCAACCTCCCCCCACTCTTCAACAAACAGATCGTTTCTGCATACTTAAGTTCACTAGGCTTGCTGACCCATCTCCTTCTGTTGTTTTGTTGTGGGTTTTTTTTTAAATTATGCCCACTATTTTTAAATAGTATACCTGCTAGTTTAGAGATAGCAGAATATTAAACAAATTCTGTGGTGTTTCTTTAGAGGAATGTACTTTTATAGTAGCAGAATGATAAGTAAAAGCTATCTGCTTTGCACAGAGCCCCTTTGATGGGCAAAATTCAATCAGATCTCTTAAAAGTGCTTCAACAGAATTCTGAGAATTGTCTTGTTTTTGCCACTTTCCTTGATGTCTGCAGTTGGTACTTCCTTGTGCTGCACATTGGGTGGCGACTCCTGTGTCATAGTGTTAATTTCTTTTTTAAAAAAACTAAGAGACGCATCTACCCAGTGAGAAACTTTGTCTTAGTACAGCACTGTTGTAGTTGAGCCACATCACATATGACAGGATTTTTGTAAATGGCTATGTTCCTGTTCTCTCAAGGTAGGAAAGGCCAAGGTGTGTAAACCTGCAGCTGCAACAAATTAATCATTAAGATGATAGAAAACAGCAGGTTGGCTTTGCAGTCCAAGCTTAAATTTGAAGGTAATTCTTCCTTCAAACCTTGACGAGGTTTCTTGAAAACTAGTTTGCTAGTTAATATCCTTTGTCTCTAAATAAGCAGTTGTGCAAAGTTAGGAAAGGTTGGCTGAGAGAATGGAAAAGATGATGTCCATGCAACAGAACAGTTTCCTGGACTGTAAGTTCAGAGGTTTTTGTCAGAATAAGTTGTTATTGTTTCTTCTAATAGCTTTGTGCTTTGTTACCATGATGAGCCTTAATCAGGGCTTTGTGCTGACCCATGTGCACCGGTGTTTAAGGCAGTATGAGGGGACAGGAAGATAACAGCTCCTTTTTGTGAGGAGCACAGCTGGGTTGTGCCTAGCCAAAATCTACCAAAGGCAGGCTTTCTTCAAAAAAGACCACAAAGCTGACACCCCTGCATGTTGTTTGCTAAACTGACTCTTTTTCTACACTGTTGAATTATTTTTTTTATGTCTGCTCCTGAAATGATGTGAACCTCCCAGCTCTGATGTGGCACCTTTCCCCGCCTGGAGCTCAGCTTCTTCTTAGCATTTGGATTATAAGACAGAAAAAAAAGAACAAATCCCTTTATGCAATGCAAATGTTTTCGTGTTATGTAGTCACTCAGGGCTGTTTTGATAGAAGGAAGGTGGTGGTAGGAAAATGACATTCTTCAACCCAGAGCAATTTTAATATCCCTGCTATTGCCAAAGAATTGTGGTTCTTTTAGGTGGTGCCCAAAGCACTTCTCAGGCTTTCAACTTAGCCTTACCGCAGTTTTCATAGGAATTCCAGCTACTAGTGCCCCTGTGAAAACAAGGTGAAAACTTAAAAACAAACAGACAAAAACAAACAACCTCAACAAAACCAAGTCATGAGGAAAACTGGTTCCCTTTGAAGTCAATATAGATGGCTTTAAAGGACTTCCACTGTTCTCTGAAGTTATGTTAGCAGAAACAAAAGAAAACATGGAAATAATATAGTCTCAGTGCAGACCTCTTTGCATTACAGCTTAGACTCACTGGTTTTGATTGTTCTCAAAACAGCAGAAAACCTCAGGTTGTGGCAAGAGCAGGATTACCTCATTTCACAACTGAACTAGATTCCTTTGGGTTGTCTGAGTCCTGCCAGGATAGGGTCTGTAGGGCTGCACAGTTCCTAACTAGTAGTTTAAAAAGGTTTGCTTTCTGGTTTCCTCCTTGTATTTAAGTATCAGAAGAGCAGTGGTGCCCTTTCCTGGGACCAGCTTGAGCCCAGCTGGGTTTGTTCCCTGAATTGTGAGAGTTGCACTCAATCACAGGTGACTGTCACGAATTCTGATGGCTTTTAAGGTGTGGTACGATATTAGAAGTGGAACCTGTAGAGTTAGAAGTCGAAAGGGGAACCTAATAAAAAGAAATGGGTTTCAAGGGGGAATGTAAATATGCTTGATGCTTTGAGGAATGCTGATAGAGACTAGAAGGAAAATGAGGAGAAAACATAGGAGAATAGTTGGCTGCTGCTGAATGTGGTGGTGGTGCAGAACTGTGCAGAGATTAGTGGCATTAGTTGGCATGGTGAGAAAGAAAATATTTATAAAGACTTGAATGGGAAATGGGATGTATGTTTGTAAGTAGAAGAGGGCTTTTCCAGTTTCACAGAGAAGGCTGTATTCCTTAAGGTAACAGTGCAACCGAAGAAAAGTTCAGGAGAGGAAGTGGAGGAGATACCAGAACGCTATTGAAACTGTGGGCGATGTCCCTTAAGGTGAATATAGCTATACAAGCTAAGGATTATCCTGGGTAGTGAAGTTAAGAAAAAAAAAAAAAAAAAAAAAAAAAAAAAAAAAAAAAAAAAAACCACCAAAACACCCTCAGGATTTGCTGTTACATGCAAAATGACTAAATCCTTACTAGCCTTGTTGTAAACACCGTACATGGTGGATCACAAAGCTCTCGTATTCATTAAGGCAAGGGATGTCACAAGGCCAAAATGTTAGTGTGACTGTCAGTTTCTAAAACATTTAAATGGTATGCAGCTTTCCAGGATTCCTAAGTAAATGCAAGAATACTGAGAGTAGCTATGTGTACGAAGAAATACACTATAGCCTAAAGATAATAGAAATGCTGAGAACTGCTTTGACTAAATCTGTCAGAGACTAGTTCAGAATTCTTACAAGCTGCATGAGTTTTGATTTGGGAGGAAACATTTCAAAAGCGTCTTAAGGGTCATTGCCTCTGCCATTCACATGGTTTGAAATACTCCCTTGCTCTATGATTTCTCTTTATTCCTAAATTACATGAATGTTTTTAAAATAAGACAAATTGCACAGGCAATTACCTGGCCTGCCCATCCAGCCTGCCTCTTTACCAGGTTATGAAAAAATAACAAAAATCAACGCATCTTAAAGTACATTTCATCAGTAAATCTCAGGCTTTAGAAGGACTGAGATGTATGGAATTGACTTGATTTGGTTGAATTATATGTGTAAATAATATAATGTTATACAGGTATGGTATACTAAAAATAAAAAGAAAACTATTGTAAATACACGGCTTGACACAAAGGTCACATTCAGAGGGTAAAGGCACTTATAGTTACTAATCTGCTTCATAATGTTGTTTTTAAAACAAGTTCAACTGTGTTGCTCTCTAGCTTGTTGCAAGAAGATGTAAAGTTTGGTGTGCTACTGAGACTAGGTACAGATTTTCCTTTAGCTAGAGACGCTCTTGTGTTGCTGGTACATACTGTTCTTTCTTTTTGTCCCCAAGGCAGATGTGTACGTTTAATTGGTAACTGCAGTATCCCTGCACCTCCAGGCATATATCATTGGACTCAAAAGTTCACATAAGGGTGGATTTGTATCTGACAGCCCCTCACCACTACAAAATACTATTGTCAAACTACAGAGATGGTCACTGCATGGTAGAAATCATTGGGCTGTTTTTTACTTTAAAGCTGTTTTACTGAAACAGCTTCAATTTTTTTTTGGTTTTGCTTTAGTTAAATATGTAGTTAAGTGTCTTTGTTAGTAAGGTTCAAAAAGTAAAACTTTCAGACTAAGGTGACTAAAAGAAACTCAATGTCCTAAACCTGATTCTCTTCATAGAACCAGTGTTGTTCTATTGAGAGAAAGGAAACCAAAAAGACCTGTAGGCTGAAAATCCTGAGTGCTAAGCACTAACTTGTATGCAGCTTGCAGTCAGGAGTTAATATACGGCAGAGAAATACAAATTTCCCACTGCTTGCTTTCATGCTGAAAGGTTCAGTCAATGAATGATCAGGAACAACTCTACAAGCAGTGAAAGAATAAAACCTGCATTGTCCCTGTGCCCTTCTCATCAAGCTTTTCTAAAACTTCTTACAAGTATTGCAATAAAAGAAAGTTTTATGGAAAGAAGGTACATCAGTGACATGTTGTAGCAATTTTTGGACCTCCTCCCTAGCATGAGAAGCAATGTGGGGAAAAGCACAAAAATGCTTGTTTGAACTTACATCAAAATAGGTGGTGGAGGTAGCTGCTGTGAATTCATCCGAGATTGCTACTACAGCGCAGTAGACAGAGTAAGGATGCAACTTTATCCCTACTATTCAGATGAGAAACTAAGATTCAATAACCTGTTCAGTGGGGGATCCTGGACCTGAACATGGCTTCTCTAAACAGCCAATAACCTGTGCCATGAAGCTGCCCTTACTCCCTTGCTTGTCACATCTGCAACCCCTTAATGAATTGAAGTATTGTATCTCCCCTCTGTTGTTATTCAAGGAATTTCCTTCAACATTTGATAACCAGGAATGCTCATCGACCTACTCCAGTAGTGCTTTATGTGTTATTTATTGGTCACCAAATGTGTCCTTTGTGGTTCTCTAATTTAATTGGATTTTTTCAATTTACCTTTTTTGTCTCTGGTATATTGCAAACATACTTAATTACATGTGAAAGTATTCCTCCTAGAAGAACTGTAATAGAAACTAGAATATCACGCCTGTTTTCTCTATCTACTTAATCATATAACTGTGTGTTTCTATACTGCGTACTTTTTCATTAAGCACTAACGCAGCATTCTGTAGGATGTGGGGATATGCCATAACCACAGATTGTATTTTTCCATTTAGATTAAAATTTCCTTTGAATATTGCCCTTCTTATTGTAGTTTAATCCAAGCTCACTCAGCTTTCTGCCCCTTTTCTCTTGTTGCTTTCCAGTTATGTATCTGACTGCTGTTCCTTGCTACACAGAGTCTAATTCCAATAGTGATTAGTTTGGTGACTGGTCTGCTTAGAAGATTCTCCAGTTTGATTTTATTGGCCCTTATAACTGAATTTATTGGTAATGTTTTGTCTTCAGAAGCATGGTTACCATAGTCCTGTTGTGAATGACTTTTAAATTGCAATCTGTGTTATGTTATGGTTTAGGAGTTTGCCCTGAACCCTAATCTATTGGTACATCTATGATGTATGTAAGGTGGCAGATCCCGGGCTTTCATGAGGCTTAGGGTGTCCTGGTGACCCAGTGAGGTCTGGCTGAGAAATCTGAACTTGGTCTCTGAAGCAGTTCTGGCTTCTTACAGGTTCCATCTGCCATTATCATTCGCCTGCCATAGGCCTTTAAGGAGATAGCGCTAGATCATGTTGGACTGGGATGGAAAATGTGAGCAGGAAAGATATTTGGATTTACTTGCTGTTATTTGCTGACAGATGTCCATTTCTGCAGGGGAAAATCTCCGTTGTCTCAGATCATTCCTATTTCCTCCATTCTCAAAGTGAAAGTGTCCTTTTCCCAACTGTACTTCATCTTTTTCTCCTACGGCATAATTTCCTGACGTTCCTTTTGGTTTTGCCTCAATGTTTTTGTTCTGGTCACATGGATAATTCGACAGTGTTTCATGAGTGCTATATGATGGTGTTAGGAGAATAGCCATTTTCCTGTGGTAAATTGTGTGAGCTTGTTTTTGCTAAGAAGTAGTTGAGGTAGGACTTGAAAAGATGAAGGCTGGATTGCAAATGTCTCTTACTGGCCCTGAGTGAGTATGAACACTTAAAATTCTTGTGTGATTTTTGAACTTAATGTTGTGTTGGATTGACTGCTCCCAGGACTTTTACTTAGATTTTGGCCTGTGGGTGTGGAGGACAACTATTACACATCTGGTACACCTGGATCAGAGTCATTGCTCTCAGTTTAGCTTTACTACAGCATCAGTGTTTATGTGCCGATACATATGAACTAGTTTTCAGCTGGTTGATGCATGAGCTGTTTTTTAATATCTGCAGCACCACAGAGACTTCTGGACTCTGCCAAAACTACCTCAGGAAATCAGTAAATGCTCAGGAGGTTAATTCCTATCAAACCTGGAGTTGGTGCAGGTGTATTACTAGCAGTACCTAAGTCAGCTAATGTAAAGATACCTTAGAGATGTCTACCCTATACTGCGTCACAGCTGTTATTAGATCAGTAAACTGCTACTGGGTGATGGATTCATGATTGCTTGACAATTCCATTCATAAAAAGGATATAAAAGAACCTTTCCATATCTTGGGGAATAAATCTAGCTTACCTTAAAGCTTGTCTGTGGTGCTTCTGAATCCCACCTATGTACTTCCTCAGATGTTGAGGGTAGAATGGAAATAACTGGGAGTTTTCTAGCGATGGGAAATGATAACTTTACATATAACTCTTACTGATAAAGGCAGCATAACAGAAAGGGAGACATGGACTGCTGTAACTACTTGATGGTTTGAGCAAAGCTTTTGCTATTGCAATGGGAATTGAGGATTTCTGTTTGTTGGGTATGACCCTGAACTTCTGGGAAAGGGTGTAGGTCAGGAGATGTTTGATGTGAAAATTTCCCAAATGCCTCTAAAAAGCGGCACACTGATAGACTTTCATGGAGATTCCAGCCTATCTTGTTAGGTGCTTCTTTAAGTAATGTTTTTTTAGGAAATCTTGAGGGGGGTGGGAAAAGTATCTGAAAATACCTTTCTCCTCGTGAGCTCGCTCTTTATATTAATGTATGTAGATGTTCAATAGACATGAAGAATACAGGGCAGGCTTGGCAGCTGGTGCAGCAGGATCAGAATAGTGGAACAAATGTCAGAATATATTCACCTTATGCTAGAAGGTGTGATTCAAGAGAAAAATATTATGAAACTGCTGTCGAAGTCTGGTGGTCAGGGACTTGCAATGTTTGTCATTCAGCCCTTTTTGTGTTTCTAAATGACAGTTGAGAAAAATGAGACAGACTGGTGCTTTCATGACAAAGAAAATTTGATTTCTTTTCTGAAAAATCAGTAACAGAGTAGTGCACGTGCAAAATTATGTACCTGCAGATTAACTATATGTGCTGATGCTTTTTGAGTTTAGACTAATATTATATAAAATAAGGAAGCCAGGTTAATTTTTAAACAGGTTGACTGGATCTCAGCATAGCTGGGAATGACTACTGATTAAATAATTCCTATGAAAAGGAAAAACATTAAAAAAAAAAATCTTTCCTTAAGCCCAAGCATCACAGCAGCCCAAAGGTGAGCGCCCAGAATTAATTAATCTGGCAAATCCTCTTAGTAGGCATGTCCTTAATCTGGCAAATGGAAAGATGTTCACTACTGTGAAGTCTTTCTACCACATAATCTATGTGCTTCATGTGAGGGGTTGTCTGGCTTGGAGCTTCCAGGAATTGTCTGAAGGTAGATGGTATAGAATAGTTGTGTGAGAGCTTGTACTTGTAAATCTGTAAAACCACTTAATTTTATTGTAGTTGTTTTACGAGGTTTGAGGACTTCGTCAATATGTCTTGAATCGGTCATAAACAGGGAAAAGTCTTATGAGGAATGACTGAGGGAACTGGGGTTGTTTAGCCTGGAGGAGGGGAGGCTGAGGGGAGACCTTATCACTCTACAACTACCTGAAAGGGGGTTGTAGAGAGGTGGGGGCTGACCTCTTCTCCCTGGTGACAAGTGATAGGATGAGAGAAAATGGGTTCAAGTTATGTCAGACAAGGCTTAGATTAGATAACAGGCAAAAAAAAATTTGCTGAAAGGGTTATTGAACATTGGAACAGGCTGCCCTGGGAGATGGTGGATTCACCATCCCTGGAGGTGTTTAAAAAAGGGTAGATGTGGTACTTAGGGACATGTTTTAGAGGTGGTTTTGTCAAGGTAGGTTAATGGTTGAACTTGATGATCTTAAAGGTCCCTTCCAACCTCTGATTCTATGATTCTGTGAAAAGTTTTGGAAACATTAGACTAGATCACCTACTCTTTGAGGGATCAAAAATAAAACAGGCTTTTGATTTGATCCTGTTAAGAAGGCTTTATCTGAAAGACAACTTGAAATAACAGGCCCTCTAATCCAAAATAAAGACAAGCTCAACTCTTTTCCTATGCTGTGCCCACCCTATTAATTGATTCCTAAGCAAAGCTTGCCTTGCTTTATTCACCAGTTCAGTTACAAGATTGAAAATTGACTGCTATTAATTGTTGGAAATTTCTTCATGTGATTTAAGAATGTTTGTTTTAAGAAGAAATAGCAGAAATAACTTTTTACCCTTGTTCCAGCCAGATTGGCGTAATACCCAAAACTACAGAAGATCAATCCCAGCTTTGAACTTCTAGATCTATTGATAGAAGTGCAGACATTTTATCTTGATGGAAGACAAGGTCAGCTCTTTTATAAAACTTGGCTCCTATGTAAATACAAATCTAAGTGGAGCAAAGAATGATTTTTCCTGATTTATGGTGTGACCCAAGTCCTGTAATGTCCTTCAGGTCTGATTTAATGCTGGCACAGTCTCTGGGTTTGACTTTCCAGTTATTGGCCATTCATCAAGAAAATGGATGAATTTGATCTATTGTTTTCTCAGGTGGGCCACTGCTCCTGCTATGTGCTTCACAAAAGTTCAGAGGGATTCAAGCCAAAAGGAAGGATTTTCTTTTGACACCAAGGATAAAGTCAGGAGAAGTAAATGTCTTCTAATGTTATCATCTGCATGGACCAGGCTGAAGATATGCTGAACCACAAACACTGACACTTCCATGCATGTCTATATTCACCGCTTCAAAGGAACCAGCAGGAAGTAGTGAAACAAGGAAAAAATGATGAAAAGACCTAGGGATTTCAGAAATATCTTCTACTGTCTTCTTTCTGAGCACGTAGATGTGACCTTTGAATAATATGAAAAGATACTGAAATGGCATGTGCTGGTTTTAGTGGTGAAAGTAAGGGCCACAGGCATCAGCCAGTGAAGTGAAGCAACTTCAAACTGTCATCTTCAAATGAATCATTAAATTCTGATAAATGTGCACAACAATGAGGAGGCTACTTAATTAGACACTTGGATCATTTCCCAGGCAATTCAACCTGTTTGCTCTACCTGGGTTTATAATTAAACATTTAAATGATTAACAAGCTCACTTCACTTGAGGGAGGGTAAGGGAGAGTTGGATGCAACCTTTTTGCCTGCTGTTGAAATGATGGCTGCTTCTCCAGCTACTGGAATTGAATGGTCATCTGCTGGGATTATTCCAGACACTGCTATAGAAAGCAAATAGCAAAAGTGTGAAGAGTTCCTACACTAGACCATAGTTAGAGTATATATTTGACTGCTGGTCTGCTTCCTTATGAAGTAGGGATGTAACCTGGGGGGGGGAGGAGGGAATGAATTTCAACTTCAGCATGGAGAAATCTGCTATATCTGCAACTTAGAGGTCCTTCCTAGTACCCAAGAAGCCTGCAAAACTTGGTGCTGACAGACAGCATATGGTTAAGCTACTAAATGTTTTCACCTCCCACTGGCTTCATATACTTTGACATGGAGAACCTTGTAGTATTGAGCTCTAAATCAGTTGATGCATTGTCACAGCTCCCTGAATAGATGGCCAAGTCATAGCTGAATTCTATTAACCTTGCCTAATTTCAATCATGGGCCAAACTCTCCTTCCTTGGCTTCTGAAATGATCTTATTGGTTCCACCTCATCTAAGTTACTGGAGTATTACTTGCCTTTGAAGTAGCAATCTACAAGAATAAATTCATTGATTTTTAATTAAATGTGAAGTATAGAAGAACCATTCAGGAAGTATGGGGAGATTTTGAGACAAACAGCAACTAAATACTCTCTTAATTACAAATGGAAGTTATATGCCACACTGCCATTGAAGTCAATTTTGGAGAAGCTAGAAATGTTTAAAACAACATAAGCTAAATGAAAGCATCAGTTACGCCGGTACCGTCATCCGGAGATGTGACAAACAGCAGGTTTTATGACTGAGCCTAATGCATCCTGGACTTTGTGAGGTGTGAAGGCAAGGGTGACAGACTAGCTCACCTGGACCTGCTTGGCATTGTTATAAATGCCTGCGTGGCTACTAAGACAGATGGGCAGTCTTGCTGGGAACGACAGGGCAGGTAACTGCCAGCGGAATTTCTGCTGCTTGTCACTTTCTCTTGGGATCGATGTCAGCTTTTGCCAGTTGGGTGTTGTAACGATCATGACTTGAGATCTTCTTATAAGTGGATCAGGCTGCCAAAACCAAGCTGACAGCTCCATAGTTTGTGTCCTGGCTATGCAGGTCACCCATGGAACTCGGGCCGGGATTTTTCTTTTACTTCTGGTCCTTTGTCAGTCAGTCCAAATGATCTGGAATTCAGTTTCTTTAATACTTGGGGCTCTATTTAAGCACTCTAGCAGGACTCAATATTAAAGAAATGTGGCAGAAGTCCACAGGTGGTGTGGTAGGATGTTTTAGTTGGGGCCAAAATGCAGAAGAGCATTTAGATGGAAATTGCATCTGAAGCAAGTAACTGCTTGGCCTGAAACTTGCTGGAAAAGGTGCTTGAACGTTTTCTGCTGCTTTTAAAATGGTGTTAGTATATGATCTATTGTAGTTACTGTTGTGATACACCTTCAGTAGCCTTGTAAATCGGAGATTATAAACTTAGAAGGCCTCTGAGATTTGGGAACTGCACCATAAAAGATTCAAGGATTAACAAGTATTTTTGAAACAAAGTTCTTTGACTTAACCTGAGGCTTGGATATGAGGTTCTTAAAGATGTGTGGAAGGTGGCTGCATGAGGGACCCCTCTCAGCCAAACTTTTAAGTGGCGATGAGAATACTTTTACGTGCTCCTTGTAGTAGCTTAAATTACCTTCACATAGTGTCCATGAAAATACATAAAATATTGGCTTGCCCTGTATTAAAAAAGGAAAGCCATTAGTCTGGTGTTTCCTTGAATGCAATTGACCCATTGTGTATATACAGAAAGAAAAGCATTTAGTATCTGTGCTAACGCAATCAAGCAGGTATTACCCGCTGAGTCAGAGGCTTACAATCTGTAGTCAAACTTTTGTGATAAGGAACAAGCTGCACACAGATGGCAGAAGTTAATAGTCTGATCCTGCCATCAGGACACATAAAAGAAATGATCATCCATAGAAGACAGAACAGCTCTGATGGCTTGGAACAGATCTGTACTGCCCTGTACTTTGTACCCTCATTTATATAACAGTGTTACCATTCTGCTGCACTTAGTATTATTTTTAAACTGGCATAAATAATTCCACGAGACTGAAGATAACAGCAGACTGCAGGGCCAAGGCAAGGAGTCTGTCTGACTTATTCTTAAAGGGAAAAGCTGCCATTCCTATTGATTTCAGCTGTAATTAATGAAGCATATTACCATGACTAAAGCAATACTTGAGTCTCGTCTCAAGGATGGTGTTGCCAAGCTGTAATGCATAACTGGTACCCAAATACTGTAGCATGGAGACTGGAAGTTTGTTCCCTTTTTCGTATTGCAGGATACCTGCTGTGTTTTGCAGTTAGAAGGTTCCCCCAAAGCCTTCTCAGCATGTCAGAATCCTGAGACTGATTATAGTAGCAGAATTTTCCCCTTAGTGTTTCAATTAAAATATTTTGCATTGGGGCATCACATAGATAGATATCAAATCACATCTATTTTAACTATCTTGTGAGGTGCTTGTAAATAAACTGTGATAAACGTTTGTCGGACACTTTCAAGTCCTAGACAAGTGGCTATTAGGAAGTACTACTATGAAGACATAAATACATATAAAAAAGCTGTGCAATTAAATAATGCCATAAAGCCAAGAGACAGTTTTTCTTGAAACAGCATATGTAAATGTCTGATCTTATGGTTGTATAAAGATTGGACGCTGTGGTCACTAACAGGTCATTATGAGATCTGGCATCAGGGTGCAGTCCAATAAATCTTATTGACAAAACTCTATGAAACTTGCTTAAATGTTGTCATGTATCTTGGCATGTAGTGTGCTGTCCAACAAGGAAACTTGTAAGCAAATACAAATTCTAAGAAAATTAGTAACATAAACCTCCATGTGTTTTAATATCTGCAGCGTACTCAGTCTTGTGAAACAACCAAGTATCTACATAGTTATTTGTCTACATAGTTATTTTTGTCTTAGGGACAGAAGTTTGGAAGGGAACACTCTAGTTTCCTGTGAATGTATGAAGCCAATGGAAAAGATACTCAGTTCAGAAGGATCTATGTCCATGCTTAACCTCCTTAGTGAGATAGCAGTATATTGTGTAACTTCTAAATAGCAACAATAATGTCACTTATACGTGAGAAGGGACAGTTGTTCATTTACATAACTTTCAACAATGATTTTTTAATTTATGTTGTTAAATAGGTGATAAAAACATCATTGAACATGGGCCTCTACCTATACCTTAGTATAATTATTTTTTACTATAATTTAAAAGACATCTAATTAATATATGGCAAATGTATAAATATGACAAGTTAGCTTATGGTGTGATTTACAAGGTTTGTAGCATGCTGAAGCAATTTAACTACATGTATTTACGGCAAAAATAACTGAATTTAAGCAGCACTTTGTGGGAGCTGGAACTCCTGTTATAATACTCTAGTTTTCAGAGGATGCTGATGAGGAGTCACATGTGACTTTTCCCTTTTAGTTTTTGACTGCAAGGAGTGGCTACGTAGCTGACATATCGAATGCTAATCCCAGACAGTTGCATCTAAGTAGTCTTCAGTGAGTGGAAGGAAAGGTCATTGCCTGAGCCAATTCAAGTTGATTCTATTTCTACCTGGGTTTGCCTTTTGGCCAGGAGTGGTGGATGTGTTGAGCACTGGTGTGTTCTTGTGGTACTGTCATAGCTGTTAATGGTAGCTGTTATGCTGTTACAACTGTGCACGGTTCCACATACAGACTGAGGAGAATGGAGATGTGTAGCATGTAGCCCCGCAAGGCAACATAATTTTTTACTACTTGCTGCTTGGGTACTTTTGAAGGAGTAAGTACTGCCATTAATAGGCAGGAATTTCTGTTTCTGTGAAAACACTTGGCAGGTGACAAGTCTTTCTTGTAGTATAACCTTTATCCTCTGCCATGAAGAGGTTACACTGCAGAATTATGCATTCTTTCCTCTTGCCTGGAAGTCTGATTCTGAAGCATGCAGTGTGCTGGCATAACTCTCTTATTAAACTTGGCACTCACTGCTTTCCTGGTGAGGGGGCCTAGAATTCAAGGTGAAAGTCAAAGATGCTGTTGAAGTTAAATTTTCAGTCTGGTTTTGTAAGATTAACATTGCCTTCACGCCACTAGTCAGCGCATGATAACTTTTGCACTAATGGGCTAACTTCAACAAAATTTAGATAATAGATGTCTACAGGAATGCAAGTTTTGTTAAAATAACTGTCAGTGAAGACACGCTGTGTAGCAAGTTAGACACATGCTGGAGGGGAGGGATACTATCCAGTGGGACCTGGACAGGCTGGAGAGGTGGGCCCATGCCAACATCATGAACTTCAACAAGGCTGAGTGGAAGGTCCTACATCTGGGTCGGGGCAAACCCAAGCACAAATACAGGCTGGGTGGAGAATGGAGCAGCCCTGAGGAGAAGAACCTGGGGGGGTTGGTTGAAGAGAAGCTCAATGTGAGCCGGCAATGTATGATCACAGCTCAGAAGGCCAACCGTGTCCTGGGCTGCATCAGAAGTGTGGCCAGCAGGTCAAGGGAGGTGATTCTGCCCCTCTACTGTACTCTGGTGAGACCCCATCTGGAGTACTGCGTCCAGCTCTGGAGCCCCCAACATAGGAAAGACATAGACCTGTTGGAGCGGGTCCAGAGGAGGACCACAAAAATGATCAGAGGGCTGGAGCACCTTTGCTGTGAGGACAGGCTGAGAGAGTTGGGGCTGTTCAGCCTGGAGAAGAGAAGGCTCCAGGGAGATCTTATTGTGGCTTTCCAGTACCTAAAGGGGCTACAGGAGAGCTGGGGAGGGACTTTTTACAAGGGATGTAGTGATAGGACGAGGGGGAATGGCTTCAAACTACAAGAGGGGAGATTTACATTAGATATAAGGAAGAAATTTTTCACTGTGCGGGTGGTGAGCCCCTGGCGCAGGTTGCCCCGAGAAGCTGTGGCTGCCTCATCCCTGAAGGTGTTCAAGGCCAGGTTGGACGGGGCTTGGAGCAACCTGGGCTGGTGGGAGGTGTCCCTGCCCATGGCGGGGGGAGTGGAACTCTATGATCTTCAAGGTCCCTTCCAACCTAAACCATTCTGTGATTCCATTAACAGCATGAACGCTAACAGTGTAGTGTGAGCCCAACTCTTATTGGACCTGAGAGAATCTGTACTAGTTCATTTTTGATTACATATTTACTGTGAGTGGAAATCACTCTAGATTACTTCCCCCTAAGCAGTTCTGACAGAGGAGGATATTTTTCATTTACCTGCTTGTTCTTGCAAAAACAGTAGTCATTTTTAATTAAAGAATTGAATGTGTGATTGTTTCAGCTGTTTCTGGTATAATTTTTTTCTTCCAGTTCCTTAATGGTTTTTAACGGTGTTCCTTTGAAATGGCTAGTGAAAAAAGTGTATTCAGTAAAAAAAAAAATATAAATATGGAATTGAATGAGGTGCTCACCTTTAGATTAGGGCCAAATAAAACTGTGTCAGACAACCAAATGAGATTTCAGTTTTGGGTTCAGTTGAATAAGATCTAAGAAAAGCTGATGGCTGTAGTAAAGCTGAAGTGCTACGCGGTGGAACTCTGTACAACTATTTGTCATGAGATTGCCAGCAGTGGGGATTTAAATCTTGAATCCATATACAAATAGAGGCTGACTCTGGAGTGATAAACCTATATCTAAACTTCCCTCTGACATTGAGGACAGAAGGGCCCATCTTACTTTAAAATTAAGTATAAATATATTGTATTTTTTCCCACTGTTTAGGACAGCGTGTACTTATTTTACACCTGTTTCCAGCAATCTCATGGATGGTTAAACACAATCATGGATGTTAGTCCCATTGATGGGTTTTATTTTTCCAGCAAAATTTTTATTATCTGTTAATTTTTTTAAATACTAAGAAAGAAAAGACTTCACTATGAGTGACTTCCTAAACTGCAGCATTTTTCCCACATGACTTCTACCATCTCCAGGTACTGGACCTCTTCATTCAGTGCAATCCCCCTTCACCCTCTGGAAACTTGGTAGTATTGTAGGTTCCAGGTATAGGCTGCCAAAGATCAGGCTGGATGTAGAATCTAAATATTTTTGTCAAAAGGCTTTGCTGGTCTTCAGAATAAGTGTGCGCTGTAAATGTTGTTATACAGGTAGCTGGGAAGCTGGATAAAAGTAGCTAAAAGAAAGAATTAGGAGTCAGATTAGATAGAAATCTTACAGGGTACTGAAAATATGAGGTTAGGGATGGGTTCTGGGATCAAGTACAGGGATGAAATGATGAGTGAAGCCTAGTGTTACAAAAATCAGTAGAAATTCAGGAGTTCTACCCAGTAAATGTGTGAGGAATATATTCACTCATTGCTAAGAGCACAATAATAGACATCTTTCTGATGTCAAACCAGACTGTGTTCCTTTCTATAAGTATGCATGTCAGGCAACACTAGCACAGATATCGGTCAGCCAAACAGATGTTCTCTGATAAATAACACTCCTTGGTTTGAGCTTTTTATTGGAAGCATTTGCTTCAATGATACTTGTAATGCAGTGAGACTTCTATTGCTCTTGTTTCAATTTTTATCCACCTTTTTTCCCCTGCTGCTTTGTAGAGTAGTTTGTCGTGTAATCCTTTCCTTATTGCTGGAAAATTGTCCATTTTAAGCCTTTATTCTACTATCAGCTATGCCAGATCAAATCCGGAGCAGCTACCCTGGGGAAGGACATTCCAATCTGAGCACTGCACTTTTCATAGCAGGGTTATATTCTGTCCTTTTTATCAGCAGTGTCAACCAGGAGTAAGTCAATAAAATAATTCTTAAGTATTGCTTTTCACAAAATCAGGAAGAATTATATTCGGGGAGCAGATTTTCAGCAAAACGTTCCTGACCATAGCTCACAGCTGTCTGCACTATTTGATTAATAAATGCTGTTGCAGGGAATAGCAACCTGCGCAATTGTCAAACTGGAACAACTTTCACCATGTTAACTGAAATACCATGTAAAAATAATTAAGGTACTCTGATTTTTTTTATTGCAATAATTATTTTGCAACATAAATATAATATTGTTATCTCACTTTGAAAACCTATTAGCCATGAAATTGCAAGATAATTTGGGTAATCGCAGCAAAGAAAGTTAAATTTTGCTCTTTTAAATGATGAGAATCTGACTTTTCCCCTGCCAATTACTAAATGCTATGAGCCTGTGTCTCCATTTGATTTGGCAATGCAATTTGTAGGTCAGTTTGAATATGTGCATTTGTTTGCATCTGTGTAAAATTAGTATTACTCTACCTTTTGCAGACCTGTAGGAAATAGGCTTCTGATCATTAAATAGGTGATGATGTAACATGAATTTTCTTTTGAATAAGAAATATATTGCAGAAAATCATGCTCCATTCAGGTACAATTAAAAGGCAGAACACTGTATTTTCTGAAGGAAAATATTCATTACAAATAATTTGTTTGGCTCTCATTAGTGCAGAAATGGCAATGTCATCTAATATATGCTGTGAGTAAAATTAGCTTAGAAATATTTATTTTTAGTGTGCTACAAAAATATTTCTGATAACGAGTTTTTAATCATACTGTGATTGTTGTAATCATTGTGCTCCTGAGTCACAGACACAGGTCTGTATATCCTGGAAATAAGCTCAGCTGTCTGGGAAGAAAAAAATACAATCCTGTAGTGACACCCCTTAAATGGAGATAAAATTGCTGTGATGTGGGAAGTGTTTGGACATATTAATGTACAGTTCCCTCAATGTAGTCATCCTAATACTTTGCTCTTGAGTTCCCAGTTTTGAACAAATCTTGTTCCAGTCCTGCTTGTCATATTTTTTCAGAGAAAACGTGCATCTGGATCATAAAAGCAAAGTTAGGACTCATTCTTGCAAGGCTTCACGCATCCACTAACATTTAGTATGAGAACAGGCTCATTAAACAAGCATTTTGGTAAATTAAGCAAGTGCGTATACACTGCTTGCAAGATCAGATTTGCTCTGTCCATGGAACAGCAGATGTGCCAAGGTGAGATACTTGTTCTCTGGAAAGGGAGATAACCAAAACTTTTGCCAAGCCAATATGTTGCATGTGACGGTCATGACAAAATTGGTGTTTGTAGTAAGAGAGAGTGACTGGGATTCCTCTGTTTAAATGGTACTTTTCCCGGGGCTGACAGTGCATGTGAAAGAGCTTGTAGTTCATGGACCCCGTGGCAAGAGCAGAATTTTCTCAGGATGTGGGGTTTTGCTTCATTACTCCTTAGTATATGTAAAATTTTAAACTGGTATTTCAGTGTATGGCTCTCGTATTGCTTTAAAAGATGACTTTCAAAATAAAGTAATTATCAATGTTTCTGTGTTACATTAATTTTTCTAGGCGTTATTGCAAATGGTATGGAAAGAATGGTTACATTAGGTAATAGCTTTTGAGACATACTGTAAATAGATTGTAAAATAGGTCGGAGAAATTGCTGAATCTTCTACGCCCCTACAAAGTATTTTTAAAACACTTTTCTCAATCTGTGTTATTTCAACATTATTTAGCTCTCTGAAATTCTAGGCCTCTGCTCAAATTAGGATGTACAGTTTTAGTGCTGTTTAAAAACAGTCATGTCGCACAGCACATGTTCAGGACGCATTTCAACTGTGGAACTCAAACACAAGACACAGCACTCTTGTAAAGCTCTTTTAAAAGCCTGAGACCAAAAGGTGCAGGTGATTTCTCAGGCAGACATGGAATAAATCAGCAGCAAAACAGTCCAGCTTAGTGAAGTAAGAGAGAATGAATCAGTTTTTATCAACTTAATCATCAGATAATGAACATTCTGATTCACAGTCACAAGGAGATGAAGCATTGCAGAGAAATATGTCAAGTGAAGAGCAACAGGAATACAAAGGCAGGAAAACTGAAGGGAGAGGTTTGTTAAAAAGTATGGAAACTAGTGGAATGCGTAATAATCATGAAGCCAAAGATCTTACTTTTAGTCATGTTGATAACTTTATGTGTTTTAGTGAATTGCTTACTGCTGCTTTGCAAGTCATACTCGGAAAACAGAGCGAAGCGCTCCTGGTCTGTATTGCTGTGGTATCCAGTGTAAAAATGGGGCCTTACCACAAGATAAACTTTAATGCTAGATTTTTGGCTTGCTCTGTGCAAAATCACAAGAAGTTCAATTAAATGGGATTGTATCACCGAAGTCTGCTTGGACTTTTGAAGAGTTTGTCCCATCTTGGGTGGATTATATAATTTAAGGTTTCCTTATGCGTTCAGGTGATGCCTCAGTTAGGCTTAAAGACCCTTGCTAGTGTTGCTTGGAAGATATTCATTATTTTAAAATAGCTCTTAAAGCATATTTTCCACTTTACCTCTTTGATAAAGCTCTGCTAAGTTTTCTTTCTCTATAACGTTGCAGATATTTTTCTGACTTTAATGGCCCTACTGATCCCAGGAATGTGAGTTGAAGGAAACTAGCTCCCCAAGATGGACAGCTAATTAGAAGCTTTACTGTTTTGTACTGGGGATTGGACTATGGGAAAGATGATATACAATAGCTTGCTTTTGACAAAGAAGGTGGTATTGTGGTTCTGTGCTAATTAAGGAATAGAAATTGTGGCATTATGTTAATAGAGTAGATATGATAGCTAGATTATTTGTCTGGAATGTATATAGAATGAATACTGGGATTGTTTTGGTACCAGACATCTTGATAAGACACCTGCAAGGCTAAAACGTAATAATACTGTAACCATGGTAATGCTGTTGAATGAGGATTGATGTAATGTTAAGAACTAAGGTTGGTGTAATATCAGATGAATAATTTTCTAACCAACAGACATGTGTCCGTGTAGGATGGGGTGGGGGGCAGAAGATTTGAGGCTCTTTGATCCCAAGTTGTATAGGTAATTCTTGTTTCAGAGCTGTAATAATATTTGAACCAATTTACAGCAACACATGCCTGTTGCTCCAGGAGATGGGTTGAGCCCTTTCCTGAATACAGGTTCTACTGAGTTGCCTTCTTCACAGCAGATATTCTGTGTCTGTGGGACATTATCAGAGTCTTCTTGTTAGTCATGGGCAGCTTCTTCCCACCCCACCCCTCCCCCCCAAAGAAAACCCCTAAGCTATAACAATTAAGTACAATAGTACTGGCTACAGAAAACAAACCCTTAATCTAATTTATATTAAACTATAATTTATTCTTCTAAGAAAACTCCTCTGCATTAATATCATATTTGGCATTTTATAGTCCTACCTACCTTTAGAAATGTAGTTTACTTAAACCCTTATATTTCTTCTTGTTTCTTGCTGCGTTTTTTTGTTGCCCCTTTGGTTCAGGGTACATCACCGCAATTATTTGCCTCTTTCTTTAGTTAGCTTGGCATCATTAATCTATGCTGCTTCTCATCTTTCTTTAGAGGGAATAACAGTTTGCATTTCTGGGAGACCAAAACAGTTACAGCTGCTGGAGTTCCCTTGACATCTTATGGCTGATATCTTATGATGTGTTAAGACCTCTGTTCACTTCACTGCAAGTGAACTTAAAGTCAGTTTATTGCAGCTTAAGGAGTTTCTTTTAGCATCTAAAACATATTCATGAACACTAGATAATGGTGCAGCTATATTTCTGCACATTAAATAATGGTGCCCTATCTCTTTAAAGCTACTTCAAGTTGGTCAAAGCTACTTTTCTTGGTCAAATTTTGGGTTTGTGCAAAGCTGAGCTGCCAAAACAATTGGAAAAGTGTGGTATTAACACTCAACTTAGTTTAGCAGCTCTGTGGATGTCAGTTGCTGCAAGAAGTTCCAGTAATGACAACAGGATGTCTGACTGAAGTGCCAGGTTTTGCACTAACAACCTAGGTCTTACACTGCTCAGTTAGGACTGTGTTGAGCCCTCTGCTCCGATACACAGGAACTGATGGTTTTTTCATTCAGTGCAGTTGGTTTCTAAGGGGTCACCTCATGCGCACTGGGCTGGAAACCCTAAAGCAAAATGTGACCTGTCTACGTGAAGTCTAGGGCTGCCTCTGAGCGCTACCTATCTTCCCTCTCCCCTTCTGCCCAGAACTGCTCTTCCCCAGGGTGCTTTATGTTCGTGTGTTTGTGGGAAGCTGGGCTCTGTGACACAAATGTCATAGGCTTTCTGCCAATGTGAGGAAATTGTGTTATCAAACTCGCTTCCTCTTGAGCTCAGCTCTTGTTCAGGGTCTAGGCAAGAATTTTATTTGTCTCTTAAGATTTTCACTTGGAGCTTTGTCCTTGTTTTATTCCTTGGTGACTTCGAAATGAGGAGACAGGAAAGCGATCAGTTTTCCTTTAAAATTCTTTTTTTTTATTCAGGTAAGAGCTTTCCTGTAGGGTTTCTAGACATCCAGCTAAGCTCCTACCATGCTGGGTTATTTTAACGTGTAACTGCTGTTACATGCAGTAATTAGGCAAAGAATACTCTTTGGTTCTTATTTTAGAGAGCGTGACAAACCTCCCCTCTTTGAAGTGACATGCACACTGCTGGGAAAGGGCTTGGTTGTACCTACAGGAGAAAATTTACACTATATGAGAAACACAGAACATACTACCAGGAGCTTCTCCCTGATTTGGTCCTCTAAAACTATTCACATTTTGCAGACAGAGCACTTTGATTTCATTGATTTGTTCTGAGATTCTCAAAGTGATCTCAAGAGGATTCAGATGCACACTTCCCATTAATTTAAATTGGAATTACTAACAGTTAAATACTTTGAATGGTTTGGGAAATCTCTGTTTTATTTTTTTATTAAATAACATTTTTCAGTGCAATTAACCTGCAGAGCAGAGAACCCGGAGTGTGGTGAGCAGGTGGAATAGTGATTGGTGTGGGTACCAGCTATTATGTTTTGACAATCCTGGCTTGATTCAGGGTTCAGGAGCTTCTGCGTGGCCCATGATGAGAGGCAGCACGTGCAGTGAAAGGCTGCCCGGGAAGGTCAGTCATGCTTGCAGATTAGAGGAGCTGCACTCTCAGCTAAAACAATTTTTTTAGACCATTGTGAGCAGGCACTGCAGGTGGGTGGTGCTCCAGAGTTGAGGACCAACATCTATTCTTAAATCTCATTTATCTAACATAAAAGATTCTGTTTATATGTGTGCTAGAGAAACAAACTATTTTTGCTGTCTCGTCAGTGGTATACAGGACAATCTCTAACTGGTACATTAGACTCTACTGCTCAAAGAATGCAGTCGTACCTGTTTCTTGCCTTGTGTACTTTTGGTTACCTTTGCTCTTCTTTCATTTGCCTGATGTTTCTAATATTCAGGAATAAATCTACAGAGACACTGAAGCTATCTATACCTGTAGCTTGATGTAAAAGGGCAATGCAGTCATTATGTTAATAGCTAGGAATTTTAAAGACCCCAATTATATCTTGGGCTTCCTGCGTAATGTCTGGCAAGTCATGTGCTCTCCCCATTTCTTCCACATCCCTCAAAAAAGTCATGCATTCTCCATATATACATGAAAGGGAACATAAAATTGGTGTGCAAAGCTCTGACTGTGGAACTGGAGCCGATGTCTTCATACCTAAACCTGTGGGAGTACGTCCTTAGAAGTTATAAACAGTGCTGTCTATATGATACTTGAATGTGACAATAGCCAAATTATTTTTTGCATTTTGAGTAGAAGTCTGAATTGGAAGCGCTTTTAAATGGCATATTCTTAATGCCAAAAGCTGGTTTTAATATATTCTTTATTAACTTAGTGTTTCAGGTGCTGGGTGGTTTGAAAAGCATGAGCAACAGAGAACCAAAGGATAGCATTCTAGTAGAACTACCTTTTTTTCAAGAATTCGCTTAAAACAGTTTGTCTTATCCCAGCTGAGTAAATGGTATAAGGGGGAAAACCATCATTGTGAAACCCTCACTAGGCATTACTAAAAAATTGTCTTGGAAGATTAGGAATATTTTAAAATTGAGTTTTGTCTCAGTGGTGCCCCAGGTAAGCCCATGTTGACATACTCTTCATCTATAAATTACTGGGGGAAATGAATGGTGCCAAGCTGGTCTAAGTAAATGATCAGAGTGCATTATTTTCACAAAAAGGGTAGGTATAGACTAGAATCAAATTTTGCATCATGGGTATGAGAGCACTACTCTGGCAAGCAACTACACTAGGGCTTGCAGCTTTCTTAGCATCAGCTGTTGTATCCCTTTAAGTCATATTTCTGATAGTACATTTCCTTGAAAATTGGAAGTTTGTTCTATTTTTATAGAAATGAGCTTATTGCAAATTGGCATCCTCTGCTGTGTACACAGCTTTCTGTGCCACACAGGGACCACAGGGCAATTATCAGAGGCATCCATTGAAGGACTTGAGTAATTTGGCAAATGTTATTTTGTTTTCAGATAAAGTAAATAGTTTTAGTACTGAAGGGCATTTAAGTACTCTAACTTTTTGCTTAGTTTATTTAAATTGTCTTATTTCTCCTACTCCTTTAAAAACATTCCTCTGTTTACTGAGTTTTCTGGTTTTATGTGCTCAAGCACAGTTACGTGACTGATTGTCTTTAATGTCTTCTATGAATCTGAGCATATGGGAGCTCATCCCAAGATGTAGCTATGCAAGGATGTTGATTTTAAAGAGAGGGAGGTCAGTTAGAGACTTCAGTAACAGTTTAAAACACTAGGTCCTATGTATGAGGAAACAGAATGTTTTTGACAGCTGTGGTACTTTCCTTAAAATTAAAACAATTTCTGATACGAATGGTTTCACAAAGGCTTGTCGTCTGCTGGTAGTGGATAACTCCTTGTATTACCCTGCTGGTTAGACCCATAGCCCTACCTATTGCCCATCCAAATCATCACAGGAAGACTGGAGTGTGTCCCTTAGGCTGGTTATTTTTGTATGCCTCCAGTAACAATGTGGAGAATGTACATGGCAAGCCTTTTAATTCTACCCTCTGCTTGCTTCTGATTTTATTTTTAAACTGTTCAGTGTTCTTTTCCAATGAGAATAAGCACTGCCATGTGTTGCGTGTGTGTTAATAAAATGCTTATGAGCTGGTCCTTGAACAATAGAGCTGATAAAGCGTGGCTTCCTCTTGACCTACCTCCCATGTTTCCTGTACCCAGAGCAGTCCTAAACCCTCATGGTTTGGGCAGGCATACTCTGCTAAGCTGTTGGGGAGGCGAAAGACCCCTCGCTTTCTTTTAGAGTGTGCTTTATCTGTCCCCAGCTGCTGTTTTTCATGAAGCTGTTAGGAATGTAACATCGAAGACCTCTGCTGCTTTGTCATGTGTAATTATACCTGGCCAGGTTCAAAAGCCGTTCCAGAGGACTGGCAGACATTGTGATCCCGTCAGCCTTGTTTCCTTAAGGAACCCAGCCTAGAATTACCTTCCCATATTACATGGTATTGTATCACATTAGTTAATGTGTGTCTTCAGGAAATGATAAATGCCAGGCAGCTTTCATTACCTGCAGCACTAAGTGCACTCATTGTCCTTGTTACTGTGATAGCGCCCTGAATTCCTAACATTTCCTGCTTGTTGGAAAGAGCTATGTACCCTCCTGTGCTGTATGGCCCTGCTTTATCAGAAAGCTCTCTTCTTTTCCTTTTAAGTTCACTTTCCTCTTCTGTTTTCTCTTGCCAGGAGACCATTAATTCTGTCATAGCGGTATACTGACTTGTCACCACCTCCCAGCTGGTTTTCGGAGGAGCAGGTCTCTGCTGACGGAGGCAGGGAGAGCGGGGGGGAGTGGAAGCGTCGCAAGGGCTTTCTGCAGTTGACTTGCTATTCCCTTCTGCTACAGTGCAGAGAATTCTCCGTGTCGGCTTCTTCACTCTGACTCCTTTATCAGCTTCAGCAGCCAGCCTTACCTAATCCCAGTCTGTATCAATCAATGATGTCTCTTCTCCTGCATTTATAGGTTTCCTTACTTTCGACTCTTCACTGTTTACAACACCTTCTTCTATCTTTACTGACAAGTGCTTTTGAACAGATGCCACACTGCACCCTGTCAGATCTGTTCAGAAATATGCATCTGGATGCCTTTTGTGCATGCAAGAAAAAGAATTGGCATACTTAGTCTTCTATGTATATAGAAAATAATGGATTCGGGGTAGTTTGGGTTGGAACTAGATAGGTGTGATTCTTGTGAGACTGTGATTACTTTTCATGGCATACAGTACTGCTGTTCATAGTGAAATTATAGTCATCTCAATGTTTTCATATAATTACTTTTGCAGCAAATGTAACATGGTGAAACTGTGACATAATACCCACCATTCCTGAAAGGAATGTCTAAAGATGAGGATAGGTATGTCCCTTTCAGTGATAACAGATGTTTGAATTTATAGTAACTAACCCACAGCTGCTTTGAGTTGTAGGGTTGGTTGTTCTGTTGATTTCTCCCCACCCCAATCATAGGTGTGCTCTGCAATTTGTTTAATTACCTTTTAGATCTTGACTGAGTCCTCTTGCCAGATTTTGATTTTTGAAGTAAAACAGAGGAGAGATGCAGATACTAATAAGGACTTTAGTCTGAATACCTTAACATAGAAAAGCAAAAGAAGCAACGCATTCTTCTCCCGCTTCCTTGCAATTTTTATCCCTTGCTATCTCCTGTATTCATAAGTTTTTCTGACTTCTCACACCACACCCCCAGTCCGTCCTTTTCTGGTATCATCTTTTCCTGGGTTTTACAGGTGTGTCTAAATCTTAGCGGTGTTAGCATCAGACTAGCTCCAGCATTGCTCCAGATACTGAGTTCCTTTAAGACCACAATTTGAAAGCAGGGTGAATGAATCCATCCATCTAAAATAGTTCACTTTTTAATGTTATTCATCTCTGGCAGATTGCTACCTACCAGTATAAAGGTTGCTGGATTGCTATATGTAAAAAGAACAGGCTGTGGAGCATGCAAAATTTCATCAGCCTGTTTTGCATGTAGGTCATAGAAGGTGCTTAAAGCTTTGTGTACATTTAAATAATTTTCATTATCTTTCTTGTCACAGTTGATTCTTGGTCTCAAATTTACTTTAGCCTTCCTCACCTCTAAAGTTGTCCTTATCACAATATTCCTGAGGGGAACAGAGGTGAATCCAGTTTTGTGGTTTTCATCTCTTCTGTAGTTTTGTCTTGCACATTTATAGAATGAATCATCATGGAAAAGAAAATAGCTGCTGGGAAGCTGTTTTCCTAAAAAAAACCCCACCCAGGTTTATTTGTCAGGCAAATAAAATGAACCAATATGGTCAGCAAGTGGGAAAGCTGTTTACCTTGTTATTTAGTCTTTGACTTCTGAGTGTGGAGTTCAGACTTTCTGGGGGCATTTTACTGCTTTGACACGTGCTTGTGTGGCCAATCCTTCTCCTGACATGGGGGGAAAGTAAACCTTGTTCACAGGACTGGGTGGTGTATTTTAAGCTTATTCAGTGCGGTACTGTTCAGTTTTGAGTCTTGTTTTCTGGTATGTGAGGTTATTTGTCTGTTACCATTCAAATATGATCTATCTTGAAATAAGGCACTGATGGCAGATACATAAGTATCAATACAATCTTAAAACCTTTTCTGCTGCTTTATGGGTTGTGTTCTGGACCTCCTGTGCTGGCAAAGACCTACACTTGTTCAGTGCATTCTACTCTGGGATGGTGGTTTTTTGCATTACATCTTTGAACTGTTGTAGGACTTTTTTTAAACTTGCTTGGTGCCAGCATAGGTGAACTATACTTCATAGCAGAACTAAACTACCACCTTAAAATGAAACCTGAAAATTGTTGCCGTTTCTTTTTTAATGATTTAATTTGTGATAAATTTGAGAGAGTGTGTTTTAGAAAAGCCTCACCAGCTTAAGTTTCCCTTAGGCACAGAGCAGCAATGTGATGCATTGTGCTTTCTTATTGTGATAGTGGCAAGATATCAAAAGTAATCTTAACACTGAAGGAGGTGTCAAATAAGAAAAGCCTGAGAGCAGTAAGTTTGCGGTCTGTATTTCAGTGCATGACGAACAGATGCACGGACCAACTCCAGGTCTTCTGAGTAGTTGAGAGCACACGTTGGAATTGTTCCAATGTTCACAAATCACTAATAATTTCTGGTTAAATGCAATAATCCAGGATAAAAGTCATCCTTCATAACATGAAGTATGTTCATAAATCTGCGCGAAACTAAAGTCTCCGTGAATGATTCCCTGTATCACTGAAACCAGGAAGAGTGCTGCAATGGATGACTAGACTGGGATAGTAAATACAGGCTGCAGTGGGAAGTTTGGCTTGATTGTCTGATTCTGCACATAATGGAAGGAGCAAACAATTAAAAGGGGTGTGGCTAGAAAGCAGAGGTGTTTTGAGGTGTGATCTAGAGGGATCAAAGACTATAAAAAGATAGGTTTCATCAGTGTTTGATCTTTTTGAGTGGAACTTAAAAAAACTTTCAAAGTCTAGAAGTCCTTATAGAAAACACTTTTTCATGAGGTGTTTTTTTCCTAAAATTGCTGTTGTACCAGACATGAGGATTCTAATTGTGCTGACAGACAAAATGGCCAAGTCTCTGCACCTAGAGTGGCTTGTTGGTAGTCTAGTGATTGAGTTCATTCAGCTGTAATATCTGCGTGATTTAAAAATATTTTTTTCCCTCATTTGTTATTTTGTTTGTGCTTCTAGAAGAACAAAATCCATGAGATTTAAATGCAAAATCTTGGATTCAGCTTTGGAAATTGGGCACGTGGCTCTTGCATGGAGCCCAGTTTAAGGTAATAGGGGTATTTGTTCGTGTCCATTTGCATGGAACAGCATTCAAGATTGGGAATCAGGGTAGTCCATTAATGCATAAATAAGTGTTACAGATAAGTTCTCAGGTAAAATCAATGGTACTGTTCACCAGGGACAGCATTACTCAATGACTCTAAATGTTCAGATTAGGGGCCTTGGTCTGGGTACCAAGTTTAAAATAAAAAAAAAATCTTCCTCCCTGTATCAGCAATGTGGTTATGAGCACTGCCCTTGAAGGCAGACAGCAGACAATCTGATTGCTTTGCAAGTTGAATGCCTCACCTGCTGTTTGTAAACGTGTTCTCCTCTCATTTACCCTGTTACTGAACAAACAGTCATTGATTTCTGTTGCACATGTTTTTTTAAAGCAGCAACATCCAAGATTGGACACAAACGTGGAGCCTGTCTGCTTAGTGAGGTATCCAGCTTAAAATTGCAACCTACTGAAGAAACTGTAGCCAGTCCTTTTTATTGTTATTGATTCTGCTAATAAGGAAAATGAACACAGCTGAAGAGAACACCCTGGTTATTAATGGACACTTGCCCTGGAAAATGTGAATTTGGAAATTACATGTGAATTGCATTTGACTTGAATATAGGTCGATAGTTTTACAGCAGATTAAGACTGCACGAATGTACGTGTGCCATTTCTTCCATTAGAACAGAATAAATTGCAAACCTGTGTTGTGACAGAGGACAAAGTTTTTTCATTGTTCTGGAATAGAATCTGTGTTTTCAGTAAGCAAAAGGCATGGTGGATCTATCGAATGCGGACTTTGTATTATGTAGGGCTTGGGTATATCCTTAATAATATGTTTATATTTTTGGTTTGCTTGTTGTCTGCTATTTTTTCAATGTGTCTTAGTTATATTGGTTCAATTCTCATGTGCATACCTGATGAGTTTTCCTGCCCCTGCTACTTTAATTTTGTAATACTGGGAGGCTTCTAGCTCATTCTACCTGTTGCATTAAGTACCGTGCAAATATATAATGGAATATAGGCTTAGCTTCCATGTAATGTCATTGCTGACACACAAGACAAAGTGTAGGTAAAGGAGATTTAACCAAAAAACGGAAGACAGAGAAAAGCGGAGACTTAGGCTGTGATTTTTCTAAGGTGGTCAATCTCCTTTTCATTATTATTTTTTTAATTTTTGAAAGTATTCCTAGTAATTGAAATATGAGTACAAAGAAGAAATCTGCTTCCAGATGGGATTAACTGAAGTGCTGAAGTTAAGTCTAGTTTGCCTTCAGAATTCAGAAAATGAAATTCACTTAGCATGCTGGGCTGAACTGTCCTCTAATGTAGGTCCCCAAAATTTCCCTGAGGCTCTCAACTGACTATGTATGCTGCCTAGAACCGGCTAATGTAATTACTACCTAGAATCAAATGCAAGACTCCCAAGTTCATCTAGTAATGAGCCTTTTGCATCCTCACAGTGCTTTAATTTATAAATGACAAGATGCTGGCATGAGACAGAGCACTATAACAATATGTTTAATTCCAACATTCAAGGATGACTTGATAACACTTTTCTGTAGTTTTGAAATATTTCCTACTCTTCATGAGAATACCTATCTCCATTTCTTTCTGGGAGCAAAGTGGCTCACCTGCGTGTCTAAGGAGTGCCTTACAGTAACTTTTCCATATGTTAAAGGAGAAAGAATACTATAGCATTTTCAATGACTTGCCTTGGGCCATAAGCCACATTAATTTCTTCACAATTGACCTACTCAGTGCTACTGATGTGACAATATATAATTAAGGCATGTGGAATTACAAGCAGTTTTATCACAGAGAATGTACAACAGCATTGTACAACTTCATTAGAAGGTGGGCGGCATTCTTCCCTATACAAATAACAGGTTAGTGTTTGGTGATTAATCACTTGTATTCAGAGGAAGGGTCTTATGCTTCTAGGGCTAAAATTTTTTACAATTCTAAATGTGTGGAAATCCACTGATGACTCAGGCTGATTTTACACCACTGAAGAATGAATTTCAGTTTTTCTCTGCTTTGGAAGGTATTGCACATTATTAATTATGTATCCTCATTCTAATGTATGTAGAGCATTCCAGCTGCTTTTGCTGCCAATGTGCTCACTAAACTGTTTTACCCTTTGGATATGATTCTGACTTCATCAACTTTTTCCCTGCTGGAATGTTCACCACAGAGTTACTTTGCTGCACAAGTCTGTGGACAGAGTAAATTGCCTTGAATGGTCTTGCCCAGGTGCCATAATGCTTTTCAGGCCAGCAATTTCTATCAGAGAAAAGGAAGATGTACCAGCCTCGGTCCTTACTATGAATTATATCTGGATCTGAGCAGATTAGACTTAGTCCAACTGGTGAGAGCCCATGTTCTGCATAGATTCACAAGCCTTATGCAAACATTGTAATAAGTACTTCAAAATAGTATATTCACTCATAGCTGTATCATTTGTAGTTATTTCTGATATGGAATTCTTCATGTTTGGGGCGAGTTTTTACAGTACTGTTAAGAGAGAGAAAGGGTGAGGAATCACCTTATGTCTGGATCATAAGTCAGGCCGCAGAAATGTGAAATAAAACTTTAAAGAAAACAATGCAATTTTACTGTAAGGTTTTCTGAAACTTACTGCTGAAACAACTGTCAAAACAAGCATCACTTTCCAAAGTCTTGCACAAAGAAGGAAAGAAAAAAACAGCAGGGTCAAACAGCAGGTCTATTAGAGCAGCAGCCAGTGTGAGTTTGGGCTCATCTTCCAGGTCTAGCACTGTTTGACCATCACAAATTGTTGCCGTCACAATGTTAAGTAAGGCCTAAGATTATGTAAGTGTATCTCTTGTTCCTTAGCAATTAAATGCTGAAGTTTTATGTATATTCTTTAGACATCATCTATAACTGCCACTGTTCCTGTTATAGATACTGATTATGTTGGTGAAATTCAGTATGGATGCTCACAGGGGAACGAGTCAGCTGACAAGGCTTCTGCATGTATGCTTACCTCCTGGGCTAGCTATTTAATTGAATCTAAAATCAATTTTCAATTAGTGGTGGTTCGGCACCTCATATTAGCTGTTAGAATTGTGAATAAAGGTAAAGAAAAAAGCATGCAAATCTATAATTACTTTTACCTTAATGAAATGAACATTAGCAGCATTAGAAAGAGATGTGCTGAGTACTTAAGAAAGAGTTCAGAAGGATGGTTAACACTGACATGTCCAAAGATGCTAACCTTTACCAGGCTGACAATGTGCATGGAATTGCTGCATCTCTCAAGGCCAACACAGCTAGATAGAAATTATTTTGACTGCTGTTTGATAAATAGTGCATCCCTACATAACGTCCCCATGTTTTAGGTTATTTTCCCTCTTGAAATGGAAACAAAAACTCATGGTAGATCAGTCAACACTTAAGACTTAAACCAGCCCTGCTGCTGGAAAAAAAATTAACTAGAAACTTCAAACTGAATTTCTGTCAATGAGAGAGACTTGACAGGTCTGATTTAGACAAAAATTTAAAAACAAGGCAAAGTGTAGGATCCTGCACCTGGATTGGGGCAACCCCCGGTATCAATATAGGCTGGGGGATGAAGGGATTGAGAGCAGCCCTGCTGAGAAGGACTTGGGGATACTGGTGGATGAATAGCTGGATGTGAGCCAACAATGTGTGCTCGCAGCCCAGAAAGCCAACCATATTCTAGGCTGCATCAAAAGCTGCGTAGCCAGCAGGGCAAGGGAGGTGGTTCTGCTCTAGTGAGACCCCATGTGGAGTATTGCATCCAGCTCTGGAGCCCTCAGTAAAGGAAGGACGCGGACCTGTTGGAGCGGGTCCAGAGGTGGGCCACAAAAATGATCAGAGGGCTGAAGTACCTCTGCTGTGAGGACAGGCTGAGAGAGTTGGGGTTCTTCAGCCTGGAGAAGAGAAGGGTCTCAGGAGACCTTATTGTGACGTTTCAGTACTTAAAGGGGACCTACAGGAAAGATGGAGACAAACTTTTTAGCAGGGCCTGTTGCGATAGGATGAGGGGTAATGTTTTTAAACTGAAAGAGGATAGATTTAGATTAGATATAAGGAAGAAATTTTTCACTTTGAGGGTGGTGAGACACTGGCTCAGGTTGCCCAGAGAGGTGGTTGATGTTCCATCCCTGGAATCATTCAAGGTCAGGTTGGATGGCGCTCTGAGCAACCTGGTCGAGTTGAAGATGTCCCTGCTCATAGCAGGGGAGTTAACACTAGATGACCTTTAAAAGGTCCTTTCCAACCCAAACTATTCTATGATTCTATATGGCATGTATGTCTGAATGACCTGGAGAATATAACTACAAGTGGAGTTTCCATTACTAGTTGTTTTAAAATTTCTAAGAATATCTTGTCTGTGGTTTGTCAGTTGGTGGAGGATAGCTGTCTTCTAGTGCAAGAGGCCTAGGCCCTTTCTTATCAGTGCAGCTACATCCCCTCATAGTTGAGATCTGGTCAATAATTTGGCATTCAGTTCCATACTGCAAGTCTATTCCAGAGTGACCGTTATTTTGCAACCATTGCCTTTTAGGCTATTTGTTTTAAATTGTTGCAACATAAAATCAATACAACAGAGCAGGGCTCAAATGGTAAACACTGAAAATGGAATGCTGTTTCTTCTGCTAACTCTTCCACATGCGTTTTCATTATTTTTAGCACAGGGGATTGCGTGTTTCTCTTTCCCCAATTTCCAACAAGTTCTACTTCTGTAAACAGCCTAGGTGATTTTCTTTCAAATGTTTCAGTCGAAAGTCTGCCCAGGTCTTTCACAGTCTTTTGGGATGTGTTTACTGACTAATAGTGGAGGAGTAGTTCGAATGTTGTAAGGACAAACTGGATGGTCTTCGTATTTCATTGCTCTTCTAAGTTATGTGGAGCATCCCATTGAAGGACAAATGGGCAGCACTAAAAAAAAAAAACAACCCCCAAAACAAAAAAAAAGCAAAACAAACAAACAAAAAAAAACCCCAAGCCACCAACCCCCATGCAATTCCTATTAGTAAATCACTAATTATGAAAGTAACTTAATAATGCACATGTAGTATCTGAAGTATGAATTAGTAAAATCTTTTCACTTCAAGCAGCATTGTCTCGACAGCTGTAGATTATTTTTTTATTATTCACCCCAAACTCTTTAAAACTAGAGTAGCAAAAAAAATACCCAACAATATCTGAACATAGGATCTTGCTACTGAGCACCTACTTATATGCCTCTTTCTTCTAGTTGTATTTTAAAAACACAGGAATGGTGTGGTGCATGGGCTGATATCTTATTGCCGTGTGCATTTCTTAAACTGCTATTATAGTTCTTAATGACACTATTGAATTTTGCTTTGGCTTGTTAATCCTCTCGTGGGTCCTATGATTCCACTTCTGGCAGGACTGCTTCTGTGCTATTGCTGAGGACTGGACTTGAAAGCCTGCAGATCCAGTGCATTTGTAGTAAGCAGGGATTCCTCTCTTTGGTCTCCGGCCAGTTCTAACACCACCTGATTTCTGCTTTGCTCCCTGGTGAGTGTTAGAGTAACCCCAGAGCTACACTGATTTAGTCTGACTGCTCAAGGCCCCAGGACTGTTCTGTGAGCAAGGGTTGAACGAGTCACTGGAGATTCCCCCATCATACTCGCTCTTCCATGGTTGTTCTCTTCATACAGACTGGCACCTTATTGATTCTCTGCTACTGGGATGGTCCCTGGAGAATGGACAGGTGCTGTTTGCATGCTGATGTATTGATGTCCTTTGCTCTTCTTCCTACTCCAAGTCAAATATGGGCGGTAATGGAAAAGTTGGAAGTTTGAATTCTCCGATGGATTTTCTTTGCTGTCGTAATGCTGTTATCATTGGCTGGCTAATACATAGGGTTTTCTTCAGGTACACTGTGGCTACTGACGGCCTTGATTCAGCATCCTAGCTTAAATCTCTTCCAGTTATGTCAAAGGTCAGTTCTAAGGCTGGGTCTTAATTTTCTGACTCAGCCCTATTTCTACCATTTACAGTAGTAATTACAGTAATTCATAGCAAAAAGGCGATCTGTTTTGTTGCTGTTGAAATTGATTTCCTGCAAAGTCCCGTGTATATATTGATTAGTATATTTTTATGTGGATTGTTTTTTAAATTGATTCTTTCATTTTCAAAGAAATGTTTAGGTATGTGTGACAGTTCTAAGGAATAAATAGCATTTCTTCTTATTACAGTTTCTTTTTAGACTTAGCAGTTAGGGCAGTTGGAAGGAGAGAGAATTCCTTTGAAGTTTTTTCACTACTGCATTGCTAAATAAGCTTGCTGGGGGAGAAGAGGGAAAATAGGTGCTTATTGATCCTCTATGTTACTTTTGTGTAGTTAGTGCTATATTTTCTTTCCCTTCTCTACTCCATAGACCCATAAGACTCTCTGTGGTATTGAATGAACTGTTGTGCAGCAGTCCTGTTTGTACAACTGAAAGAGGGATGTTTGGCCCCATCCTATGGGCTTTGACAGAATCTGGATGAAGTCCTTCGTGCTGCAGTGAGTAACCTGTGTTAGAGAGGTGGCAGTGGTAACAGGATGCTCTTGTTGAAATCGCATGTAAAATACATGCTGACAAAGATTAGCAAGAATGTGCAGTGTGTCTAGGGAAAGGCAGCTGCTGTGAAGGTGCAGCCTTCACCATACGGAAGGTTTGGGAAAAATTTTATAGGAAGATGCCTTACAAACAAATATCTTTGAAAGCAGTGGTCATATACAGATATTTCTTGCGTATTTTCTAGTGCATCTTGACTCTTCTGTGTTGCTTCTTGTTAACTCATCTATGTCAGTACTGTGGTTCTTCACAGGCAAAAAAGAATGCCAGTCCATAAATGCTTAGCAATAGTATGAATTATGTAAGATAAATATGCAGTTGTTACAGGGGGAAGCATAGAGATTCGTGGGTCTGGGTACTGAATGCTGTAAAAACCAAAATACCCTGAATCTTTAGAAGCAAAACAGCATTAGCTGTGATAAAATGGATGTTTGCAATCGTTCCTACAAATTTCTGGCTGTTTATTGAAATGTTAAATGGACTTATGTGTGAGAAGCCATTGGCAACTGTAATTAAATCTTCTCTAAACATATATAATTTATGGCATGCTTATTCTCTGTAATAAGAATTTAAAGGCTTAAGGAGCTTTAGATGAACTGCAGCAATGTCTTAATAAGGTTCTACATCTTACTGAGTACTTCAGCTATCTTTATTAACTTTTACTGTTGAAGTGTTCTAAAAGTTTATTTACCGGTCTCTGTTTACATTAATTAGTTATTTCAAAATCAAACACTTACAAGCACTTTAGCTCAGGATATCTTATTCTTGTCTTATTTTATAAAGCTCCTAACTGTATTGCTTAGCACCAATATTGACTGCTGCAAGTAAAAATAAGAATGTGTATCGTTTCTGTCTCTGAGCCAAATAAAAGGAGCTGTATGTAATGCCATGGAGAAAAATGGCCAAAAGGAAAACATTGCAGAGAACCCTCCATCATCTCTTTCAAACTTCTATTCAGCTAATGATGGCGGATGAAGAAAGCTTGTGGTATACCAGTGAAAGGGCTGGTGCTGGGTCCACTTGAAAATTAGACCATATAGCAAAGTTGTGCTTTTCATGCTGACTCAGTTAACAGCAGTTTTCTGGTGAGACCAGTGCTCCATCAGCACAGGCTTTGTCTCATCTGTCCGCACCAAGGTAACACCAGAGTTCCCACCATAACTTTACAGAGGAATAACTGATGTGAATTATGCCTCTTTGCTTCCAGTAAATACAAAGATAAAGTAGGGAGTGGTCTGCTGTTTTGCACCTGGAGTATTTATTTCAATATGCAGAAAATCTTCCAAGAAGACGTTCCCAGAGTGCTGGGAGCTTTGTGTAACTGAAATTCTTTATTTCACTATGCCAATCCATATTGCATAGCTGTTTCTTTCCTTCAGCGCTTTCATTGGCAGAACATTGTTATTCTCAGACTCTTCAGCTGCCCGTGATAAACTCAACTGAAGAATAATCAGTCTGGGAATTTTGTAACTAGGCATAATTTGCAACACTTTTTTCAGCTCTGTGCATTGATTGTTGCTACTTAACATTTAAAGATAAATTAATGCTGTGAGACACAAGACTTGGTGTAATAAATAGGAAGAGTGCCAAGCCTTTCTTCAGGTTCAGAAAGATCTGTCCTGTGTGTGTGCAAATCCTGTGATTTGTGCAGCAGTGTGAAATACAGATAATAATCTGCAAATACAGAATGGGCATCTTTATTACTCTTGTGGCGACCTCAATATTTTAAAATTTATATTCACCAGAGGCAGGATGTCTTGGATTGTCTAATTCTACATTTGAACCTGACAGTCCTTTACAAGCAAGGACAGCTTAGTAGTGAATATTAAATTGTAAAAATAAGGAAGAGTTCTTTCAAAGGGCAGAATACATTGGTAATGTCATGTGTTATAACCTATAAATACCTGAAAGGCTGTCAGGCTTTTTAGATAAAAACTTGATATCTCTAGCAAATAAATCTTTCTAAAATGTTGACCCTCTTTCTTGAGCCTGTTGAGCCATGGAAAAATCATCATGATCAGGAATGTTCCATCTAGCTGTTATTTTCTGTGATAACAGGTGTTTGTCAAACTTCTCTTATTAGCGGTAGCCTGGACATGGCAATATACAGTGATGCATTGGAAGGGAGAGTGGAAGCACTGGAATGCTGTTAGGAATTTTTACAATCGTCTGAACAAGTATCTGCTGCCTTAGTGCTTTCAATTTATCACTGTTTCTTAGGAAAACTTACGGTTCTGCATAGAAAGTGATGTTTTGGGGTTGTTTGGTAAAAGGTAAGTCTCCTTTACTTTGTTTCACTTTAAAACATATCATATGCATTTCAGGACTTACTTGTTTCAAGCTATCCAGGCAGATAAACGTTGCCATTACTAGCCACGGCAACTGGACAGTATTGGTGATATGATGAATCTCAGTATCAATACCAAACTAACTCCAGCTAGTTGAGAACTTTAATTGATGTTAAACTGAGCCTAAACCTCATAGTTGGTAAGTGGTTACTGGGCACTGTAGCTGGACTTAAGTTTGGGTCTTTACTCTTTGTACAAGAATTTGTGTAGTGAATACTCTGCATCTACGGTGTCTTGTGGTGAAGAGTTTCAGAGCTTACCTGCATCTTTTGTGGAGAGGAAGTAGTACCTCCTTTGCTTTCAGTCTGCATCCCACTAGTTCGTTTGATGCATCCTTCGTACCTATTTGGCAGTTTTTTTTCTTTTTGTGATCCTTACAAAAGTTTTGTGCCTCCTTGGGCAGGTCTGATGTTAAGTAGTATTAAACACTGTCTATTGCGTGTCTTAGGAGTCCTTGGATACTGAGGAAAGAAAGAACAGGCGCTTCCATCTTTCGGGCAAAACACTATCAAGTAGGCCCTTGTACTTGGCCTCTGTGAGCAGTGTAGAGGAAGGGTGCTTATCCAAGGGAGACTTAGGCAGAGAAGGAGGAGTCTTTGTTGCTGGCGTTACTATATAACCTACTCACACAGGACCTGCACAGAGGGTATGAGGTGTGATGCACTTTAGTCATCCAGAGCTGACAGCTCTTTCATCAGTTACTACAATCCAAAGTACCTCAAGGGGTTCTGTAACTGGGATCTGCTCCTTGAGAAGGCAAATGGAGAGTAGTAAATGGCGCATATATATATCTTTCTCTATCGGTTTTCCATGTGTCAGTTAGCTGAGGTCCTGTGGGAACCTCTTGCCATTCTGACCAATATTTTATTGTTTCTCTTTGCTCTGTCTTCATCTTTCTTGTATCTACCTCATGGCTACGACAGAAGAGTCTAAGCTCTCTGGGTCAATAATCTTGAACAGCACCTGAAATAACCAGTACAGTCTTCTGGTCTTGCTAAGGTACTACGAGGAGCCTGTTAGCAAAATTACCTCATGAAATCACATTTTACATATGGAATATCTAGGTTTTGGCTGGGACTTTTAAATTATTTAACCTTATTTTATCTCTTTCTGTCTTGCATAGCAAATTAGTCAAATCTTGGCATAGGAAAACAAACAATGCCAATCCAGAGAAAGCAGTTAGAAATTCCAGATTTTTTCACTCTATATGCCTCATGCTTAGCTGTAATGGAGAGTTTTACAAAAGATTCTTCCATAAATTCCCACTCTGAAAGCGGCCTCTATGGGCCATGCTGCCTGGCCACTGTGGTTTCTTCTTTTGACTTGTTTAGTCATTGTCTAACAGGACACACTTAGTGACCCACAAAAGAAAAGGGTTGAGAAAATAATTCCTTTGAAGAATGAGATAGTATGTGCCTGAAGGGCACTAGTTATTAAAGGACAGGACTAATGCTGCCAATATTATCCTTGTGTTTCTGTTACAGAGCAATTTAGCTTTAACAACAGTGCTACTTTTAGCTATCTTTTTAGGCTGCCATGGGTATGTCACCACAGACTTCAGGGCAAACTTTCAGTAGTGGCTGGAGGACTGTACTGTATAGCTCAGCAAAGCAGCTTTGAGTCATCTTTATCCTTTCCCTAGACAAAGTTGGGGGTGCTGAATTTACCCTCCTTAAAGCTGTTTTCATGATCTTCAGTGGTCGCCAAAATGGCCGGCAATTGGTTCTTGCAGAGTCTCGGCCACGTTCCTTTCTCTAATCACAGGCGCCCCTGTGCTTGCAGAGCTGGTTGGTGCCTTGGTACGGTAGGAGGACACTCCTTAACTGCTAGTCTGCATGGCATTGACTGAAAACACTCCTTTCTGCATGGAAATTGAGTTTTAAATGAATGATTGTCAGGTAGCAGTTTTTGTGCATATGAGGCATTGATGAGAATGAAGAAATGCATAAACCAAAGCCTTTCTGACAAACGCAAATTGGGAAAACTTCAGCAAAATTGAAGTATTGATATCTGGTTCCCATATTGTTATGTTCTTCCCTAGGCATCTGCTGTGCAGATTTAACAGCTGAATGGGAAACCTGGAAGGGTCTGGGCAAACAGATTGAGACAGGGTGCGTACCTGAGAAGAACAGGTTGGGGCTGCTTTGGCTGGCTCGTGAGGGAAGCTGGTTTATGTAGGTGCTGCAGGAGGAGAAAGTAGTGAACATACTTCAAAATTGTGAAATGTGGACATCTTTTTCTACCACTTTTCCATTTCCACCATTCTACCATTTTTGGTAGGATACTGGACAAGGTGCTTCAAAGTTTCCCTCATTTTCCGAAGCCTGGTTTGCCAAAACACTTAACCTCATTGCACACAAAATCTAAATACTTGAACGCACATAGGTGACTCTGAAGCCTGGTTTGCCAGAACACTTAAAACCCCACTGCACACAAAATCTAAATACTTGAACGCAGGGTGTGCATTCTATGTGACATGGAACACAAAGGCAGGCTAACTTTAAGGGATCTCAATTGGTGCTCAGCACTGGTTAATAGGGTTGAATAGTGGTTCAGAAATGGAGTACAAGGCAATACGTGTGCTGAGTTAGTTTGTTAAAATAACGTGTTCTCTATCTCTTGAAGTCTGTAGTGTAATGCAGCCACACAATGGGACTGAATTACGGTTGCTTAGGTCAGTTTAATTCTGGCTTTTTCTGACCTTTGAGTGCTTGGCTTTGCAGCCTTGATTATGCTATTTAAACAGGGGGGATTTGTGTATTGTTTTTACAGGAGATTCAATAGATAACAATGACAAGTTGGTGGATTATTTTTTTCCCTTTGGTTTTGCACATAGTTAAAGGAATATATTCCAAGATAGCTTCCCTCAATTATTTTTGTAACTCTCTCTTTGGCTTTAATTGGTAAATTACTTCTTGCAAGTCTGTGAGATGGAGAGTCTTGTTTCCTGGAGTTATTTGATTGGCAATTTAGAGATGATTTGTTGA
>NW_009646410.1:2281926-2294970 GCF_000708025.1 Charadrius vociferus
AAGAGTGTATTTCGTAAGATTAAATATGAAATTGCAGAACTGCTCAAGGGCATAATTGCCCTGCTTTCTCCTAGAAACATTATTGTGCTGGAAATGTATACACCAAACATGTTTTTGCAACATTGCTATTGAAAAAGAAACACACTGATAAATTCCTTGGAGCTGAGAGTCGAGTATCCACTCGATCCTTAAACCTGTTGTCTGCTGCAAGCCCCCAAAATTTTATGGTAAATAAACAAACCTTGACCCGTAATCTCAGCAGCTTTTGAAGTGGTAGGTCCCTGTTTCACTCTTTAAGGTTTTTTTTATCTGGTTAATGGTAATGCTTTTTGGGTTCTTAGCTTGTAAGCTCATCTTTTTTTGTGTGTGTGTACAAGAATTTACTTTGTACATGTTTTTACTAAGTAGTAGATACCCAGGCCTAGTTGAGGGATTCTAAGACATCTTGAGCTTCAGCGGTATCTGTGGCAATAAGTTCCTCTCTCTAGTTATATTGTTTAACTCATTATGCTTTATCAGTTGAAATCCTCTTACATTTAGAAATATATAGAATAAATTTCTTCAATTGATGGGTGAAAGGTGACAGCTTTGGGCTTTTTGCCCTTGAACAGACTTTTTCCTTTCCAGTAGACAATGCAACATGCTGCTATTGCCCAATTATATCCTTCTGAGATTTTTTTATTTTTTACTTCTATTTGAGTGTACTTTACTGTAATATTTTGATTTAGACACTGAAGCCTGAAAACAGTGACATGTAATTATGAAGGGACATATCCAAAGCCAAATTAAGTCTAGATCAAACTCTACAATGCAATAAGCAGATTAATTTTAAAAAGAACTACTAATTTTGGTAATTTTTTGGATTAGCTTACATAGCAGGAGGAGCTGACTGCTATTCCTGAAATGCTGCTGAGAGCTTATAAGGAGCATTTTTTACAGCAAAGACCACTATAAACCCCCCAATTGCATCGCCATGCCAGTCTGTTTTTAATAATAAAGAAATCCCATAGACTTCTTTATCTCTCCACGTATGGTCTAGCAGAAAGCCTTTTTCCGTTTTCTTGCTTTTCCTCATTTGAACTTCCACCAATGAGTTTCTGTATTTAAAAACAGTTTTACCCAAGAAAGAAAATTGCAGGCTGCGTAGTGTCAATCTTCAAGGACTGGGCAGAACAATTGGGTTCTCATATTGCTGGGACAAGTCAATGCAACAAAACTGGTGGAACAAAAGGTGTAACTTTTAGTGACTAGTCTGTGAAGAGACCGGCCAGAGGGATTCTTTAAGACCTCCTCCATGTACAGAGCGAACTCTGAAGTGAGCTAGCAGGGGGTAGGGCACAAAACCAATTAGATGTGTTATGTCAGCTAGGACAGAAGAGAAGACCTTTTAACTTTGAAATAAAATGACTGATATAGAAAGTCTGCAAATCACTTAAGGCAAAAGTTTAATAAAAGGTCAGGGTGTCTCTGATGCTTTATGCTATAACTAATTATTAATAAACTATGTTTAATCTCTCTTATTTGACCTGATGGAGTCATTCACAAATTAAGAATTTGTTAAATGGATTACTCATTCAGTCTCTGGGGTGGCTGAGAGCAGCATCTCTACCATCACTTACTTCTGGGGACCTTAACAGGCTTTATCTTGTGTTTCTGTAGTAGCTTAAATATTGGTGTGGTGGAGCACTGCAGCTGTTGCTGACCAGCCAGTCAGATGAATCATTGATTTCCTTTTCTTAAAAACTTCTGGCATACTTTAGGTACACAACTCAGGAGCTTGTCATTACTTAACCCCTGCTTGTTATACTGAGACCTTCATCAAGGCTGTCTGTGTTTTTATTGACAGTAATGAAAGCAATGTATCACTGTTCATTGCTCTTGCAAAAGCCTCAAGTATTTGATATGCTGTCATCCTCTGTTGGACTCCAGTCCTAAAATCCTCTACAGTTTCAAAGTCTGTCAGGAACAGTGTATATTCTGGCTTGCATAGATAAATGTGGAGTATTTAATTCTATAATAAACATGTCTTTCATTCTGTTTTCTAGACTGTTACAATGGTAAGCAAGTTTGTATTTTAATTGAAAGAAAAGAGAATAATGGGAAAATTTCCTTATTTCTAGCATAGCTGTGTACTGAGGGTGGTGGAGGTGAATCAGTGTCAGGACAAAATGCTGTTTCTGTTAAGCCCTCCACTGCTTCAGTGTCTTTTGTTAAATCCTACATTGGGTTCTCATTGTGTTGTTTGTCAGAGATCTATGAAATTTGATGAGCAAGGTCCCTTCCAGGTTTTTACTCTGCCTTTCAGGTCTCTACAGCACTGCCAGAATCTCCGTGGAGCTCTATAGCACACTTAAACGTGCACAATAAATGCAGCACTTTCCATTGCACACCACAGACCTTTTCTGCAAGGCACCTGGTCTAGAAACGTGTTGCATTCAGGCCTGTGATGAATCAGCAAAACGACTGTGATGATGGTTATGGGGGTAAAAATAAGTGCTGTTGCAGTTACATTCAGCAACATCAGCTGTAACACTGGAATACTTATTCCAAAATAATCTGGTTTATTTTGTGTGGCTTTGGCAGATGGTAAGGTAAGTGTGCGTTCCTGCGGAGGCAGGAAAAAGTTTGCTGAGGGTGCTTTTAATAGCTGGCTTTGCAATGATATTAGCAACCGCTCTGCAAACACAAACATAAGCTGTGACAAAACCTGCTTGAGGCAGTTCTGCTGTGTTTCTACAGCTCCAGTTCCTAAGTGTATCTAGCTTTTCTTAAACCAGTGGGAGTTAGGTAGTCAAATACTTCTGGGGATTTCCCAATAATTTAGAAGTTTCTTGAAAATTTGGCCCTGAGGTCAAAGCAATATTTGTATGTCACTGAGTGGTATTTTTTTCCCCAGCAAGGTGTATACCATTCTGTTCACAAAAATCACCCAGTGCTAGTGTATGATGTTTATGGCTTTGGGTTTTTTGAACTAGATTGTGCTGAATTTCTGAACCTGTCAGTCTTCCAAGCAGGGAGGGTTAAAGCTTTGCCTGATGATGATGTGTTTCAGTTCCCAAGGGAAGAAATTTCACATAGAAAATTTTCCTTTTTCCTGACTATTTTCATCCTTACCAGCAGAAAAGGCCAGAAAGTGTCATTAAAAGCTTGTTGAAGAAATGGACACAGAAATGAAGAAGAAATACAACTGGATTAATATAAGGGGGCAGAAACAAGGCTGTGCTCACTTTGGTGATGGGAAGGGAGTTGCAGGAGGTGCTTCTCAGTGTTCGGGTTTGGTGCCGTCAGCCATGGCGTTTGGTCCACTGAACTCCTGGTCTTCAAAGCCATAGTCATTGTCTCCATCAAAGAAGTTCTTCCAACTTAACATAACACTACTCTGTCTGCCAAGCATGTTGATATATATTCTTCATATAGTTTTATGTCAGACTTCTTTCCCCTGCAAGCACTATCTGTGGTGGGTGCTGTGGAAAGGGTGGTGACCACACGCTGTCCTTCCAGCCCCTGCTCGCCCTTCTGCTGCAAGGCCTGAAGTTCATTTTTCACCAGGTAGTTTTGGAGGCAAAATATTGTGTAAGTGGGGCAAGCAAACACCCTTGAAACATCTGTGAAGGAATAGGAAAATAGTGCTGTTTTCTTTCTGTCTTTACAAGCATTACCAAAATCTGCTTCCCCGCCATGTCCATGTATCAGCTCTGCGTACTAAGAGTAATCTGCGTGCTCTTGCCCCAGACTGTGGTGGGACTTTCAGTTTGAAGGGGCCATTCAGGCACTGCCAAAAGATTTCTTGTGGATGTTCACGTATAGAGTGATTATACCTCCTATTCACACTGAGAACAAGATATGGGATGGATGTGTTTATTAAAAGTAAATCTCATGGCAGAAGAGAAATGCTTGTGTTTAAAAATGGCTGCTTATTTCTCAAAAATGAGGAAGGCCGGTAACATTAAGCTGGAAATGGAACAGAGGGCCAAGTCTAAGGCCCACTTCAAGTATAGATTAAAATCAAATATTTGTATGGTTTAGTATTCTTTGTTCATATGCTGCTATTATCAAAAAAATCTCAGACCACCCTAGTCAATTGTATTTCTCAAAGTAAAAATAGGGCTCATGAAAAAGACTATAATGTCTTGGTTGGGTGAATGTACCACCTGAACACCATAGCTGGGAAGTAAAAAATACCTGCATGTTCTGATTGCCAAATTCCTGCTTTGAACAACCAGCAAATGCTGGAGGACACCCTGGGAAGGAGGGATTTCTTAATTCTCTTTAGTTTGCTGCACTTCAATCTTTCAAAAAAACCAAATCACATGGGATTCACACAAGAGTTGTTTTCTCATGGGTGGGTTTTTTTTTTTGGTGGGTTCCCCTCCACCCCAACCAGGCTCCCTATTAGAATTCTTAATGTATAAAAGCTCTCAACCTAGCTGACAGAAGTTTGTTCCTTCAGTACACAGTATGGGAATTGTACTTTTTCTGTGCTGTTGAACTGTTTATGGATATTTGCTGTAGACAACCTGTTAACTAATGGTATTGTTTATACCTGAAGGTTGCTCAAAACTAACACAGCAGTGCCTAGGAGACTTCCGTAAGAATATAATTCTCACATAGGGGTTGTATAGATAAAAGTCCTAATTCACCACTGAGACCCTTTTTCTATGCTACTGCAACAAGACTGAAATGGAAGAATACAATGGGGAATCTGTTGTGCTATCTTGAATCTCTTAAAAGCCTTCTCATTCCCAGTACAAAAGTTTCTCTTGCATTGTTTTTCCTTGAAAAATGTTGAGTTCTGCTAACACTTTTGAAGAACAAAATATAAAGTATTTTGTCCAGCATGGATAACTTAGATGGTTTCTGGAGATGAACTCGCAGTGTCTGAGACAACACATTAGAAATAAAGTGTGTGTGAGGATTCTCGTGGAACTGAATATAACAAGATAGTAGAGAGGTGTTGCAGATAGTTGGAAATAAAGCCGTGAGGGCTTGGCACTTAGGGAGAAGGCAATGTCATCTTCTTGCCTTTAGCATTGGATTTCTCGTTGTGTATGGGATGATTTCACTAAGTGCCGACAAAGAGCTATTAAATCTTAGCTCACTCAAGGGTTTGGCTGTTTTGAAGGGACTTCAAAAGAAATTGGAAAATGAGGTATGAACAGAAAACTTTTTATGTGTTATGGGATTTCATTTTAGCCCAGAAGCCACAAATCTCATTGCACTTATTACCAAAGTCCCTGTGGATCTGATAAATAATTGATTTAAGGGGACTGTTTACAGAGCAAAGGGGAGTGGAACAGCAAAGAGGTCAGCAGCAGGTTTGCACAAATACGTGAGCAGTGACACCTTTAGCGTTGTATTGATCAGTACTGGTGAAAGGGAGAGATTTGTGTGGGGTCAGGAACTACATTACAAAGGGCATAAAAGCCTCCTTGGGTTTAGCCCTGTAAGATATGGAAGGAAAACAAGCAGTTAGGTTTGAGGAATGACCAGTACTTGGGGAAATGTGGACCTTGGCATTGTACACAGAAGAGAGTGCTTTTTGTTATGTTATATGGTAAAGGGGAGGAAGGAGGATTAAGGGGTTTGAAAGAGCAGCTATGAAGCTACTTAAATAAGTGGAAAAGCTGTTGAAGCCCAAGCGTTGCAGTTCTTTGCCTTGTATTCGGGGAACATTTGTCTGCTGCTGACCATGTATAATGGGCGGAGGAACCACACAGTGCAATTTGTTCCATGACATCTTGGTAGTTTGATTGGATTTCCCTCTATACCCTGGTTAAAATAAGGAATTATGGATAAAACTTAGAATGGAATGGAATTTATTGAAGCTTGGAGTTTTGAAAGGCTCATTTTAAGTGTAATTTGGGGCAACTGCTCAAAGACTCTGAAGTGCTGGTAAAAAACTTAGACAATTTCATACTCATTTTTTTTGACAAATTATACTAATTTTCATCTAGTTCTGAGAATTCTGAAAAAAAAATTTCTACATATAGAGAGAGCAAGAGCTGAGTCAGAAAGAAAACTATAGCAGTAAAATATAAACTAGCACAAGTTCTGTGTAGCTGCACAAGGAATTACTGTGATAGCAATGGTATACTGACACTTAGTATCCTTCCCTCAGTCCAGGTCTGTGCAGAATAAATCCTTTTCCTTCAGTGCAGGAGCACTGGTATCTGTGCATTACTTCCCTTATTCTCCTTAGATGAACTTGACAAGAAAACTGGAGAGAATAGAAACTAATCAGCAAGGACCCTCTTGGTGCTTAGATCCTTTCTTGCGGTTTGTCTGAATTTTCTGTCTCTACACTACACTCTATTGCACACAGTCTCCCTCTCCGTTGATGCCTTATGTCCTGCAATCCACAGGATGAGAAATCTTTCTCTTCCCTCTCTTTAGCTTGTATGCATCTAGTAACCATTCACTTTTCTTGAGAGCAAACACTGTAGCAGATATTATGACATTTGTTAGGGTGTTTGCTCTGTGTTCTGCTCCTTCAAGCCCAGGTTCTGTCTCTGCATTGTAGTTTATAAACTTCTTGGGTCAGGGACTCGCGCTACTGTGTGGGTACGGTGCCTGACATGGTTTGCCATCAATCTGGCTTGGTCTTTAAGTGCTACATAAGAAGTATGAGTAATAATAGTAATATGAAAGGAAACTTCTTACCAGTTTTGAAGTTATCCAGAGCATCAACTTCAATAAAAAGTAGCATCAAGTTTCTAGTTTATGAACTTTATCTGACCTGAACAGCTAGGGATAGATAATCCAAAAAAAAAAAAGCACATACTGTAACATCAGAATGTTTTTGATCCTGAAACTGGGACTGTGCAATTAATCTGGTTTCCCAGAAGCTAGCAGATACTTCCAAACGTGAAATTATTCCACTTCTGCAGAAATGAAAGCATTCAAAAGATCAGCCTCAGCAGTTTCTGCTGGGACTGTGCCCAGGGTATGTCATTTATTTTGTAATTTTTTTCAATTAGATTATTTTTTTCTTTTTCAAAAGAGAGGATGTCCAACTATTTAATCTAATCTAGTTCATTTTTTTTTATCCTGCTGAGCCTCTCATTGTAAATCCAATAGTGCTAGCGTAGCGCAGACCTTGGTAGACCTCCTGGAAACTTTTGCACTTCTTTTCCAGTGGCAAAGCTTACCAGGCTCAGGATCTCCGTTTCTGTTGTAAAGTAGAGAATATTTTCATTCCTCTCTTATTAGTTGGGAAGGATTTGGGTGGAAGATGGTGTCAGAATTGTAGATAACATTTTCAAAACTGAGAAGTGTGTTAGAAGAGAATTTCTTGAAGGTCATCTTCATCTGTTCTCTTCCTGTTTGTTCTATAGTCAGGTGGTTGGTGTGTTGGTTGGTTGTTTTTTTTGGTTGTGTGTTGTGGTTTTTTTTTTTTTGTTGGAAAACCACGTTTCCAGGTTTGCTGTAGCCAGATGGCTTGGTATTCACCTGCTTTAGGAGTCCTCATACAGCAATGGTGAATGTGTCTTAAAGACCATGTAGTACTGGTGTAGCTGAATATGCACTGGCAAAAGGTATATCACTGCTTACTCTCTGCTTTTTGATGTTTAATGAAGATCATTTAAAACTGCAGCGTGCTGTGGTCCTTTTTTGCTGTGTGTTGTATCAAACAAGTAAACTGAGGATAAATCCAGACCCTGCGGAAATATGTTGGATGATTCCCATTAGCTTCTGTGAGAAGTGGATGGGTTTTTCATGAGAAGCTGAAACAGTTCTCGAAAACAAAACTGACCTCCAGATCAGAGGATAACTTAAATTTTCTGTGTAACTTCATACCATCTGCTTTGAGTTCTGTTCACGCTGCAGAAGGTCACATACAGAAACTTACAGCAGACTTCAGAAGTGCCCTGCTGTCCTCTAAAGGAAAACGTGAGCCATGGTAAAATGAAAGGTAGCTGTATTGCCAACTGGCTGCTGATATAACTGGGGGAGTTACTTATCAAGAAAATGTTACGTTTACTCTTGGAGCTGCCAAGGAGGTTTTTTTCATACTCATCGTACTTGGATATCTATATTCTTTTTCTTGTGTTTATTTTAGGATCAAATGACTCCCAGTTCTGATTAGATGAACAGTGAAATATGCAATAAATGTATACTGAAATTAGACAGCAGTCCTCTTACCAGTTTGGGAATTACCAGTGCAATAAGCAGTAACATTGTTTACTGCTCTCTAATTTTCAGATAAAATGTTTACTACATGAAGATGACTGTGTTTAATAATAAACCATAAGCAATCACATATGTTTGGCCTGATGCTCTCAGACCACATTAAAAATTGCAGTTAAACTTTGCAATGCATTCTACGTTAGGAAAAAGCTTATGATGCTCCCTTCGCTGGTCGGGGAAATGCAGAGTCCTCTCGAGTGGATTATTCATTGTGTGATACAAACTACATACTGGGGGCACTTGACTCCTCAGCAGTCTGCTAACATGCATGTTTGGGGTGCTGAAAATAAAAATCTATAAAAGCTAATGCAATTAAATGGCCAGAGTAAGTATATCAGCAGTCTGAGTGCGATCCTCATTTAACTTTTTTTTTGTTTCAGGAAGAGGCGACTTCAGTATTTGCATGATTGCTGTGTTAATGAAAATGTTATTGTTTGCAGTTGCTGATCATATATGGCAGTGGCCCTACAGAGTAAATCTGAAACCCAACATCGGCTAGTACATCAGTGGCAGAAATCTGTGTTTTTCCTTAGCTTAGTGATCTGGAATTCACTTTTCTGCCCAGGAATTGTTCAGTGCTACAATATGGGAATTGATAACTCTTACAGTTTGATAGAGGAAGGCTTCATGCAATTTAGATTATGTACAAAGACAGTGAGGAAAATAAGCAGCAGGAAACATTTTCCTTTCTGATGGGTACAAAAGGAGACAATAACCTTAATTTTTTGCATTTTTTGAGAACTTCTATTGCCATGTCCAGGTGTAAAATTAAGGACAAAAAGGCAAGCAAAATAATATTGTGCTAGTCTAAAACTGAGAGATTAGTGTGGAGATCTGTGGGTTTTGGGTTTGTTTTTTGTTTGTTTTTTTTTTTTGGAGGGAACAGGTGCAAAATGTTCCTTTTGTGCCATTCCTTCCCCTTTTGATTCTCTTCCTGTCATTTTTCTGAGCAGGTTTCACATAAATAGAACATGAATGGAGTTGCCTGCTCTAATCCAGATGGGAGGATACAGAGCTGGTATAATTTTAATGTGAAAGATACATTAGCTTTCATTTAAATTATGTAAATATGCATGTTCTTCACTGAATAAGTGAAGACAAACTGGGAGGCATAGATGGTAATTGTATATGGAAGGTGTGAGCTCTTGGAATTAATACACACACAAGCTTTTCAATTTTGAACAGCTTAATATTGTAGGTGAATCACTGACCTGATCTTGCAAACAATTACCCATGTGCTTAGTTTTACGTATTTGTGTAGTACTGTTGCAGGCAGTAGGTTAATTGAAATTTGGAGTAAGTGTACAATCGATAGATCAGATTGGAATGAATTTTTATGCTTGCAAACAATTTCCCATTACAGTATGTATTTGAATTCAACTAATTTAGGCTCTGCTTTATGAAGTTGCTCCAATTATTGCGGAAGTTTGTTACTCTCCAGGTAATAGTGTCATTAGAGAGCAGGCAGGAAAAAAGTTCTTATTCTTGAGAAAAAACTTGCCCCAGAAATGGAATCAAAACCTTACCAAGGCATTGAGCCTCTGGAGTAATTTCTTTCTTCTGCTGCAGACAGAGTCCAAACTGAGCCAAATGGTTGGGCTTGACAGCTGTACTAGTGTTGTGTTGTGTTTACTAACCACGGAATACAGACCGAAACTTTACAGAGGGCAATGAATATTGTTTTGAAAGAGTCAAATCAGCGCACTGCTGTAACAGGCTTGAATTATTATGAAGTGAAATATGATACATGAGCTGTAAAGGGACTCGGGCTCCATTTTGAGTAGCAAGTTTACTTGTTGTGAGGGCTTGGAGAGCTGTGCACAGGTGCATGTATTCATGCTTCTTATTACAGAAATAAAATTTTCTCCCTTATTTTTAGCTAATTTATTTTTAAGTCTCAGAACAATACTATTCCCTAAAAGGAACTACTTTTAGGGAATAAATAAATGTGACTTGGTCTGTGTGTCAGCAGTAGTAACTCCTTTTTGTTTTTAAGCTAGCTGGGCCAGCAATAATGAATGTTGTGTATTTCCACAGCCCAAAAATGCTAGAAAATCAAGTGAGTAATCTAAATGAAAGGGCATATATGTTGTTTCTTTTTAACCAGCTGTCTCACATTTGCATAAAAGACTACCTTCATTAGTTGTGGTCAACTAGAGAACAACTACAGTTTTACCAGCTGTGACGGTCTTGACTTCTCTCCTTTACTGACATGTAAGAAGGGAAAAATTTAAAATGGTGCTTCTGACTTAACCACCTTTTAGATATTGATGTATTCTCTTTATATGTATATATCTGTATATACCAAATACCCTCGGAACCAATGATAATAATGCAGAGGTTTTCATTTATGATAAGAACTTTCTTGTAATGAGAACAGGCTTACTGATTCCTGTACGTTCAGAAGCAGATGTGATATTGCCCTACAAAGATTCTACAAAAATCATGATATTGTCTTTCATGAAAATATTTATTAAGAAAAATATTTTCTCCTTAAAAACAGATGTTTGGAATTAAGAAATTGCTCAGCAGCAGAAGATAACAATGAGAAAGTTTCTCCTAGGTAGTGTTTTTTCAAAATAACAGCGGAGTATGAAGGATCTGCATACAGCTTAGAATGAAACACTTATATTGGTCTCTGACATACTGTAATTGCTTAATAATTGCATTTATTTTACTTTAAATTTTACTTGTTTAATTAGAATTTCTCCTGAACATGTCTGGAAACTTTTATATCTCCAGTCACTTTGTTATTAATAGTTTTTTAAACAGTTATAGCATACGATTAGCAAGTATCCAAAAACATTATGCATATTTTATATGGCATATATAGTCACCCATTTATAATTTACAACACATGTTGCTTAAAGATTTATTAAACATTGATAGTTGGTTTCATGTTACTACTACTCTGTATTATAAATACAATAAAATCACTTAAATATTCCCACAACCTTTCTATCAACATTCATTTATTGTTAATATTTTTGCAATCTATGGTAGCATAAAAATGGCCATAATGTATCATAAATGATTTATGAAGTCATCTCCACCTGCTCATTTGTCATTTACGCCGTACATAGCAAACCATTGCTAAACCTCTATGTAAAATACAGCAATCTGCAAATATTGGAGAGAATCCACTGTACTTCAAGGAAATACTGGGGTTTTCAAACAAAACTTGTTGGTAACTGAGTCAGTTACTGAGCTGTAATGACCTGGGCTTACGTCTTTTAGCAGTTGTTCAGCAAACAACCCCCAGAGTTTTCTTGCCCTTGCCCTCAAGGGCTTTCTGTGTTTTTTAAAACCTTATCACTTTGCAACTGTGGCTTTTCTGCAGCCATTTTTCTGTAGGGTACTGGTCTTCTGTTTCCTGCTTTAGTTGTGTTACCTTCACATTAGCCTCCTCCGTGGCAGATTAGGGAGTAAAATGAGATGGAGGGAAGGAAGTTGAAGCTCTTCTGGTGTAAGCTGGGCTGCCGTTTGGAAGAAATGCAGTGGGAGAGTAATCTGAAGACATGGCCTTGTACCTGGGTGAGCAGAGTGCTCTTGGGAGAGCCATAGGAGTAATAGACTGCTGTTGTCTCCCTACCACTACTTACTGAAAAACCTCTTTTGATAGGAAATGTGAAGCAGCTCCTGAAGCAGGAGGTAGAGTTTAGGCACCCACCCTTGGGAGGCAGATGGGCAGTGACTCTTGCCTCCATCTTGTTAACGCGAATCAGAATCACATGCACTTCTCTAGCCTGGCACACGCAAGATTAATGATCTTCCTTACTTCTCAAATTCCTTCAAATCTCTCCTTTAGATAGTGCAGTCTAGACTGATTTGTGGCCTTTGCCCATGTCCATACATCTTGATGCTGACAGGCAGTTTTTATGAGCTCTGCTTTAATGTGCCTTTGCAAGTTTAAGTTGTTTTGCTGCGCTTTTGATTTTATGCCTGCAGAGAGGAGAGTGCTTCTGAGGCTGGTGTAGGTAAGTGGTAAATGCTGTAGGATATGCCTTAGTTAACTTGCAGCAGAACTCCTTCCACGGTGCCTTGGCATCCGGTTGTTCATTACTGCCGGATTACCTGCTGCGATACCTGTGCCATGGTGGATGGGTATTTTGCAAATGTGGTCCCTGGGCCATTGGATGTATACTTCCTTTTGAATATTTAAACTGTGCCCCTGAATCAGTACTGGCCATTTCGTGATAACATTTCAAAGTGTTATGCTGGAATTCCTTGAGATACACATGGCACATAGTATCTTAATATTTCTGTCGATGCATTGACTACATTTTGAATATAATCCTACGATTGTGTACAGCTTCATCTCTTCCATTCTATGTGGTCCTAATCCAGCTAAACTTTACTGTCTGAGAATTTGCAGCCCTTACAGGTATGTTAATAGAGCTGGAATTTCATGAAAATTGTATACGTTCTGATATATCACTGTGCAAATGTACGAATTAGTCTATTTTTGGTACTACACTGATAACTGGAATTAGTAAGGGCTCCAAATAGTGTTTGAGATTCAAAGGGAATAACTTTGGTGCTGTGGATTCTCCCCAGCTAAGTGTAAATGAATTATTCCATTGTTTATATCCAGCTTGCAATCTGTAATTTGCCATTCTGAAGGATTTTTTTTAATAAAGGAGGAAAGGTTGGAATCCTGTTAAAGACAGGATAAATCCAGGCAAGATATTAGACCAATTTTGTAAGTAGGGGTTTCTGTGTGTTACTACTTTTTTGTGTAGAGCACATAATCTGCAAAGTCGTTGATTCCTTGAACAGTTAGCATCCGCACTGTGCTGCGAACCAACCTACACGGTTTCTCCAGCATTATGCTGGAGATGGCTCTGAGGACTATAG
>NW_009646410.1:2294991-2321712 GCF_000708025.1 Charadrius vociferus
TTAACTTTTTTCTCTCTGGTGCTTGATTGATGGATAGGGATGCAAAGAACTGCATATGTTGTACTGGCTGATGCTACCAGACTTCATTTCTTTTGTTGTTACTCTGTAACTAGATTACAAATGAAAGTAATGCTGCTACTACTCTGGCCTTAAGCACAGAAGTCATTGTATGTGATTTGAGTTTGCAGACACAAATTATACAGAAATCTGTTCTAGGATTAAGGAGACTTGATTTCTAGAAGTTTTAAAGAGAAGAATCATAAAGCCTTTTAAAATTCAGTTTCTACCAAGTTCCTCTACAGAATCTCAAGGCTGAGGCAAGTGATGAAAAATCCATAAAAACAAAACTTCAGAACCAGAGAGTGGTGTGATGCAAACATCCTGAGGCAGTGTTTGTTCTGAAGTAGTCTTGTTTAAAGTACTTGGAGTTTTCCCAGTGCATTCAGATATGTAGTTTATGCCATCTTTCACCTATTTGATGGAGTTTTAGGTGCTCACACTATACTCTTTCTAGGAGGAGATCATTGCCAATGAAGTTTTAATGTTAGCTTTCAAACTGCTTTTCTTGTATGAGAGAAGATAAATCAAAAGATGACCTACCAAGGTCTGTGCAGATCTGGTATGAATTGCTCACAGTAAAGAGCAGGCAATTTAAAAAAGTTTTTAATAGGAGCCTAGGAACCTTAGATTCAAAAGCTCTCTGGATGTGGTCTGGTTGCTTGCTTTAGGTGACCCAGCTTGAACAGGGGAGTTGGACAAGGTGACCTCTGGAGATCCCTTCCAACATCAAAAATTCTGTGATGCTTTATTAATCAGGTCCCTGATTCAGCTATCAAACCAATGTTTTATTCTAGCCTTATTTAATGAAGTGTTTGCTTAATTAGGTGCACTGAAAAATCAAAGTCTGTTGTAGAATCAAGACTTTTTCCTCTTTGCATCTTTTTTAGTAAAAGCAAATGAAAGTGGAGAATTTTGTCATGGAGGTAAATAAATAGAATACGGGTGACATCTACTTCAAATCCTGTAGGAGAAAAGGCTTTGCATGTCTCGTAAATGGTAATGGTGGAAGCAGGCATTTCTGAACCTGTAATAATGAACTCTGAAAACACATAGGATACTCTGGGGAAGAGGAAGAGGGAAGAGGGCATGTATGCATGATTGCATTTGCTTTGTTGATAATGGGCTGGGAAATTAATGAGTGCATGGAAAAATCAAAAAGTTTGGGTGTTGCTTTACAATTGCTATTGCTGTTCTTGTCACCATTTTAGTAAATTAGAAACTTAAGTCAAATCAAAAGTTCAGTATCAAATGGCGTCTGCAGCAAATCAGAGATCCAAAACCCAGAAACGCTGTCTGGCAGGCCTGTGTGTTGGCCTTCAACCAACTTCTTTTCCAGTTTGCAGTTCAATTTCAAAAATATTTTTGTACTTTTCCAGGGAGGAGATAGTATTTGGCTGCATTTCTTCAGTTAGGGAGGAAAGCACAGACTCATGGAAAGCATCTTCTTTTTTTTTTTTTTGGCAGATCTGAGTAGTAATGTGCACAACGTGAAGCTCTGTAAAGCAGCAGCCCTTGAGCCCAAGCTCTCTTCGTAACTGTAACAGCGCTCCACTTAAGCTAATAGAAACTGCTGCGATTAAACTGGCAGCAGCCCACTTTACCAAAACCCCAGACTCGGGGCTGAGCAGCCATTTTGTAGGATCAAAACTGACACTTTTTCAAAAGGATCCCTGGGGGGGTGTATGTCTGTCTGTCATTATGGAGAATTTACAGCAGCTTCAGTGTGCTTCAAGTTGACTTAGCATGCACAAACTGCCTCATTGTACATATTTAGCGTGTTTTCTCAAGCCCTGTTGTTACAATGGTCTCTTGCTGTGTAAATGTTTTTCTAAAGCAATAGCAAATTATGATTTAAAAGCAAAACAAAAGCACAACAATTCTGGGAGGGGATGACAGGGGGGCGTTCTTTGTGTAAGTTGTTAAATGAAGTGCTCTTGCTCTTCAGAGTCTTTCCCAGGTCCCTGGGAAAATGTGGTCCCTGGGCCATTGGATGTATACTCCTTCCTTTTGAATATTTAAACTGTGCCCCTGAATCAGTACTGGCCGTTTCGTGATAACATTTCAAAGTATTATGCTGGAATTCCTTGAGATACACATGGCACATAGTATCTTAATATTTCTGTTGATGCATTGACTACTTTTTGAATATAATCCTATGATTATATATGTTGTGTGCATCTCTGGCAAGGCTTCATGGCTTTTAGGAAACAACAGCTTTTCACATGTGAAAACTGTAAACTAATTTACTTGTGTATTGCCTCATTCAGCAAAGCGCTTACACTTCAGCTCATGCCAAAGTATGTGCTTTTGGTGCTGAGGACAGTGCAACCGTCACCCTATTTAAAACCAAGTGTCTCCTCAGTGATTTATGGAATCAGTGACAAAGCTCAAGGTTTGATAATGCAATACAAGCCAGTGTCCCCATACTGTCTTACCCTTATTTCTAATAAAGGTTCTGACCAAGAGGTTTGTTCTTCCATAAATATATAGCATTTTCAAAGACTTGATCACCACTACTTTGTAAGTGTGGTTTGAGGCTGCTGTTGGACTTCTAATAACAGCAGAGTGACACTGGCTTTGCAATGGTGAGTCAAGATGGTTTTGTGCTGTTGGAGAGTGAAGCAATCCCCTCAGTCTTAATGAGTGCATTTCAAATCACACTAGTAAGTTGTTAACCAGACTCTGGGCAATTTTTTTCCAAAGCTGAAAGGAGCAATTTAAATTGCCAAATAACATTGCTCGTGAAGCCAAAGTTATGGTCTCCTCTAAATTAGGATATTTTTCTTGTTAAAATACTAATAGTAAAATGGAACCTTACAAAACCTTATGTTCTTCTGTATCATCCTCTGTTGTATATTTGTTCTGTTAATTAGTTGGTTTTTAAATAATATATCTTCTTATTCTCTTTTGGTGTTTGAATTTCAGATTTCATTTTGAGAGTATATAAGGACTTCTTTTTAGGTAGTTCTATAATTATAGATTTACTTGTTTTATATAATTATAGATTTACTTGTTTGTTATTTGATGATACACATTTTCTATTATGACTATTCTGTAAAGAGGTAAAGAACCTGACTTTCCAGTGATTTATTTAAGTAGGATGGAAGCAATAGTGAGATGTGATGTGCAATAGACAATAGAAAACTTTGTGCTAGAATAGTGAATTTTCTTTATAAGGGTTAGGGAAAGTTCATCTAGCCCAGCCTTCTAATTTGCTAAAAATCCCTAAGTACTTTATAATGACTCTGCTCATGTTGGTACAAATTTAGAATTAAAAAAAGATATACACAAGTACCAATTTACTGCGAATCCCCCAGGCAGTGATACTGAGGAGTCCTTTGGTGTAGCCCTTTTCCAAAACCCTACAGGCTCTGCCTCCATTGCAGTGCTGAACTGAGGACTTGAGAAGCTATTGCTGTGGCAGGTGAGAGTCACTGTGGGGGAAGCAGGAGGAGTGCTTGTTGAAGGAATACAGACCATGGTCATGTAAAAACCATGAGCTATGCACTTCAAGAATGTTTTGTCTGTTGTGTTGTGTTTGGTTTTTTTTTTTTAGCTGGCTTAATTGATGTATATGGAATTAAATGTCAGTTCTTGGTCAGAAGTCTTCTGCATAGTGAGAGCAGATGAATTCTGGATTATGGGATAGAGCCCCAAGCATACAAAAGGTTGTAATTTTCCTAGGACTCTAGCAGTCCAGAAGTTGGTGTCACCGGTTTCTCTTCTTTGTCCTGCATCTGGTTTTTCCTGTTGTGCTGCAGTAGCACACAGAAGAAAAAAACCTCTTTAAACCATCATCACCTCATGAAACCCCATGGTACTCCTGAACTAACTTTTGTTTCTAATGTGCTGATAGTTACATGGGCAACCAGCCTGAATTGGTGTGTTTGAGGCTGCTAAACTAGGAGAGATGCAACACTCTCCTTCTCCAGTTATGGGACTACAGGAGGCAACAAATTAGGTCTGGTGGGTGATATGGATGTTTTGCAGCAGAATAAATTTGTTTTAATGGCTATGGTAGATTGCAAGGAAGATGTTAATTTGCCCTCTTAAAACAGGGAAAATGAATGCCAGAGAACTAGGGGAAAAAAACCACCAGGAGGGGGCAGAATATAGTGAAGATGCTGTCATAAGAAAGCAGACCTTCTGGATGAGAAGGCCATTATACACTGCAGAACAGGGCAGGGCTGACCACAAGAAGTTTGTGACGGTCATTGGGGCATTCAGACATGGCTGCGACCTATCAGTATGAATAACGTGTCATTGTCCTGCTGGGTGTACCAGACAGGGTAATTTCTCTTGATTAAAGCTGGCTGGTGGAACATTTCCAAATGCTGAATTTCTGTATTCACTTTTAAGCCACTCTTAAGCCCATTCTTTGCTAATCATACTTGGCTGGCATGTTGGTCGCTCACTTCACTAGAAGAGGTTGCGGGGGAAGTAGGCCGCACTGATGTGATGTTAAATCCCTTAATCCGTGGGAGCCCCTGATGGTTTTGACTTTGTGACTGTGGCCTTGAACATCTGTTCTCTCCACCTTTGCAACACCAGTGCTCCAAGAGAGCTGCTGGCTCCTGCACCAGGGGCTTTGTGTACTGGGGTAGTTCCTTACTCCTACTGCTTTCCCACAAACGTAGACATCTATGCAAGGCGGAGTGCTTTAAATAATCACCACTGAGTTGTAAATGTTTATTTGTTTTCTTTTGTCATTTTTTTGTCAGGTTATCTGTGATTATTTTGTTAATTGCTACTTGCAAGGAAGGATCCCACTTCCTCTTTTCTCTATACTTATTACACACATAAAAAAATATCATTTAGCTTTTGTACTCATTTGCATGAAACACTGCTGTTGCTTTGTAGGAGGATTAGCTCCAACTGCTTGACAGGAGAGTGTGTGTTTATATAATGTGTAGTATTCATGACTATAAATACATCTAAACATCAAAGTTGAGTTGCTGCTAATGCAGAGCTATCGTCAGGATTCGGCAGGCTGCTCTGCAGCTTGGAGGTTGGATGTGAGCGACAGCGCATTCGAGCCATCTGGAACTGGCGGCTTTGGGGACCTTGGCTGCTGCGAGTGGGCAGCGCGGTGGTGTGCCTCTGGAGGATGCAGTTCCCTGCTGTGTTCTCCCAGGTTTTTCACTAGTGTAAGGGAGTCGTGTTGGCAAAAGCTGGAGGGATGAAGGACTTGGACCCAGGGCTCCTTTCTTTCCTTTCCCCCCCAGTACTTGCTAGAGAAATGGAGACGCTAAGCACTGCATCTACAATTAACCTACTGCCTCTTTATCTTGAGGGAGCTTAGAGTTGACAGCAACAAGAAAAAGTGCAATTGTAAGCTTATTTACTACATTTGTTAACCATCTGGGATATAAAGCCTCTAAAGTGAAGGAGCTGTCAGATTTCATTCTAGTTAACCCTGTGGAAGCAAAAGACTTGATTTTAATTTCTTTCATCAGGCATTCAGTTTAATAAAAACCTTGGACAAAAAGCAGAACCGATGGACATTTACCTTATTCTCTTGCTATATCCACATCGTCACAGGAGCTGATTACTGACAGAGGCCACCAGTGGTCAGCACGGCTGCTGCTGGAGGACGGGGGAGGAGGTCACCAAAGGGTGAGAAACTCTTCCTTGGTTCAAACTGTCAAGTGCTGTGAAAGGTGATGGATCCATAGCATGGAGGCTGTGAAACTAGAGGAGATGCAACGCTCTTCTCCAGTTATGGCACTACAGGAGGCAAATTGGGTCTAGTGGGTGACAGGGATATTTTGTAGCAGAATAAATTTGGTTTTATGGCTATGGTAGGTGGAAAGTAAAATGCCAATTTGAGCTCTTGAAATGGAGAAAATGAATACCGGAGAACTCGGCAAAGACACCAGGAGGCAGCAGAATAAGATGTTGTAGCCTGCCCTGCAGAGTGTTGTGAGCTCTCCTTGAGTTTGCACACAGGGAGAACAGCCAGGATTCAGCTTCAGAGCTTCCTTAATAAGAATGCAAGAAAAAACAAATGCAGGAAAAACTGGCACAAATTGTGACTGTTTAAGGTACTAGAAATGTAACAATGAGTAATGTAATGGGGGATGGTAAGCTTTGCTATATAGTACTGAAAAAACTTGCTTTGCTTTTGGTTTGTAACTGTGGAAACTGCGCTGTCTTCTTGTTTGGCTTTTCTTTGTTGTTATTTACCAGTTTAGAGCTATGCTAGCAAGGTTGAGAATTGGTGCTGCTTTCCCCCTGAACACTAGTGAACAAAAGTAAGGAAATTGAGGAAGAGAAATGACTTGAAGAGGGAAAAACAAATAAGAACAGTAGGGAGCCAAATTTTACACTGGAACAACATTGGCTCCAATGGAGCAAATGCAGTTTAGAGGAGGGAAAGTATTTATCTGTGGATTTTGAAGAAAGTGGGGGGAAAAAGATGCTCCAGTACAGATTAGAGAGAGGAAAAAAGCCAGTATCCAGGACAGGACAGAGAATGTGTGATTACATAAAGCAGCTGTAGGAATTCCCTATGAAGCAGGTCCATTACCTTAGTGGGAATTACTTTTGTGATGTACACAGGCTTGGGCTCTAGCCTTGAGAGACCATAGAAGGACTGTTAGGTGTTGAATTACCTCTCCAGAATGTGCATGAGTTAGAAAGAGGGGTGGTTGCCCCCAGGCAAAATGAATAGTGGAAACTGTAGCCCCTTGCAGTGTGGGAGCTAAGTGTTTGGCACTACTGAGAATCAGGTTGCTTTGGTGCCAAAATATGGATTTAGTTGCTTAAAATTAAGTCTGCCTGTGTCCCAGTTTCCCCATCTGTAAAATGTATTACAGCAATTTCAGCTAATCCTATTAAATTGTAGTACTAGTGTTTCACTATTAATATATCTACAAGGACGTGCGTCATGGTAACTTTACCCCATGGTGACTAAAATGTCTGCCAGTAGCACAGTGTAAAATAATCAGAGCGTCTGGGACTCTGTAGCTCTTCTTTTTTTTAATTGGGTGACTAGAAAGAAATCATGCCAATTTTCTCCAAGTAAAGATCTGGTCTACCCTCACCATGAGGGAAGGAAGGCAACCTATTTTTCAGACTAAGATTTTTCTACTTCCTCTCAACCCTGCTGTTTTAGGGTAACAAGCAAGCAGGATTTGGTGAGCAAGCTTTGTCTTTCCTTTCCACGTTAAACTTGTGATATTTTTTTTTTTTATTGTTTCATCTAACATCATTCAAGGAAGGACTCAAGTGCCTTCAAAATGCCAGGACTGTGTGTAATGAAAAGACTTCCTGCTAGGCAAGGAAAAAGCTTCAGAGGTAATTATAGCTCCGTTTCTTCAGCGTTTTGTTCCACTTAGTGTTTTATTAAACCTCTCACCTGATCTTTGGTGTGTATATGATAAAAGGAAATTTGTAGTGCAGCCACCTCTGATAGATGATATAATCCTTTTAGCAGGCAGGATGTAAAATAGGTCCCATAACACATCAGGATTTCCTCAGAAATCTCTGGCAAGGCTAATTATTTTTTTCCTAGCCACTGAGCAATCGCTAACTCTCCCACAGTTACTAAGTGCTTCTGACCTTCAATATTTCTTCTACGCTTGTGCAGAGATCACACCTAGAGTCCCTCAAGGACACAGCACCTGGGTTGCTGTTTCAAAACAGCTCCCCATGAAGGACACAATTTTTAACTGATGCAGTTTTGGCTTGCTCAGTGCATCCTCCAAAGACAGTAGTATAACACGTGTTGCCATAAGAAAAAATAAAAAGCTTGTGTTCTTCAGAGTCCATTATATTAACAGACATCATTAATACCCTGCTGACTGCAGTGGCAATGCAGTAATTACAATATATCTAAAACGTCACTGGAGGAAGGTTATTGCACAAGTTTGAAAGTAGGTGTTTACAGCGTGCTGCTTGAATAAATCACTGGGCAAAGGGGAGGCAGCGTGACCTACAGACCTAGGTCCCAAATCTTGGTTGAACATCCCAGACTGGTACTGAAGCCGCAGTAAGAGAGACCACAGCCTACCTCCTTCATAATGTTCCTAACCTGAGCTCAGGAACCTGATGATCTGTCCGTGGTCCATGTTTCAGAAAGGCTGGTAAAATTGGTGTGGGAGGTGTCAAGCAGGCAGTGAGAGAGCCCAGAGTTTGGTGTCTGGTTCTGCTAGCTGAGCATGGGCGAGCTGTCTCACCTCTCTCTGCCTCTTCTGCACAGCCACTCTTTTCCTCTGTGTAGGAGCTAAGGTTTAATTAGGGTAAGGCTTTCAAGTATTCATCAACAGGTGTTAATATTTTGGATGTCTAGATTTTTTCCAGATATCCTGAATACGTTCAGCTCTTGACTGTTTATGGATATTTGGTAATGCTGAAGATTAGTCTTAAGGTCTCCAGAAACAGTTAAAATTGGAACTCACTTGCAAAAATGTGAGACTTAACCTTTGAAGTATTCATAGTTTAATAAGATCAATTTGCATTTAGATATCTTTACTATAATTAAGTTATGTACAAGGGCTGAAATCTTAATGTGATGGGCAGGTGCTGAGAGCATAAGACTCTGGTCACTTCTAATTTAGAAATGAATATTCTACCTCTTATTAAAAATAAGTTAAATGGTACCTCTTGTAGTGCTTTATTTGAAATTAGTTTCACTGGAGGCAAGTTCAAAACCATTCACTCTACCCCTCCTCTGAGTGAGGAGTTCCTGTGACTTGAAGCTTGCTCTCTCTGTTTAATGTTCTTCTGCTTCAAATGCTGATTACTACTGCTTTCACCCCTCTCTCAGCATCTCCAGAAGTCAGGCGATGACCTAGAGCAAAACAGTTGGGGTTCCCAGCCCCACATGTAGGTCTGGGAACCTCAGGGTTCCTTGTGAATGCAAAGCCAAGACTTGAAAAGACATGTTCCTTGCTGTTGTAGGCACATTCTCTTTTGAAACATTATTGTCAAGTGTCTGACTGTACCATTTAAATAAATAATCACCAGAGCCGCATTTCCATTCAGTTGACAGCCTGTTTCTTATCTCAGTAATTTTTATGGTTCCCCAACCAGAGCTCAATATACCACATATACAAAATAATTACAGTGAAGCAAAGTGTTCGGTTGCTTTCTTTGAGGGGTACATTGTTCAAATATTCCCTAGCTGGGAGTTTTGCCTAACCCAGGAATTTCAATGCTGTTATAGCTGTAACTGAAACTGTAGTGATGCAATTAAATATTAAATCATCAATCAGATGCTCTGTGTTGCTCTTAAGTTAGGTCAGGAACACCCAAACTAAAAGGGGAAAAAAGCCCAAAAGCAAAATACATGACAGGTCAATGCATGTTTTCTACAGTTTTCAGATGAAAAGTGGAGGTCTCAAATGAGTTTACTGCCACCAAACACGTGACTATAATGAGACGCAATTGAGGAACTGTAGGGAGAATACAAGATCATCAGCAACCCACAGTGCCTAGCACAATACGGTTCTCTTCCGTGAGTGAAGACTATAAGCACTTCCTTATCTCGCACAAATAATACATGCTTTTTATAAAGCCCATTTCTGATGCAGGGTAGAACAACCTTACAGATGGAAAGCTGCAGCACAGACAGTAAATGACTTTTTGAGAGTTGTACAGGAAACTAGAGCACAGCTGGGATTCAGACCCAGGTCTCATAACTTCTAGAGATTTTCTAGAAAAACTAGTGGATTGGCTGTCGTGGTAATAATAATAATTAATATTTTATGTGATACCAAAAAAGCTGGATGCTCCTGAAAACTAATCTAAAGGCATGTCCGGGATCTCTGCTAAAGTGATACTGTAAATTTGATGTAATGAATGCCCAAAATACATTTCCTGTCTAACTGCAGAGCTGGCTGGTTCATGTGATGAAGCTATTCTGCGTATTTCTGGAATACTTCTTATTTTTAACTTGAGGATTTTCCCTAACTGGGGGGACAGTAAAGCTGGAGGAGATTCTCCAACCATTCCTTGCTACTTTTAAGGCCTTTATATTGCTGGAATAGCACAGTAAAGCTTTTGCATAATGAAAACCTGAGTCACTCAAACTATGATATTACTTCTACCAAAAGTAATTTTTAAAAGTGCGGATATACTCAATAGGGCATGATCCTTGTAGCTAATGAGATCTTTCCCTTTCTTTGCATTTACTTGTAGTTTTACGTTTCAGAGACACTTCTACACGCTCTCTGTAGAGACCTGCTGTACAAGCTTTTAAAATAGAGACAAATACAGTATGTGGTCTACCCCTTTTCCTCTGACAAAAACTTACTTTCATTGTTATTTGTTGTGTGTTTTCTTTAAAGTAATTCTTGGACTGACAGTCCATGTTATGCTTTTTTTTTGTAGCAATTTAACTGTTGTGACCTGAAAATTTGTCCTCTTATTTTTGTGAGTGCTCGAGCTCCCATTGCATTAGAAACGAGGTAGAATGAATGAAGGCTTACTTCTCCTGTCCCCTCTCTCTTGTATAGCTTGTATGTGGGAACTGCTTGCAGCTGGATACTCCAGTGCTTGCTGCATTTCGGAGGTTCTTAGGCTATGCATCTATAACTGAAAAGACTGCATTTTGCTGTAACCCTGGAAAAGTGTGTGTATTGTGATATCAAAATTGCATGTGCTGGAAAGCGTGTATGTCTTGTACATTCTTTTTGTGTAACAGAGTTTATTTCTGTTTACTTCTGCCATGTGGTGACTCAATTTTTTTGAAAACTAAGCATTTGCTTGATGTGATGTGTGACCTGTTGTTGCTTTCAGGGCCACTGACTAGATAGTTCCAATGTGTCTTAGCATGGATTTGTTGAAGTCAAAAGAGCAGTGAAAAAATTAAACAAATGATGATCTGACCCTAAAAAGCGATCCAGCCTGCTGGAGTGTTCTGGCTGATAAACAGGAATGATGTGTTTGTTTTCCAACTTTATAGAGTCAGAGCAAAGCAGACTCCGCAGGGATGCTGAAATTGCTTGCAGCAATATTTTTTTGTAATATGAATTCAAATAAGTGAACAGACAAAGCTTTCCATAAGGGTAACCAGCTCACAGGGGAAGAATCCCTTTCTCAGATACCTTAGATGCATTTTTTCAGCAGGGGAATTTCTGGGGAAAAGCAAAGCAGCGAGTGGTACAGTCTCCAGTCCTGTCATGCTCTTGTTTAGAGTCCACATAGGCAAGTTATAGCCTGCCACACAAATGGCTTCTCCGTGGCCAAATCCCAGCAAATGGTGTCCAGTGACAGCAGTTTCCAGAGAGGCACCTGACAGAGGGAAGATGCGGATAACTAAAGTTCAGCACTTTACGCAGGGATGCAGCATAGGCTTTTCCTGTATTTCCTATACGTAGGCTCGAGGCTTTTCCTGTGTTTCTGTAGTAGTGTGACTGGGGAGCAAAGCCTCTAAGCATGAGGTTGCAAAGACTTATATCTGTGTCTTATTAGCATTAGTCTAGCTTACTCTTTTGAATGCTTTAGTTACATATATATGTAACTAACTCCAAATCGTAGGGAACTTCAACAGAGTACTTTCATGGGTCAAATCAATGTTAGATGATATTTCTAATTATTCAAAATACTTCTTTTTTAGTGACAACCTTTTTATACATCAGTGCAATACGTAACTATGTGCCTGAGGTGGATCCTCTGGTTGCTGCATCTAGGCTTTGTTACAGAAATAACTGAGAAATAGTGGTAAATAGACCTCACCACAAATTAAGACAGTTTCCCATCTGTAGACTCTCACAAACTGCTCTGTCTTCAGTCTGAAGCACCGTGTTATGGTCACTGAGAATGAACTGCAGGGGTTCAAGAGATTGGAAGCTCATAAGGAGGAGCAAATAGTCTCTCCATACAGTTTCAACACCTACTGGTGTCAAAACCCAATTCTTCACATCGTCTTTCAGGGGAAAGGGCAAGCAGCTCTCCCGAGCCTCTGCTAATTTTGGGCTCCTTCAGTTAAGAGCAAGAGGTCAGCAGGACATTGTACTTCCTCCGTTGTCTGCCAGGTGTTGGATCCTTCTTTTGTCTTTGTTCTTACAGCTGGTAAAATTGGTTAACTATTTGATTTGTTGCTTACCTCATTGGGTAACGTAGGACAGGTATCCTAAAACAAGTGCCATTGAGCAAGGATGATAATAATAACAACGCATAGCATTTCTCCAGCATGTTTTTATCTTCAAAATGCTTTACCAGCAGTAAGTAAAAGTAACAAGTGAATGGAGAAAAATATCACAACAGTTCTGATTGGTTCCATGCGAACTGCCAGCGCGGCGGGTGCATCCCGGCTGGCTGCGTCCCCGTGTCGACAGGTGTCAGCCAAGTGCCACCGAAGGAGCTGGGCACAGCTAACCGCAGCTGCACGCTGTTCACCTCCCTCGCAAGGCAGAGGAGGATTATTTTGGATGGAGAAAATGTCAGCCTTCTGGATACTAACTGAGCTGGATACCTGGGCTTCAGTGAGATAAAATTGAGAGGTGTAGAAAAATCTGGGTACTGCTGTGCCAGTTGCTGCCAATGGTGCAGGGCCAGGCTGGTGTGAGCGTGGGCTGAGCCCGGCTGCGCTGCCACCCTTCCCGAGCGGTGTCTCCACTCTTGCATCGATAGTTAACGCGCTGAGGATGACTCTTTCTGAGGTGACCGACTCACTTTCCACAGCCTTAGGTATAAGGCAACACCAATACCTATGTCTGATGGCAGTACGTGTGCTTCCATGACTAGCTGGTTTCTGGGAATCGAGCTGCCTTAGTTTTCAGCGTGGTGTTTTGAGCCTGGCAGACATCTCCTTGGGCTAACGTACGTAGGAAGATAGGAGCAGGGCTTTGTTACATCAGCCTAGTCTCAGACTGTAATAGATATGAGGATATTATCTGTGTAATCAGATAGGGGAAATAATGGGATTGAACTCTGTGTATATTTTATAGACTTCAGGTCATGAAGTTTGATTTGGGCAGCTTGAAAGGCCAGTGCGTGTCTCAGCGTGATAATTTTGACGTGTACTACATCTCTGGGGAGAGAGTGCATCTGTTAGCTGCGGCTTTTGTGTTGACCCTGTCGTAATCAATAAGAATAGCTCATTGCATAGAAATTGTTTGTGCAAAGGACAAGGATATCTATTTCTTGTGAAATACCCCTAAAGCATTGAAATAACTTCCTTCTGTATTATGATCAATGATCATATAGCAATGTATATACAGAATATCTAACTACAAAATACTGCTATGTGTGGTGATTCAAAGCTATGTGAAATTCTACCTGGAGGCATAATTATGAATCTGATACAAATCTGTGTTTCTACTACACTTCCTGCCAATGTTTTAAAAAAACCCAAACAAACACCACCAAAAACCCAACAAATAAACCGAAATCACCACATCCCCCAAACAAACCAAACAACCTTGACAACAACAACAAAAACCTAAACAAAATTGTTGGGTGGGGGTGGAGTGTTTAGGTTGTGGTTTGTTTTGGTGGTTTTTTTTTTAATACTTCAATGATGTATAAAACAACTTAAAAACCTTTCAAAACAGTTGTTGGAACATAAGTGCAAATTACCAGTTAATATATATATATATAAATAGTAAGAGGAAAAGTAGAATGTAAGGGAAGTAAAACTGAAACTTTTGAATGAGCCTATAAAAATGTTCTATAAAATGTGTAATTTTGAGCTGCAATAGAACATTCCTTTGCAGTGTTTAGATATTCAAATCCCTAGTTAAGAATTTTCTTCATTTTCTTCATTTTCTATACCAAAAATCTGCAGAAAGGCCTCTTCTTCTCTATATTTCAATTTGCAGAATAAACCCCCCCACCCCCAGTCTATTGATTCGGACCCTGCTCCAGCTATCAGGACCACTCCCTTCTTGGAGCACTTACTGAGTAATTCCCTCAATGTATCTCGGTAATGGACCATTATTCTGAGACCTTCAGCACTGGGAAAGAAATACATCCTTGTGCAGTGGGCTAACTCAAGATCGATGTGCCTCTTAAATTCTGAAAATAGGTCTCAAGTGTGCTATCCTTCTGTCCGGCAGGGAATTTCAATTCCCAAAGCACAAACTCCTATTTGATACAGGGGTGTTACTGGAAAGCAGGACTCCATCCTGCTTGTGGCTCTGCTGTTGCATTTATCACTATTTAGGCTAACAGAGCTTATCTGAGCCCCTGATTAAGGTCTTAACTCGGGTGCTGTTTTGCAGTTGACCTATGATCATATGCTTACAGATTCCATATGTGCTAGGGTGGAGATGGATCACAGAGTTCAAAAGTAAATCCCAAAATAGTTCATGTTGGCTAACTTTCGATTTTGCACTAACTGCCATAGTCCTTGGAGAATCATTTGGGGCAAAAGAAAAAGAAACAACAACAAAAAACCCAAACAAAACCCCCAAAATCTGTCATGGTATTCTCCCATACTGTCTCACGGGAGAGCCTGTCATCTGCATTCAAATTTATTTGTGAACAAAAATGATGTAGTTTGTTCCAGGCTGGAGCACATGCACATGTTTACGTGCAAGCTGGACAACTGGGGACCTGAGCTCTGGAGTGAAGTAGAGAGCAGCTGTATGGACGTGCCAAGATATTTTTGCAGCTGTGACAAAGTATTAAGTTCAGTTTATGGCAACAACTGCAGCGTGTTAGGATCATCCACACTTATCTTTTTATGCATGCAATAGCATTTACACATTCCAGTCCAGGAATCTCATAGTTATTAAAGATAATTAGACAGCAGAACATTCAACTCAATTTATGTCATGTTCATTAATGGTGGCAAACTAAAAGCATGTGTTTAGGCTTGATCAAGATTCAGTGTTAGTGAGCTCGCATGTGTCTCTCCTTAAATGCTGCTGTGGTTAAAAACCTGTTAGAAGAAAATCTGACAGTTTGTGGCTGTTTGGTAGTTGTATTGTTCATACAATAACAGAACTCCATTCTTGAAAACACTTATTTTCAAATTACCTCATAATGACCTCCTGTTGAGGTAATAGCATATTTGGACATGACAATATTTTGAAATATCTCTTGAATTGCAGCATAACGCCTCTTAAATATTGCAAGAAGAATATTAGCTCAGGCTGAGGCTACCAATTTCTGTTATGGCTGAACAACTTGAGAAGTTGGTGCTGAATCAGGATTCCCAGGAGGCGAGGGCTGGATTTGCCTCTATTGATGCGTTGCAGTCTCTTAAAACTTTGCAATTAGTTCCCATTGGTACTTTATTGCTGCAGGTATTTTCCTGAACTAAAACAGTTGCAACAAATTCTATGGCCTTTGTTTAGAAGTTGTTCTGCCTCTTGCATAAATCAATGTTTGTTTTGTATGTCTCTTTATGCATTCAGAATAATAATTTCAATTTAGAATTCAGTTTAGAAGCATAATCTTTATGAAACAATCCTATTGAATATGGATTGATTATTCCTATTTCCTAACGTCTGCTAAATCTACAACCCTGTGCTGGCCCAGGAGCATTGGTACACAGGTACTGTCAAAATGCAGCTGCGATGGATGCAACTACACAGCATGTCTTCTAGCCCACCATCCTTCTTTCTTCCCAGCCTCCAGCCAAAAAAGCTAAATTAAGCTAGTGAGTTAACTAGGAGGACCGGTGCTGGTTTACATTGCTATTGCTTTCAAAGAGGAGCAATTTTTTTACTTCCCCATATCTCTGGGGAGGTGAAATTTCGCTGTTGCGCAGGAAAGGCTTACCTTGCCAGACTGAGGGCTCACGGGGCCTTCCGTGCCTTTATGCTGCAGATCTTTGGCAGGGACATCATTAATGTCAGGAGACTTGTCAGATAGTCTGTCTCCACGATACGCTCTAGCAGAATGGCTCTCCATGTTAAGATCACACAGGGTTCAGTAAGCGCTGTCCCCCAGTAGACATCTCCACAAAGTGGCACAAACAATTTATGGGTAGCTCATTTGCAAATGAACTACACGTTTTGATCAACTCTTCCTCGCTTGGAATCATGTCACGTGGGTTTTGCAGTGGATGTAAGAGGCACATCAGCTGCAGAATGGTGTACTACAATTATCTTAAACAGGCCCGCTAACAAGCGTTAACGTTCTGTCTCCTGGCTGTGTAGTGATGTAGGCCCTGGGAGAGCCAGTATTTCTCAATATTATAGCTCGGTACGATGGCTCTGACACTGTGGTATGACACAATTCAGCTCCCTGTCAAAATGCCTGGAAAGAAGGAGAGAGAGGAATGAAGACTTGACATTGTTTTAGAGCTGAGAAAATACAGAGACTGAGACTTTTCATTGACTTTGTAATTTAGTTTATGCTGCTCGTTTTTTTTTATTTTTTCAGTGAATATGGTATTTTTGTTTTAATGAAATGTTTTGTCTATACCATGCTATTCAAAATCTTAAAGTTATGCTGTGTGGTTCACTTTCAGCAGCATAATACTCTTTCTGGCTGAATAAGCATTACACATGTAACTCAGTTACAGGTGCCAAAGCTCGTGGAAAATGTATTTTAAAATATACTTGTAGAAAGATGTAGAGTGTCTAAACTTCATGCACTTTTTGGAATGAGTAGTGCAAAAAATGAAAATAACAAGTGATCACACATTACGGTGGAAAGGTTGGAGGCAAGCAATCATAAGCAACACAAATTTGTTTAAAGACCTGAATGATTTCTAATGAAAAGTGCTTCATGGTAGTTGGGCTGTACGAAGTGTATGGGGGGCATAGCCATGCTGTTCTGGCACAATGGGATAAAAGATTTGGGTTATTTTTGCATTCAGTATGGGAGTAATCATAGTAAAACTCTAAGATGCATTTTGCAGATATTAAATTAGAAATTATCAAAATATTCCTTTCAGGAAGGAAAGTATTACTGCCTCAAGAAACTGTAAGGTTAAGTAACTTGTCCAAACCTCCTGAAAAAAACCCAGGGTCAGACCAGATTTATTATTGCAAAATTAAAAAGCAAATGGTAGTTGGAGTTGCAGTGAAGTTCCTAGCCCTGAACTCCTGTGCTGTCTAGAAGGCTTCGGGCTTGATGGTAGCTTCGTCCACAGGACACATGTCTTCAGGAAAGGTCAGAAAGACGTCAGCTCAGTTGTCAGGGGAATGGAACTGCTGGTGCAAAGCAGAATGTGCTGCAGTATTGCTTCATGGCAAGACAACTCATCTGAGCAAAAAGTCCTGATGGAGACAAAGCACCAGGGTAGACCTCGCCATACCAAAGCTAGATGGGCTCGACCCTGTTTCTGCAATCCAACTCCTGTAGCTGCATTGTGGCACACATTGCGGAACTGCTTCTCCAGTAGGATTTACAGCACAAGATCTGGCGAGAGTTACCCGCAGGGATTTGACTTTTTTGGCAGCAAAGATACAGGGAGGCTTTTCTGTCTCTTGGGAGGCTCAGCGGTAGCAGTGGGTATAAATTAGTAAGCTATGAGAGCCTGTTACAAAGCGGCCCAATGTTAATCTCATTGGATGTATCTGTATTTAGAATTAATTGTGTTTCTGCTGATACAGGCTCACATAGGAACCATGTTTGTGTACCTACTCATTTGCATGTTAATGGGGTTCTCCAGGGTTTTTCCTTGATCTTTAACAATAGGAAAGCCTGGCTAATTGAAATTTATTTGAAAAGGGTTTATTTGCCTCTTGGGCTGGGGACAATAGACTGTAACAGCTGAGGAAGGCTGCAGTGCTGATGTTAGCCAGTTAGCTTTTAATACCTAGGCATAGGCACACTGGCAGGATAATTTAACAAAGGAGGTGAATGGTTTACACTGATCCTTCTCATGCTAACTACTACTAAATTGGTTTTCGTCCATCCTGTTCATGTAGTGACTGCTTCACAGCAGCTGAGGTGGGAACTCTTGATTTTTGATGGAACAAAGGACCTGTGTGTAGAGCCTTCCATGTGATGTAGCTGTATGCTTCCAACAGATGAATCTGGCTCAAGAGTGTCAGAATGACAGTGCACAAAGATATGTCCTAGTTACCACCACTAACACTCGTGGAAAAAATTGAACATGAACGTCTGAACTGTGCTTAAATGCTGTACATTGAATCCTGGCTTTGTTTATTCTAACATCTTTGATTTTCTAAACCCCTTATTCCAATGTTAGTGATGCAAGACATTTCTATCTTAGATCTTCGTGGAGTTCTCAACATGACTCCTGTCCAGAAATGCTGGGAAGCGTTGGTGAAGCATGACAGTTGCTGTAGCAGATCAGCGTACTCTGAGAATTACCTCTAGGCTGGGAATGTTGTGATGGCTCAATTTATCAGCTGCCCCCTTTGCCAGCACCATCAGTCAAACTGGAGCTGGAGGTCAGGATTTCAGTGTGGAAATAACATTTTTGGGTGAATGATGATGATTATTTGTTGGGGGTGGAAGGGTTGTGTATTTTTACTACTTATCCTCTGTGGCCTGTGTATTCAGCTAACTGCACGAGAGCTGTTCGGATGTGCACCTTCTGGGGTCCTTTGTTTTTAACCCACATACTGTGGTTTCTTTCTGTCTAGTTAGTCACCAAAACCACTGCAGGGCCTGATTAACAGTTCACTAATCTCTGCATTTTAGAACCCGCCTATGATTTGGTGGTCTTAGTCCATGTCTGTGTGAGTATTTAATTGCTAGGTCTTATATGGAGGGGTTTGATTATGAAGAGTTCATTACAGGGCAGATAGCACATTTCCTAGTATGGAACAGAGTATAATCACAGCAGAAGCACAGCTGTCAAAATAAAATGAACACAAAATGGGGCTATTGCTTTAATTGTGCTTATATACTTATGAACTCTGAAAACCTCACAGTCCAAAGTGGTTCTCCCTGCTGATAGTGTGGTAAGCAATGGGCTACCACAATTCTGTAACCAGAGTCCAACTGGGTTTTGTCTTGCTGTCCTGCGACGGAGCTGATTAATGTTTTAAAGGGAGTGTGGAGTTCCCTGTGCTCTTCCAAGGCAGGGAAAAGTAAATGTGACAAACAGAATACATCAAGGCTGTCATCCTGCCAAAGGAGATGATGGTCTGGAGGTATGACTGGATGTCAAAGTGGTCTAAGGGTGCAGAGAACTGTCCCAGTGGCAGCTTGCTGGGTGAAACAGGTGAATGGCTGAGCTCTGCTTCAGGTGGCCTCACGGCAGCTGGTACGTTCAGAACTGAGAAGCCATTAAGCAGCAAGCCTTCACAAATGCAAACGCATTACGAAACTAGCTGTGTTCAGATCAGCTGAGCTCCTTTTTTGAGCGTTAACTTCTGATCCTCTTGGTTTTGAATACTATGATAATTCATGGGAGGATAGGACCTTGAAAGCCTTCCATCTTTTGTATTCCTCACTGCCCCTGAGATTGTTATTCATTGCTAGTGTTTCTACAGGAGAGGTGAAGATGTAAAGGCTCTACCTCATTGCTCCATCCGTGCCTCATACGGAGCTAATTAGGGAGCAACCTAATTGTTCTTTCTAATAGGAGAGCCTGGGTTTCTAAAACAGCCTGTGTAAAGAGGCATGAGAATTGCATGGCTTATAAGAACTCACAGCTCCATTTGAAATTAATAAGGACAGCTGGGTATTAAGAATCTTAAAAATGTAAGTCCTAGGATAGGAATTAACTGACTGGATCATCAGCTGGCATAGCTCTTTGAGGTAAGGTATGCTGAAGTTGACATCAACAACCAAATTGCAAAGCTGATCCTCAGGCTCTTCTGCATCACAGGACAAACAATACAAGTGTATAGAGGATGGTCAAGTGTTTTGCTTGAGGTAGGATGGACTCTAATCACCAAAAAATGTTGCTCTGCTGTCCTGTGTCTTCTTCATGTGTGATAAGTAGAACAGAATGACAAATAAGCAGACAAGAAAGCAAATTCCCACTGATGAGGAATGGTGACCAGATTTATTTGACTTCAACAAAAAACCAAACCAAACCAAAACAAAAAAAAAAAAACACAACAAAAAAAACCCAAACCCCAAAACCCCACCAAACTCCAACCAACCCCCCAGAAAGCAGGTTCTGAGGTTGTCCGGACTGACTGTAGTCTTCAACTTCAGGGCTACGGTACTTCATTCTCAACAACTCTCTCTTCCGTTTTGGCAATATATTACTGCAAATGTCCAGTCAATTTTTGTAAAATATATTGGAAGAAGCTCCGTGTTGCTGTAATTGACAGCAGCAATAAAGTAAGGCACAAGAGAGAGTCTTAAGTGTTCTTCAGGTATAAATCCACTGTACCATGTAAGCAAAGACGACTCTCAAGTAAGGAAATACAAAATAATGTTCTGAGATGGATTTTGATTTTTTGCTTGTCTCTGCATCTGTTTGGCGGGTATTTTTGCAGTTGACTAGAAATGATGTTAAAGTAGGCAGCAGATGTGCGTCCTGAAATATCCTGAGATACTCTTAAATCAATCTTTGTTTTCCAAGTCTTTTGGAAAGTTGAGAGAGAGAAATAGAATATTAATAACCAAATCGGTTAGTAAACTCGGCAAGCACTTTTAGAAGTACCCTTCAAAGAAAGGAGGCAGTAAACTTTAAATTGGTCCTAAGGGAGCTACATAGGACCATCGTCAAATAGAGCATTTAAATGAAAGTGTCAGGAATATTTTTTTTTTTTCCACCAGCTGGAGTTTGGAAGCATGACACTCTTCAGAATGAACAGGTCTTGAGGGATGGAACTCTATCCTGTACTGCAACTTCTTATCTCTGTTATCTCTGTGGTTTTAGGCTGATTGCCTCTGTGTGATGGAGCTCAGTTGCAGTGGCCAGTTACCAGGTGTTACGCTGGAGTGTCCTGTTTGCCTAGCATCTCCCATACACAATTTCAGTTTTTTACTCCCACCTGGTCCCTTAAAACCAGGCTATACTTCCTTGTCTTCCACCATGTTGGGTTTCCATTCAAGCGCTTTTTTGTTTTCTTGCACATTGACCCTTCATACTTTACAATTTTATCATAAATTCTCAAGCTTTCTTGGAACTCTTCAATTCTTTCTTGGAATCTGTTGCTATGATGTCTTATAAAACCTTGTACTTAGGAAGCCACTAGGCTCTATCAGTACTGTATCCATCATGCTGACTAAGGACTTGCCTGCCCTGCATGGGGGAGTGTGGTATAGAGATTTCCGAACCTCTGTTGGCGCAGGTAGCTGTGCATCTCTGCAGGAAGAGTAGCATCACACAGAGAAGTGAACTTAGGTGCAGTCACCACCTGGCTGCTGTGTCTTAACTGGTAGGCCCTGGTGTCTTGCTGCATGCTGGTATTCCTGGGAGTAGCAGCTCTCCTATGGGATCTAGATCTGTTGCTGTTTAATTCTTTGTGATTTCTTGACATACATGGAAAGCTTTTGCTCAGTTTGTTCAGTGCATAACAGAAAACTTGTTCCTGCTTAATGACTGGAGGGTTGGGGGTGGCTGTAAAAAGCAAAACTTGTTGAGGGGTCTCTTTGGCCCTGGCTCAGGTTCTGGACACTGGAAGCTACTGAAGTGGAATGTCAGTGAGATCCCATGCAAGCACAAGGTTTAACTTCAGCATTTAGTAAATCATATGCTTTATGGTATTTATTCCTATTTAAAAAGAGGAAGAATAAAACAAAAATAATAATACAGAGAAAATATTTCCCTTACCACAGAGTTTTAATTAAGCATTGAGGGGGGAAAAAGCATGGGCTTAAACTGATTCTGCTTGCCTGGAGTAATGGATCTGGAAGCTGAAATGAGTCTATTTTTTCTTGTCTCAGTATGTTAGGAATAAATGGAGGATTGAAAGCAACAAGTCCTTCATATAAGCATTTCAAAAACCTCATAAGGGAATTTTCAGAGGCATATGCTGCTACAAATTTTACCTTAAGTGTTTGTGCATCTATTCCAACAGTTGATTTTTAATGTATGTTAGAGTTCATCTATTAAGCGGTGGTTATTATGCATATTTGCACATGGCAGACTGTGAAATAGAAAGTTTGACAGGCTTGCTGTGACTGATTAAATTCTTTTTCCACTTCCATTAGAGTTCTCAATCTCACCTTGAAAATCTCATCCCGCACCCTTGATGTGATTTTTTTTTTTTTAAATGGCATTTATACTGTGCATATGAAACACACTAACTTCTGTAAGCTCTGTATTTAATAATGAGACTGAGAAAATACTTGCAGGTAGTCCCTAGGAAATGGTAATGAAATTCTCAACAGAAGCATCTAACGCTGTCAGAGATGGGCGGTGGTGGGTCTACACCTTTCTGCATACGTGTGAGAAGCAAACTGCACTATGTCAGCAGGAAAAAGCAGGATTACAAAATGGCAGAGATACCTTTATTTCAAAGCCATTTCATGGTTGCATGTGCCTGGATCAGCCCTTCTGTTCAAGTTCCTAGAACCTGATTTAATGAATAATGTAGAGTTGCAATGCTTACTGGTAACAACTGCTGTTGGCGTGCATGCTGCTGCAGTGATGACTGATGCAGAAATCTGCACTGGGAGAGCCACGGTTAAGTCTGAGAGGGGGGAACCTGCTGGGTGAACATGGCAGTTCCAGGCTTCTGACCTGCATTCTGCGTTCATTACCTCCATTCTTTTAGTGATCATCTGTTGAAAGAAAAGACTATCCCAATAGTAACAGCAAACTGAGGCATCTTTGAAATGAACAATGATTTATTCAGCTTAGTTTTTCCAGTAGAACACTATCTTAGAAGACAACTTTAAATGAAGTTACTTTTTTCTGTTTATTTGAATGTTAGCCACATTTATTAGTACCAAGATGAACACTCTTCATCAGGAGTTCTGTAATTCCAGTGTTTGGATATGAATAACAGTGTTCAAGTGCGTACATTGATCCTGGACCAGTTCCTGAATGTTGAGGTGCCCATCTTCAGGATCCTAGGGACCAATATTTGCAGAAGACAGCGTAGATCATGAAGGTATTGGTTTTTAATGGAAATGTCTGTAGAGTAAAATACACTGCTTTGACAATTCTGCAATAGTCTACGAATTTGTATCAGTTTTTCCTTAATGGTTTCTTTGGAAATCTCCACCTTCTAGAGAATCTCCCCTAAATCAGAACTTTTTCTTCATGTTGCTGTTTTCCTCTTTTTTTCTTTGAAACAACTTTTTTTTTTTTGTCTTGAAACATCCATTCAGGTTTTTTGATTAAAGGTGCCATTCATTTCAACTTCTTAATTTACGTTTCTCCCATGTTTTCAGCACACACACAATTTAAATTCATTTCAGACTGCAACCAATTGAGGGTGGGGAGGAAGCAAAAATAAGAATTCAGAGAAGCTGTTATTCACCCAAGTTTATCTGCAATGCCACTCAACATGAAAGTGAAATTAAAATCTGAGACAAATGACAGGAAGCTATGGGACAACCAGAAAGCAGTGAATCTCTGGGGAAACACTGGAAAGAAGATGCTAGCAGCTTTACACACACATGGTGACAAACCCTCATCCTTTGTCAACTGGTGAAGCTCCACTGATTTCACAGAATCTGGCAATATACATGCTTCTGAAAAGAGAAGAGTGGCTATGGCAGGCAATCTGCACAGAAAAAGAGTCAGTGTCCTCAGCCTCCCAGTCTGTCTCTCCCTAAAGGCACCTGCTCAAATTTTTGTTTTACTTAGAACCTATTTTGATTGTGTGAGAGCCACTGTATTTTCAGATGTTGCAGGCTCCTGGATGTAGAAGAGCAGTTCCTCAGTAAAGGCTAGGGGCGGTGGATCAAAGACTATTTTCAGATATGTGTGGTTTTGTTGTTTTTTGTTTTTTAATACAGAAATTCCCTCTGTTAGCTCTAACTGACCTGTGAAGGTAGTTGTAGTGTGCTTATCACATTATCTAAGTAGTAGATGATGTCAGGATTTAGCTGTGTTCTAATAAGAACAAAAGCCATAGAATCCAGAGGAAAGAACTAGAAATACATTATCTTCTCACTTTGCAGCTGAGCATTGCAGGTAGAAGTTTTACGTTTCCCACCCTCTTCTGAAGAGCTACTGGAGATTTTATTTTTGACTGAAACACTGAATCTGACGGTTTCAGGCTTAAATTATGTATATTTAGCTGTTTTTGACAAGACTTTTGTTACTAATTCAAAGGTCAGTTGTTCCTCCCCTCTCCCCTGACAACATGCTTGAATAAAATGTAAACCTCTGCTAGCCGTAAAATTTGAAGTGGGAGAAAATGCAGATGTTATGTTCATTTCCAGTAGTTTTTAACTCCTGTTCAGGGAGACAGGCAAACACAACAGTGTACATAATGTGCCTAAAGCTACAGTTCTTTCATTTCCCCACACAGTGTCCATAAGAAGAATTATTAAACATGATTTTCACAACACAGGCATTTGTTTTTTAAATCAGGATTGGAAGATACACTGGGGCTTAAGAGATTTATATGCTATTGCCTCTTTTATAATTGTTTCTGTAAATGGGTGTGAGAGTTGAATCACTTAGCATCATTTGCTTTGCTGGAAAACAGCAACAAATTTTAAACTGAGCTTATTTTTGTAGCTAGGCAAGTGATCTGTTATTCCTGAGAACACCTTGGTGTTAGGGTTTATTGCTGTGGGTATATTGCTACCTTTTCCATGTGAAGGATAAAGAAATAAATGTACAAACAGTAGCTCATACTGTCAAAAGTCTACGATGTCTAAATGTCTCTGAAAACGCGCATACTCCATACCCGAGGAAGATTTATATTCACGAAGGCTGTCCCGGTCCTCAGCTCTTACTAATTTTGCCAGCACAGTTGATTTCACTGGTGCCAATTTACCTGGCACCAACCATGAAAATCGGGATCCTGGATGTTTGTGCTTTAAAAACAAGAACTTCTTGTTGAACACAATTACAGGTGCAGATTAGGAGTGACGTGGCAATGCCAGGTTTCCCTTTTTGCCAGCTTATAGCAGCAGTGACCTGCATGAGACCCACACCCTGGCAGGCGCGGAGAGCAGGCTGGAGCTCCTTTACCCTCCGTTTGTCTGTGGAAGGAGCAATGTTCAGGATGACTGCTCATCTCGTGTCGCTGCTGCAGATGACAATGGAGCTGATCCTTCCGAGGACGCAGCACTAAAATGGCAGTACAAATGAGATGCAGAGCACAGTGTGCGGAGAGGAGAGCCGAGTTTTGTTTGTATGTCAGTCTGTCAGTATAAGAGGAAAGAACTGACTTTCAGGTGCATCCTTTTATGTTGTTTTTGAACACTTACCAGTATGAAATGTGGTTTTTGTAATGCCAGCACCTATTTGATTGTGCGTGTTTTACACATTCATGATCTGGACAAAGACACAGACTGGCAGCGTGGTTTCCCTGAGGAGCCCATATGCAAAAGCTGAGCGTATCTTTCAGTCAGACTTACTCAATTAGTAAGTTTTGCTGCTTATCTAAATATTTAAAACAGAGATTGGACATGCAGTTTTCCTTCCAATACAGAGTTAAATCTTATGTCAGGGATACCTACTGCAGTCAATGCCATTATTTTTCCATGTAAAGATAAATAGAAATTTTAAATAATTAACATTAGGGTTTATTCACATTTCTCCCTGTGAAAGAGAATTCATTTGTGAGATACAGAGAAAAATACATTATTCATAATTTCATGTTAGAAATAAGAAAATTAATATGAGGATATTTGGCATGGACTATAAAATCTCATTAGCCAGCAGTGTTCTGAGGCAGTCTAAAAGGAGAAATACATTTAGACCAGATCAATACATAGTAATGCCACAAAGCAAACTATATCTTCCTTATCGTTTCTGTGAGACTTCAGGATATTAGTTACATTTCCTTTAGAAACAAATATTTAGTGAACAAAGTTCCAGAGTAAGTCCCTCTGCAAAGTGGTTTGAAAACTTAAGGTACTGAGTAAGCAGGGGTTTTTCTATATTATATTTTGCTCTGCTGTTGTTCTAAACTTGACTGAATGAGAATACTGTGGCCTGAAGTAATTGGCAGCTCAAACCCCATTATGTTATATGTAGCTATAAGTCTTGGCAGGTTTTTCTCAAAAAACATCTCGGAGAAAGGTTTTGTCCTGTGTCCCAGGGAAGGCAGCTTTTATGCAGATGTTTGAAATGTTGAGGTTGCTGTCCTTGGAGCCTGCAGGGGCTTCCCTGGCAGGAAGGTAATAAAGACATTAAGATGCAGCGTTAAAGTACTCTTGTAATCTCAAACTAAAATAATTAACTCCAATAGTTCAGCAGTGTGATACAGAGCAAAAGGTCTGTTTGAAGAATAGTGTCACTAATTACTTTTTGTGATTGTGTGTATTGATATTCCAATACAGAGTTAGAAGACAGTAATCTTTCTATGAACTGTGTTACTGGCAGACTCCTGGGGTGAAGTCTCGGGCCCACGGAAGTCTGCAGTAAAAATACCCTTTACTTCCATGAGCCCAGAGTTAATGCACTTGGGCAATTACATTCTTTTCTTCAGCAGAAATTTGTTGCTCCAGAGCTAATTGCTGGATAAAATCACAAGATTCTAAACTAATAAAAAGCACCGGTAGTCTGAGGTAATAACAAGGAGAACAGAAGAAATAAAGTTGATATTAAAAGTGTGGTTTAAGTGAACAATAATAGACATTTGCAACTAAAGTAACCCTTGGCCCTTTACCTTGCTGGCATTTCATAGCAATGTGAAATAGTAAGTTTTCAACAAGTGCTTTTAATACTGGTTTAACATCAGCACTTTCACTAATGTTCACGGTCCTTAAATTCCCCTGCAAAATGTGTGTCATCGA
>NW_009646410.1:2321751-2371101 GCF_000708025.1 Charadrius vociferus
GAGTGCAGTATTGCATAAGGCAGAAAACATCAACTGCCTAATGAAATACTAAAAATAAGTTTATATTTATTTTTAACTCTATCTTGCTCCAGAGGCTTATTTTCCAAGGTCAAGCATCCCTTTAGTATGGTAAAGCACTAAGAGGGTCACCACAAGTTCATACAGTATCATTAAAAGCATTTAAAAGGCTTCATTTTAATAAAAACTGCCTTCAGAAGTTGCTTATGTATTAGTCCTTATTCTTATTTAAAATGCTACTGTGAGACTATTCAAAATCAGATAACTGCTATTTATTTTTTTGCAGTGGACTCTTAGCTTACTCTTAGGTCATTCTGCATTTATGGGGCTTATTTGAAGTTGGCTGTTTGTGTGGTACCCAGGGCAGCAGGAGTGTGTTTCTGACAAGCTCTCTTAGAGATACTGTGATAAAATAAACCCAAATCTCACCAAAACCTAATATCGAAGCACTACTTTTACTTCATATGCTATAATTTTGACCTTTTTTCCACTTATTTTGAGTCCTCCTCTCTCTCTTCTTGTGTATTTCTCGTAACCTCTCAGAAGAGGTTTCATATAATGGCCATTAACATCAGCAAGAGGCGCTATGGGTAAACACGATAGTGTACGCTTTAAAATAACATGGCTTTTTAAGAATGGAAGGAAAGATTCACTAATCTCATTAGGCTAAAGACTGAGGAGGAACTGTCTCAATTTGGTAGATGTACTTTCATTCCAGTGATGTATGGGACCAATTAAATGTGTTCTCTATGGCACAGCAGGTATATTATCTATTTTGTTACGCTTGCAGCATCTAGCTTAAATGTTTTGGAGAACCAATTTTAAGATCCAGAAGTTTCTAAATAGAAGAAGTTCAAATGATAGGAGGAGATGCCTCAGAGATGTGATTTAGGTTAGGTGTACTCTCGTTAACCCCTTCTCTAGGTCTGCAGAATAGTAGATTTGACCCAAACATTTTGTACAGGTCAGGTTGCTTTGGAATTGTAAATGTTAGATAAAGGATTTCCAGTGTTAGGTAAAAGGATTTTGTTAGGTCGTAGTTGTTGACAGACCAACAGCGGCATCACATAAGGGAAAAAGGGAAACATTCAGAAAAGCATAGGGTATGCTTGGTCTCCAGAAAAGAATCCAAGAAATGGTGTTAGGTGATTTTGTGTGACGTGGATATGGCAGCAAAGAGGGGAACTACAATTTTAGGGAAGTAAACTACTATGTGTTCCTCAATATTGCTGCATAAAGAACAGCTGATTCTTTAACACCCTAGCCTACCAACCTTGATAAAAATGAGATAACAATATACATGTAAACACACATAGATCCACCTGGAAAATCAGTCCTGAACTTTACATGTAAAATACAGAGAAAAATGCATACAGTCTCTTTTGCAGGGCAGTCTGGGTAATCTGAAATGCTTTGTACTTATAAATCTCGACAAGTTTTTCTTTCTGAGAGAAACAGAAATGGCAGAAATAGGAGTACTATATCCACTAAAAAAGAAAATGAAAAGGTTGGGAGGGTCAAAAGAATTTTCTCCGTCTAGAGAAATCTGTAACTCGGGGGGAATCCACAGGTAGCTAGTTAAGGCTGCTCTGTGCTTCTGGGCAGTCCTGAAAGTATGATCCGTTATTACTACCATCTAAATCTGAGCCTTATATTTAAAGCCTTTTCTTTGGAAGATGTAGGCGTCAGTCTCATTATTCAGTCATTCTTATTTTTAAACAGAGGGAACTTTCATAGTTGGCTTTTTTTTTCCCCTTTGCTGATTTGGTATTTGTAGCCTGTTAAAATTTGCATGTAATTGACAGTGAAATGCAAGGCTGTCTAAACCAAAATAATAATTTAGATAAGCTGCATTCTCAAAACATTTTTTTTCCTCTTCTATTAAGAAAGCAGTTATTTAAATATTGCCGTGTTCCTGCCTGACAAATCCCTTTCAGCAGCTTGTTCAGAAGCACTGTAGACACAACACAGTAAAAGCAGAACAGCTATTTTGCCATTTTTCATCATTGACAACACAGCTAAACCTTCCACGAAAGCTCTGTCTCTGGAAGAACAGGTGCCTGACAGAGAAACTGCTCCCGACTGAAATGAACAGAATTGCTTCTCAGATCTGTGGACTTTTATTAGGACAAAAATTCAATTTCCAGACGTTTGCCAAGGGATCCTACATAGCCCTTCCCCTGCTCAGTGGCCATAAAGAAGCCTGTAGCGTATGGGTAAAAGTACTGCCTTATGATTGACAACTACCCATAAGCCTTCCTTTTAATTTAGGATGCACAATGCTGGAATATGATTCCTGTATGTACTGTTGCTTAAGAGCTGTTCTTTCAAAATGAAGGTCTTATGTGACCATAAAGTGGAAGAATTTCTTTTGTGCCTATAGCATCCCATGTACATTTTATGAGCCAAGGGAGATAAACAGGAGAAAGGTGCCGAAGTCATATTCTGCTCTTCGAATGTGGAAGTTTTCCCTGCCTTTAAGGAACACAAGCACGTGTTGGGGCTGAGAGTGGAATCAGACAAAAGCAAGAAGCTCCAGGCATACACAGCGAGCATGCACTGTGTACCACGGGCGTAGCAACTACCAGTGTTTACAGAAGGTTCAACATAATTTCAAGGGTTAGAAATTTATTTTCTCCCAAAATGCAGGTGAAAATTGATCCTTGTTTAATTCTGTAGGACTTCTCTAAGTCGCTTCGCTGGTACATTTAGCAGGTCCTTGGGCTTGTAATCTTAATGTATTAGCTGTGACAGAGGAAGGGAAAAGACTGTACGAGCATGACGCTGGTGGCAGAAGTACCCGCACTGGCATTCGTGAACGTGAGGCCAGGGCTTCCTCAGCAGTGAGCACACTCAGCATCTTTCAAGAGCAGACCCTTGTAGCGTCACCGGAGTTCATAGGTCTTGGCCAATTGAGTTACATAAATAGCTACAAGTTACAGCCCTGTAAAATGCTAAATGTCCTTCTCGGGTTGCTATAGGCACTCTTGCCATTGACCTCCAGCTGAACTAAATAAAAGCTGATGTTAAAGACAGTTGAATGCACTCAAAACGCTTCCTCCTCTTTGGGAAAATTTTGAGCAATAAGACAAGCTCTTATATCGGATATCTACCCTGGATTTTCTTTGTCTTTATTTCTTGTGTTCATTTCTATTTGTATGTGAATATGTGTATATGGATCTTACACATACATATAAAACATGAGAGAAAGAACAAGCACCAGAAAAATTAGTAAGTATGGAAAAATGCTAGCTGGCAAAAAGTGGCTATTTTCATAGGGAAATCGCTCATTGCAAATTATATACTCAACTCTAAGAAAGTTTAATGATTTACTCGTTAGTTTATTTAATTTTCCTCACGAGTCACACATCTATACTCTAAACGTGCTTGTCTTAACACAGCAAGATTTTTGCATTCAGTAGCGTTGTTTGGTTATGACTTTGCTGTGTGGTGAGGTATGTGCTGCCTTCCACCCAGAAAGTACGAAGATGGTCTCCTACGTGCTGCTGAGCTGGGAGCCCCTTGTTGTAGACTGGGTCTGTGCTGCGGTTGACTTCTCCGTGTGACTGCTGCCAAGCCTGAACGCAGACGGTGTCCTTGAGTATGCGTGTGCACCAGTTTCTGTGGTTGGCACGTTCTGATGGGGAGTGATTGTACTGGGTAACAGCTGTAATAGGTACAAACCCACAGAGATCAGCTTTGACAAGATATGCACTTGTCAGGGTTTATAAGATTAAGTTCTCAAGGGGTGACCTCAAGCTATGGTTACCATCCGGAAGTTAAAAGCAAGCAGGCTTCGATTAATGAACCTCGCTGTGCACCTGCTTCTCTGTCACTTTTGTTCTAACACCCGGACAGGCTTGTTTTCTGAACCAAGGAATCCTGAGGTATAGTGATACAGATGCTCGGGAAGTCACTCTGTACGGCCTCGTGTGTTAAGGTGGAAAATTGCTGTGGAAATCCCTGGAGAACAGCTTGTCACACCACATTTTCACTGTGGGGTAAGCCTCCCACTACTGCCCTTAGCGTCACTCAATTTGAGGGGACTAGCTCTGTGCAGGGAAGCACGTACTCGCTGACGACTGGTTTAGGGCTTTTGGTTGACTTATGAGGGTCTTGAATCACATACAAAATTACTGCCCTCTCTGCTGATGCTCTCTAGGCACCAGTATTAGCACTGGTCTAGGGTGTACCTGTGTACGCAGCAGGAGCTCTGTTGCCCAGAGCAACACCGTAACATCGATTCGTGCCCGTGGCGGGATGGTCAGTTGTCCGCAGAGTGTTGGTCTGATGTGATCAGCTCCTTTTACACAGCCTGGGTGCTTCTTTCATTTCTGACACTGAATTCTTTTCCTTTCCTTCAACATTGGGATTTCCCTGTGTGTTTCTGCTTCTGTGTCATAGTAATTTATTGTGGTTTCTTTGTTTATGCCAATTCAAAGGTCACGTTGCTTTTATTATACCTTATTAATGCTAATTCCTTAGATTCCTTAGATGGTATTTATAACTGCTGGTCTTCAAGGCCTGGTTGTTTAGATTACCCACTGGTTTAGTCTTTTCTGCTGGCGGCATGTGATTTTTTTTTTATTATTATTTTTTTTTTATTTTTTGGCTTAGTCCCATATAATTATCACTTTACCCACATTACAAAGGGTACATTTTGCAGTTCATAATTCCAGAATATGTCACTGCCAACAAAAGCTTGTGAGGCAGCAAGAATATTGAAATGTGCTTTTGCTTGGAAAAAAGTGAACTGCCTCCCACTACATAGACCACAATACAATTACAGCTGGGACAATGCTGTGGTAGAGCTAGACAGACGCTCCCAGTAGTGTCTTCAATGTCTGCGACTATAAATGCAAAACAAAAGGCACAAAACCAACAAAACTTGATGGGGACTAAAAAGAAAACCCTTCAACCTAGTAGTACAGAACCCAGTATTTGTGCTAAATGTGCTAAACGTAAGATCTCTAGAGGAACCAAGGGTTGAAGTAGGCTTTATTGTCATATCTGAATTCTGGATGTATTTTATTTAATGCCATATCTGAATTCTGCTTAGCTGGAAATACATTTGTAAAGTCCAGGAAGCCTTAGGGGGAGAAAGAAAAAGAAAAAAAAAAAAGAGGAAGGGGAAAAAAGACTAGGGAAAAAATGGGAACGTACTCCAATTAGCATGTTAAAGGAACTCCCATTTTTTAAAAAAATTGCCCTATTCAGTATTTTTTTACTGATAATCTACCCGGTGAAAATGCAGAACATCTAAAATCCATGTAAGTGTTGCTCCAGATAATTCTTTATCAGTGGAAATTGCTCGAGGAAATACATTGTAAAGTCTCCCTTTATTTGTTGATAACTTAAGAAGTTTAAGAGAGTGAGGAATAAGATTATTTGACAGAATCGGTCCTCTTTCTCCACTTAAAGGTTTTAAAGGAATTGATTAATTGTAAAAAAAATAAAAATTAAATTCTACCCTGCAAGATGTCATTTTTGCAGAATAAGCTACAAGTATGGCTTAAATCCATTTATCTAGGGGTCTGAGGAAATCTTCACTTTCTAGCGTGTCTTCTGTAGGGAGAGAAGTTCATGGACACATACTCTTAAAATCTCTAAGGGATGCTGAAATCAATAATTTTTCATGGTGCAATAAAGTGCGTATATGGTACTTGCATGCGTAGTAAAGTGACTTTTTATATGCTATTAATTATCGGTTTCTGTAAGTAGATGAGGAACGGGTTAGATGCTTGGACTATGTGTCGGGGGGGCTTTGGCCCGCAGTACTGGGGTATGATTTATCTCCTATTGGCCAGGGGAAAAAAATAAAAATCTCTTTGAGATTAAATGTTGAATTTCCCTGTAAACTCTCTGAAGAAACTGTTACATCCAACATTTCTCCTGTGTCCCTTTGCATTCTGCAGTGCCCTCCTAAGGTGTGACATAAATATTGCTCAGGAACTTCTCTTTCCAGCCATAATTCATTTTAAACATTTCACTTTGAGCACACAGAAAAACAAACAAGCACCAGAAGAAACTGATGTTTCAAAGGTGATTAACAATTAGGAAAGGTGTATTTTATATAGTCAAGAAATTTTCTTCTGTTGCTTCATGTGTGCGATCCTTGCAGCAGTAGGGAGCTGCTGCCCTTTTTCTTCTGTTCAGAATTACATTTCAAGTCCCAACCATGCAAAATCAATATATTTCAGTCAATCACATTTAAAGCTTTACTTGATAGCACATGTTCTTCCTATAATATACTGGGTTATCGCCTTCCAAATTTGATAGAGCCAAGGCTTTGGGATGAGATAAGAAATATTAATGCGATGTGCAGTTTAAACAAATCAATGTAGCAATCTGCACCGAACGCTGGCAGAGTAAACAGTTGACTCTCATTTGACATGCAGCAGTCCCAGTACTTAGCTTGGCCACAGTTCCTGCAATTTGTTTTCATTTATGTTGAACCACTGAAGTCTTTTGCGCTGCCATTAGCACTTTGGAAGCATTAAGAAGGAAAGTGAGATGGATTCAAATCCGTATAGGTGCAAAATCAAACTAATCTTCTTTTGTAGCTGAAAGTGAAATTCTGAGAAGCTCAGAATTCTTCAAAGTCATTTCTCCAAATTCATCGTAGAAATCATCAAAGCACTGTTTTTCTGCTTTATCTTAGCCTGAAAAGGAGAAGTTACTTTTCCTGACAAGGCAGAGTATTTTATATTCCAAATACAATCCAGCGCTTGCTCAAATTGAACTCTCATTTATTCCTCAGAGCTACATATGAGAGAAGAATACATTGTCTACAAAATGACTACATAAAATAGCATCTGTGGGAGAGTAGAATGTGGCTAACAAACCTATCATTTGATATTTACCACGCAAATGTAACTAAATATTATTTATTTAAAACAAACAGGTTTTGGGGGGTTAGCAGGAAAGCCCACACAATTCTCCGTCCTGTTTTGCTTTCTGTGCATGTTGTCAAGCTTGGTAAATTTTTTAGCAGCTGTCAAAGTAAATTTATTACAGAAGAGGTCTAAGTTCTTGTGTAATCCAGAAGGGAAAAGCCCTGCTGACTTGCTTTTGCTTCATCTTTTGTCTTTACGACACTTTAAAAGCCTCACGTAGTTAAGATTCAGGAACAGCACTAGTTGAACAAAATTTTCCATCTGCTAAAGAAGAGTGTGTTTCTGTGTGGTGTTCACGTGTAAAATACGTGTATTTATGTTTTAAAAAGAATTTCCAAATAGCTCCCTTTTAAGGTCTGTTTTAAGCACGTAACCTGCTAAGGATATAAATGTTAAACCAATGAAATGGAATTTGAGAGCTGAAATGAGCACACCGCCAACGGAGCTATTGTGAAACAGTGCGTTTTTGCTGATGTTTGGCTGAGGGAACTCGAACTCGGGCAGGGCAGGAAAGGTGCCCCGGCAATGAAGGCAGCATCTGGGGTGGCGTATTATGCGAAGGCTCTGTCCCAGCAGCTGCACCGTGAGATGTCACACTCCATGTCGGCAATGCAAAGAAACCTCTTGAAGAAACACATATAATATCGGACAAAATGAATAAAATCAAGGGGGAAAAAAATAGTGTCTTACAATGTATTTAAATTTATTAAATATCCTAAATCTGCTGGCATTTTTTGGGCACGAAAAAGCAAGTTAAACTTCATTCATGAATCTGTTCCCTCTGAGGTAGTCAGTTCTGTGGATTACCTCTCGGTCTCCTTCTGCTCCAGAAAAGCTGCACTGCGTTGTTCTGACATGCAGCCATCTGCTCCGAGTCTGGGCAGGCAGTTCTTCACCGCGCTGCACGCCCGGGTCACTGGCAAAGCACTTCTGCATTGTCACTCTCAAGAAATTAAAGTTAAACCAGTACCGCTGCACTCATGTGGGAGCAGTGAGAACTATGAAGTATAGCGAGTAACAGGAAGAGGCAGAAGGAAATTACACTGATTTATTTTCAATTTGTTTCTATAGAAAAGTGCATAACTTCGCTCCTAACAACCTTCATTTAGATGAGCATGTCTGTGCCCATGCTTATCATTGGGGGATTACTCTTTGAATATCTGGATTCTCTTTTTTTAGCACTATTTACATTTTTTAAATCAAACTTAGCCTTCCGTAGCCTGAAACACGTGAGAACTTCCTCCACCGCCCCAAATATGTGCTTATCTGTGATCATCATGCCTGGGTGACTTGAGGTTTGACAATTTAGTTTTACAGCAAGTTTAATTTAACTGAAAGAAGGTCAATACATCAGTCTGCCTTAAACAGTTTGTTTGTTTTTTTTTCCTCAGTACAAGGTATAAATGAATGGGGGAAGGGGAGATTAATTCAGCATGAAAAGTTGCATAATTGGCTACTCAGGTCTGCTAATGAGACTATCATTCTTATCATTTTTATTCTATTTACTACATCAGTTCTTTATGAAGAATGGATTGATATGGCTTCAGGTTAGGTTTTAGTAGTCATTGTTAGCACATTTTGGGGAAAATTGGTATTTGCATATCTGTATTTCTTTATTCTTTGCCTGTGTTTTCCATGTTCGCCTTTTTGTGCATAACTAATATTACTGGTGTGAAAGATTGACCTATATTTGCTGAAAATGTTACCTTGATATACACTTTAGAGTATTTTCTGTGTTTGCAAAGCATTTAATTTTGTAGAGGGTGTAAGAACAGAGAACTTGCCCCTCTTCAAACAGTCTCTAAAAGAAATCTAGAGCCCTTAAGAAAAATATTGTAATATAGTTCTCCAGTGGTCTCGATAGACTTACACTGTGAATGTTTTAATTTTCAAAATTTATTTGCAGTAAGGTTGGAATTTGTTAAAGACTTCAGCAGTGACACAACTCTGTTCCTCCTGAAGTCAGTGGAAAACAGCAGTTGGTTTCAGCAGGGGCCGAGTGAGGCAACAAAGGTAATTATGAAAATCCTATCCAACCGGGAGTAGAGTTAGGTTAAATACTAGAAAGCTCCTAAGTGACTTAGGACCGCAGGTGCCATTGATTTTCATCAAGGGTGAATTTCTTATCTGGAAATCTGCGTGCCTCAAGCACAAAGTGTGAAGGTGCACTTTGTTGTTTCTTAGGATTAGGTTGCCTTTCAGATTATCTATGAAACTCTTCTGAGAAGAACTAGATTCTTCCCTGGTCAGGTTCGGCGTGTGACCATCCATAAGGTAGGTCGTGGTTGCATATGTCCCAGTGATTTGGAGAACCGTAAGAGATTCTTATCCACACTCAGTTCAGCAGTACTTATGCAAGTAAGTGCTGTCCGATATGAGTAGGGGTGTCGGGATAATTAGATTGCTACTTTTCACAATGCAGCAATTTGAAATCAGAAGGCAAAGTGGTACATAAAAGGTGATAAAAATAAATTTATGCATCCACTGGAACTACAGCCTCAAATCTTCTAATCTTCCAGGCTAAAACCCGCAATTTCTTCTCACTCAAAATTCCCAGCAAAGGCACTGTGCTTATTTCAGCTCTTGAACAACTCCACTGACTTTGTCATTACAGATGCTCAGATCCAAACAGAAATCTGAGCTACTAGCGCTGATTGGCATGAAGTGGTACATGGCCTGAGCGGTTTAAGGGGGGTGGAATAAGGATCCATAACATTCACATCTATACTCAAATCTTTTTACAAAGGCAGGAGACTGGGAAGGACCAGATGTGAATAAGAATCAGCACTGTTCTGATCTCAATACAAGTTTGGGGATTTTGTTCACATAGCTCCTTAGTGTAAAATTTATCTTCTGTTTCAGTTTTGCAGCATCTGACTTAAAGTTCCTGTAGTTTTCTCTGTGACCTTGTTATTTCCAGGATTTCTATATTAAATTTGCAGAACCACTGCTCCTAAGTTTCTCTAAATATTACTGATTTTGGCTCTGTTCTGACTTCAGCCATTCCCTTACCCACGTTTGGTTCCACTTTTGCATCATCAGCAAATTTCATGCCTCTACTTCATGATCTGTCTTCCAGTTATTAACATATAAAGTATGCATGTGTTGGGGGAATCTTGATCACCCCTGTGGCATTGATGTGTCCACTCTCTGAATCTTAAATTGCTTCTATGTCATGTACCTTTTTCATACCAAACTAAGAGACTTTGGGGTGGAAGTTGTCTGAAATTTTTCTTTTAAACAGCTCAGTTCCTTCTTAAATAAGATGTGTGTGCTTGTAATGTTTTTTTTTTTTTTCCCTCAGGCAGAAATCCTATGGACATTAGTTCAATTGCATAATATTCTTGTAAAGTAAATAAAATATTATCTTCACATATAGGAAAAGCTGAGGAGAAGCAGCTAAGACTTTCGAGGATAATGCTAGAAACCTGTGTACATCTGGGATTTGAACTATGCTGCTTGAATTTTCATTCAGATCACATTGACTCCTTAATTATAATACCAGCTAATCATAGATATCCAGTGTATCAGCCCAGCAGGACTAAATTAAAGAGAGAACAGTAAACTACTGTAGCTTTCCAGAAGTATCTGCTTTTAATATATTAGGTTCATGGAAGCCTTTTGAGATGCATTTGTTTTCACTAAAATTGTATTTTTAGGATCTGTGTAATGTTACCTTACGGTAATGAGAATCATAATTAACATCTTTTTGTTAATTAAATCACACAAGTATACTTCAGGTAGGCAGCTATGGCACTTTTTCTAGGGACAGTGAGTAAAATATCCCCTGGTGCTGCTTAGGAAGACCTCACAAGTTGCATAAGGTGCTGCTTAGGGATTAGGTACAGCCTGTTATGGGTTGAGTCATAATTTTTTTACTTGGGTAGAGTGGTGTAAATTGGGATAACTGGTTGAAGTAAGTGAAATTGCAGTGGCATTAAACTGCTTTAAAAAAAAAAAGTCGGACTTATTTCATGTTTGAAGTTGAGATTTCCTGAGTGAATTCCTAGCTCCTTGCAGCCAATGGCAAAACTTCCTCTGCCTTCAAATGCAACATCATTTCACCTCATATTGATTTATCTGAGAACATCCAGAATGTTTTCAGTCGTCATCATCATCACTAAAACATTCTTATAGTGCCAGCGGGATCAATTTACTGATCATCTTCAGGGAATTGTATTTTGTCAATCTGTGATATTATTTAATGCCATAAACCAATCCTTATTATAGATTCTCCTCTGTTCTCTATCTGAAAAAATATTATGATCTGCTATTTCTTTCAGCACACTTAAACCTCTAGATCCTGTTAAGTCTTTGATCACTTGGATACTGGAATACCTTTTTGACAGCATTTTTCCTTCAAGGCCATATTCTTTCTCTGTGGTATGCTATCATATATGTTCAGGAAAACTTTTGTTGCCTGTTGAGTAGAAAGGAGATACTAATTTTTTCTTAAAACTTAAATATACCTCCATTTACTTGCTATTATGCTATTCAACATCCAGGATTTATTTTTCAGCTTTCTGCTTGTTTTTATATATAGTAGACAGTATGTATTTTCCCTGATAAACCAATGGTCCTCAGAAGGAGAATGGATGAGGATTTTAAGAATGAAGGACTGCCACGTATCCAGGCAGCTTAACGAGCTTATTTTTAACATGACCACAAACTTAATATCAGATGCTGAAAGAAGGGAGCAATGCATAGGACAGTAATTAAGATAGTAAAGCCTCAAGAGAAAGACAGGGAGAGGCAGCAAAATGCAGACTGTGGAGACTCTCAGCAAATTCTTCACTGTGTGTACCAAAGCAATCTTTAGCTGGTAGAGAAAGTTACTCTGCTAGTCTGTCTTTATTTTTTTTATTCCTTTATTTTTGGATTAGCTATTTTTATCCTAAAGTATTGTCAATATTCTTTTTAACTTTGTAACTTGCAAATATAGAAAAGTCCTTACTAAAGTGGAGATCAAAACCATAGCTAAACACTTCCCAACCTGATAACTGCTCATACAAAGTCCACTGCATAATACACGATTTTTAAAGCATCATGACATATATGGAGGAGAACTAGCTTTGTTTTTCCTTTGTTGAATCACCACTGCAATTTTACTTGAGTCTTAAGGTGACCACGTCAGCTCAAGCTCTGTGGTGCCATGATATGTTAAATGAAGAAGAGAGAAAATGTCAGTTTTGATTGAAAACGCCTTTTTTTTTTTTTTTTTTTTTTTCCCCCACCCCCCTCGAGAGTAGGTCTTTTAATACCGGTTACCTTCAGCCAATGAAGAGAAATGAACAGGACTCCTATTCCAGCTACAAAAGTCTATAGGATGATGGAGACAACTTAAAGAAATTATTTTATTCTGTGATATTTTAGGAATCTGTGCCTATTCCCACTGCAGTAGTGTTTTGTTTTTTTTTTTTTTTTCCTATGGCTGTACCATTTGTAGAAACAATTTGTAAACAGGGAAATAGCAAAATTCATCAAATAAATTATTCACAAAGGAATTATCCGCTCAGCTCAAGTATTTCCTTTAAACAAAACTAAAAGCTGTCAACTCATATGTCTTGTAATAAGAATTGCAACAGTGTTTTATTTAAAAGAGCTTTTTATGACAAAATAGACAAAAGGAAAACAATGCATATGACAGAACTGCAGAGTGTATGGTGTTTGTGAGCTGGTTTGGGGTATCAACTTTTAGAAAAGCAGAACAATACACAAAAGTACACTGTTAGAAAACTCAAATTCTGATGCCCTTTTCATGCCTTTTGAGAATAGATACTCACATAAAATTTTTAGGCGTGACTAGATGAGTTAGAAATGGATGTTTCTTTGAGAAGTGAGCTCCTTAAATAGCTCTGGCGCATTTGAAAATGATGTTCTCGTAGGCTAGGTAACAATCCTGCGATGGAAAGAAATAACCAAACATGTCTTTCTGGTAGAGGTTTTCTCTATCTATAATTCCATAATCTATAGAAAAAGAAGAATATTGTTCACTTAAGGCTTCATCCAAACTCCTTTGAAGTCAATGAGATTTTTCTGCATGAACTTCAACGGACTTCAGATCAAATAATTATTTTAGTTAAAAACTCTTTACAAAATGTGTTTGCCTTTAAAAATTATCTTCTTTTCAAAAATTTTTTGAATGACTTACTGTAAATTTTATTTTTACCAGTATTCCCAAACTCGTTCGTATAGCGACTGTCTATCTGAGGCTTCTCTGCAACTTGGAAGCAAAGTCAAATATTGTTACTTTCCCTGTAAACACCTAATAGATGTTGATTACTGGTAAAAGTTTTATTTAATGAAGCCTTTAATTTGTGTCTTTCCTTACAATTAGCCTATCTTGATTCTTAACTTATTTAGAGCTTTTAGGACACAATCATGAGCTGTCCTTGACACAATCTTGAACTTGTCCAAAAAGAATTGTTGCCTGAAAATCAAAATATGAGGGGGAAAAGCAAATCAGAGGCACGTTGCAAATTACTTATGGATATCTTCGCACTTTCTGTCCCAGAGGCAGATAAAACTGAACTTTCTCCTGCATGGACTTTTGGACCAGTTTTTGGCTAACAGTAACTCCTTAACTGTTATTGGCTCATGGAGGGGAAAATACTGAAGTAATTTACTGGCTTGTCATTTTGCCTGAGGGTTACTTCAGCGTAGTCACTCAATAACCTTTTTTGTTTGTTACCTCTAGCATATTCTGAAGCATTTTCCCTTTTTGCACCATTACGTGCACATCAAATTTTTATGTGCAGTGGAATCGGAGCAGGCTACAGTCTGTGAAGACATGCTTTGCAGTATATTGTGAATAATTTACTGGTATAGGTCATGAATACTCATGCAAACATTAAAGAAAGAGGTAAATATATCGTAAAAGTAGGGGAAACATATGTGCCTTAAAGCTGAAGATGTAGGATTGACATAGTGTTTCACTAAATGTATTGGCTTAGCAGTCATGTGTGTTAAATGAAAAAAAAATCTTAAATCAGAATTCTAATGCCACCCAACATACAGATGTCATTACAAGTCAAACATTTACTTCTCTATAAATAAGAACCTCTGACATTTGTCTGGCAGTGTGTCATAAAACTGGATTCTGTGTATTTGCTGACATTCCTGTTTTTTTCTAAGCAAGTCAATTTACTAAATAATTCAATTTACTATATAATAAAGTGAGAGCATTTTTATGATCTTTTAGTTGTTCAAAAGTGTAGTACATTTGTATGACTCCTTAATTATGGAATTCTGATTAGCCTATTACCTTGAAAATAATCAGCTTAGCTATCATAACATGATGCACAGTCCTCAAAATGCTAAGGCTCAATTCCAGTCCTTTCTTGAGAATATTGGGCATCACACCTGCTACAGTGACATACATTTGCTGTCTCTCATTTGCTATCACACTAATGGGTGAGCTTCTCAAGTTGAAACTTGATTGCTAACGGTATGTGGTGAGATAAAGCCATTCAGAGGAGGGAAAGCATTATTAATCATGCTGAGCTCCCACATCAGATGCTGAGGGTGAACCAAGAGCAAGATGATGAGGAGCGAACAGCAGAAACAGCCAATGGCATGTGCATATCATTTAACTTTGGTGGCTGATTCAAGCTTCGTCACTCCAGTTATCTACAGTCTTTTTATTTTGTTTTCTTTTGCGGTGTGTGCATTCTTATTGGCAAATAGTCAACAGATATATCTCTACAGCCTGTTACTCTCTGCATTTGCATACGCCTTTATTAAATGGCCAGTCACCTCAAAGGGTTGTGTCAGAACTCCAAAGAATCGGTTTCTGCTTTCATGGAAAAAAGGGTCCTATCAAATTTGGAGTTTTAAGATGTCTTGCTCAATAGTTTTGCTGTGCAGACTTTTTAATCTTTTATTTCTTTAATCTTTACTGTAGCATAGCTTCCTGATAACCTTATCTTCCATCACAATGGGCCTGTGGGAATGTATCACTGAGATAAAAATTAGCTGCTTCAGTAAATTTAGACAACTCTTCTCTGATATATTTCTATTGAGATGCAGTTGACAGTTGAAAAGTATTATGTACAGAAAAAACCTGATGGGATATGCTTTTTCTTTTGCAGTTGGACCCCTCACTTTCTTTCTTGGTTTTGTATAAATATACAGCTTATAATTAACCTGGCACACAGATCTGAAATAAATTGCTTATAGGTAGAATGACCAGTCGCATGTTTTTTCTGTAGAGATCAACAAGTAATTGTTTTGAAGTATATGCCAGGTGTCCAAACATCCCCAAAATTGCACCCTTTTTCTTCTACTTGTTGGATAATTCCTATCTACAATAGTCCTAAGTTTTTATTCAGGTTACTGCCCAGCTGTAGCGGTCATGGCCATGGAGGTCTAGGGTTCTGGGAATGTCTTTATTACAATTTGCTACAAAACTAATATGAGTAAAAACAAATATATATGCACACTACAAGTCAATACACCACTAGGAGAGCAAGTGTGTATATATTACAATACTAAAGCAAATATCTGCACATTATAAGTTATTACAGAACTCCAGCTAGTGAAGTACATATGTACTATATACATATCAACCTTTACCTGTGCGCACACGTATCGACCCTTTCCTGTCATTCTCCTATGGGAGGCGTTAGCGGTATGACACTTACCGAACCGCTCCCAGGAGTGGGACTAATTGATGACGGAAAAAGTTTCACTTCAAGTGACCAGATTCGGTCAGGGTCGGGGGTGTGCGGAGAGCTCCTACAGAGAGGCTCTGGCAGAGAAGCTCATTTTGATAGAGAGCGAGTTTCTATTTATGCCTTTTTGGGAAAGATACATAAGGGGGCCTTAGGACATCCGTTCCTGGAGTAGTTGTTGCTGGCTCCTGTTTTTATGGAAAGTTAGTTCTTTATCACAGTTTCTTTGTCCTGCACCCAACAAGGTTTCTTTGTCCTGCCAGCTACTCCCCATCAAGGACGGCAGCCTATTAGGGATGTCTCAGGACTCCGGCTAAGGAGATATCCTTCTTGTCAGTGTCTCTACTGGGTTGTCTTTGTGGCGGCTCCATCATCAGCCGAACTCAATGAAAACAGTAGATGTTCAGAACATAACATCCTGTGATCAGTCGACTTCCAGAGGAGCTTTGCTTGAGAAGGTCATAGAGTTGATTATAAATTAGGCTAACTAATTCAATTAATTTGTCAAGATTTTAATTATTATTTTTTTTAATCCTGCAGTTCTAGGCATTGATGGATTATATTGTTTAGAAGTTTGAAATTGTCGGTCCTGCCTTATATTTCTTTGCAAAGTGCCTGGCCCAGCAAAATCAGATGGGTACAGAATGTGACCTGGTCTTACAGCTGATGCAGTATCAAATACTCCAGACGTTTCATTGTAGCATTATGTTAGAATTAGGGCCATGATGCTTCCATAGTGGTTGAACAACTTTGACAATATTTAGGAAGTTTAAGATGAGGCCTTTTTAAAGTAGATTAAAAATTGTTACTTATGGAAATGAGTTTATGAACAGGGAATATATTTGGTCAAATGGATGATAGAACATGGAGGAGGAAGAGAAGACAAGTGTATGATAGTTTGGTGCTCCTGTATGGAAGAAGTTACACTACGTGTAAGAAAGATGTTACTGATTTGACAGAAACATGACAGCGCTTCATGGCTCTGGCCCCAGCGCCTGCCCTGGCTCAGTGCCACTGGGAACAGAGCTGAACAAAAAATACGGAGAATTGACTGCCTGAGTGCAGAGTGGCCACTAAAGCAGAGGTGAGGTAAAGAGTTAATGGTGGGTCACCAAACGTGTTAGCAGGGACAGAAACTGTAAGTAAACACCAAATGAGCCGCTCATGATCTATTGCCCATGCAACTAATTTGTTTTTCCAGAGGCAGAGCGGAGGATATTTGCAGGCTGTGTAAAGCTGTCTCTCTTGTCAGGATGAGGCATGGAGCATGCTTTGCTCTACTATCTTTAGTGATAGAACAATGTTTTAAAATTACTGGCAGGCTTTTTAAATGTGAAATGGTGAGCTAGATAAAGCTCCAAAAGAGGATGATATCTGTTAGGTATGTAGTAAAGAGGGGATAGAATAAGAGGCAGTAATGAGTCCTGGCAGGCATCCTTCTCTGTTTGCAAGAGCCGAATCAAGGCTGGCACCGATGGAGTCGTTGCATGACAAAACGGAGCTGTGGGGATTTCATGAACGAGGAAATACTTCCCCATCAAATGTACTTTTCACGCTGTAAAACTAAGCAGCATGATATCTTTTGTTTGCTGTACTCTGTAGCTTTGCAATTCCTCAGTAGCTCTTCTGCCTTCAGTTCAACTGAGCAATTAAACCCAGTTTTGATACAGCAAAGTCCTTAAGAATCAGAGCCTCTGTATGCAATTTCTGGCTACAAATTAGTTGTATTTCATGTATTTTCTTTGAGACTTTGGGGTTTTTTTGCTTATCATCTTTGAATCCTTCTATGCTGAAAGGACTTCTTTTGGTTTATGCAGTTGGACGTATCCACACATCCAGGAACACTAGAGAATTTTAAAGTGTGGCTGAAAGAAAAGTATGAAGTTTGCATCTACTCTTTTTTTGAAGGAAGGAAGGGATTGTCAAAAACATATTTACAGAGATTCTGTTTTGACAAAATCCTAAATAGAGGACAGAGACATTTCTGCAACAATATAATTAATTAAAAAGAACAATTTGTTCAGAAAAAAATAGCTTTGGAAATTAGTTTTACCCATTTCTGGTTACTTTTGCTTCAGTGTCAGGAGAAGAGATGGTATTTTGTTATGTTCTCTCTCTTCCAGTTGTTTTGGTTTATGTTTTTTCTTTATGCTTTCTACACTGCTGTTTTCCCTCACCTTAGACCTTTAGAATGTAGTATTTTTTCCATCAGGAAGATTGTTTCTTGATAGCAGAAGCTGACATTCCTATAGCTGTACTGTACTATTTGTGGCACAACTCCTGGCTTTCCTTTTTACGTATTAAACTTGTACATAGCTAGGAGTAACTGTCTTTGAAATTTTGTAAATACCGGAAGTTAATTTGCCTGAAGTATCATTATCCTTTACGGGGAATTCATATTTTCATAGCTACTTTGCTGCTTGTGCTTTGGGGAGAATGCACTAAACCCCAGTAAAGATGATTGCTCAGTAGAAAGTATGAATTTCTGTGCTTCGAAATCTGGCTTTATCGTATACATTAATGCCTGAATGTATCCATTTGAAACAGAAAGATGTGTATCTGCCACCCTAACCTAACTGCACTTGTTATCCTAAGGAACCAAACTGAGTAGGATTCATTGAGAGGTAGTGAAGAAAAATGTTTTTTGTTTCATTCTAGGGACATACTCGTGTCATGCGTTATGGAAGGATGCTAGTGATGAAAAAGTTGATGGTATTCTGAATTCATTGCTGAAACTGTCCATTCAAATATGTTGCTAGAATACAGGTATGTTCAATTGAATATATAAATTATTCCTTCATCTGATTCATTGTTTTCCTTTTTTTCCTTTTTTGACTTGCTCTAACACATCATCCGTAATTAAAGGGTGTAAAACTGTTCTTTTTTTTTAAGTTGTACACAAAAAATATATAGAAACATCATTAGTGAAATGTTCAGTTTTTATGGCCTTCTCTGTGGGATGCGTTCCCTCAGCTGATCACAAAAGCATTCACAGATGCAAGATGTAACTATCATATCTAAAACCCCTGCTAATGGATGTTAAATTTTTCTATAGCACCCATCACCATTACATGGAAGTCCTGAATCCAGGCTTCCTAAGAACACCATATTGAGTTTGATGGCTGCTAAGTTCCTGACGGGAGACATTTAATGGCTTTCGCACCATACCTGCTTTACCACATAAAAATGTTTAATTATATAGAAATACTGCTTTTGGTTGTTCTGATCTTAATGATGCACATCTGTGGAGGCAGATGATACCTGGGAAAATAAAGCTGGCACACAAAGGGGCCAAATTACTGTAGCAAGAAAAGACCTTCTGGTATCTGATTCTAAAGAGCAGGTTTCTGCTGTGAGGAACTTTCAGCTTATCTGAAAGCCCAGTGTTAGAAGAAATATTATTTACAAAGCTTTTTTTTTTTTTTTTTCCTCCTGTTAATAGAAATACCATTGGGCTTTAGACCAGTTCATCTTGTGCATATAAGTGGCATTAAAAGAAAAACAGAGCAAAGTGTATCATCTGTAGAGGTAAAAGAAAGTCTGATTGAAGTGGATGAGGGATTGCAAGCAGCATACCATGGAAAAGAAAGCATGTGGCTGTAGAGAGGTCCTTTTAGCTTTACGCATCTTTGGCACAGACTATTAACTTAGGGTTCTTTTTTAATGGGATCTGTATACTTTTTTGTGAGGTTTTTTTTTTTTTTCCCCTTTTATGGGTGACTCAGACACACTGAAGGGCTCAATTCTGATCACTGTGTTATTAGCAAATGCCTCTATCTCAAACTTGTTTGTGGTCACGTATGTTAGCATTCATTGTTTTTAGAGGCTTTAGGTATTTTTCCAAACCACAGAGGTTTTATCGTACCAAACTAGCAATATTGATGCTAGCAATAATGCCTTTTCTTTTCACAGTTAGTCCATCTTAGAGGTCGGCTCTTAGTGCCTTGAAAGCTTTCTAAGAATCTTCATTTTCTTTAAATTTGAAAATGTATCTTTAGGCCCATTAAAGGTCTCAGATTGAGACAAGAGCTTTACTTGCTGTTGAGCTATATATACATATATATGCCTGTGTTTATAGGTAGCACATCCTAAATCCTCCTTTACATTTCTCTGGGGTTTTTTCTTTCTGTGTAGGGTTTGTGTGGAGAGTTAGCAATCTGCAATCAATATTCATTCAGGATTACTTCCAGGAATGACTGTTCTCTGATTTTATTTTCTCCTGTTTTCACGATGCTTGTATCTATGTGAACTTTTAGTCTATTAGAGAACTTGAGAGGAAAAAATAGTTAAAACAATAAATAGAAAATTCTTCAGTCAGTTGATCTCTCTTTGCTATACTGTTACTTTTTGTTATTTCATCAGCCACCTGACAATTCATGCTTCTGTTGCCTTTCAGGGCCTGTCATTGCTAAGGGTCAACTAAATAATCCATGAAGATCGGTCAGCAGACAGCTGCTGTTGTATTTTAACTGCTCATATATATGCCTTGCAATAGTAGTTTACAGGCAATGTTGACAGGGTTTTTTTGTTCTTTTAAAAACAGCACAGTTCTGCATGGAAATGTAGTCTGAAAGAAAAGTGCTTGCTCTAACGTTCTTCGTTCTTCTAAACCACCTTTTACTTTTGCAGTTGTGCATACCGGTACTAAGCAATATAAATCCCTGCTGCTTGCGTGAGCAAGTAGAGAGTTTTCATTTTCTAGAACTTGCACAAAGACAATGGCTGAACTAGCTGCAAAGCAAATGAAAATCAATGTTCCAACCTTTGCTCTGATCTAAAGAGGATTTTTTTAGTTGTTTGTATGTTTTTATCTGGTTTTGAGACTTTGAAGTAAGTGATGTTCTAAAAGATACAAAAATATTCTGGCATACTCGTGTTTTGATTGCTTTTCAAAATAAAGTATGTAGCTTTTCATGTTGCAAATGAACCCTGCTTTCAATAGCTTATAAGGAAGCCACCTAAGAAGCTCCTACAGCTTTCTGCATTGTCTTGAATGAAAAGGGGCATGTTGTTTTTATAATATTAGGCCTTCTATTAGCAGGGGAAAAAATCCTGTAAGAAATATGCAATGTTACAAAGATGACACTCCAGGTTTTGTGAAATCACTTATTTTTTTCTTCCAGACATAACCAGTTCTTTACCAAATAATTCTGTCAAAGGTTATCCATGTTTATCACCTCGCTCTTCATACAGTTAGCAAGAGGAACTGAAGCCGTAGATACTTGCCATGAGCCTTGAAGGCGATTTGTGCTTGTAGATACCACCCTTAAAGAAGCCCAGATTGTCGCTAGCTCGGATAAGGACTAGCTTGGAGTGCATGGGGGTCCTGGGCTATCTACATATCCCTGTATACTGCTACCCCTTGCAAGAACTGTTTGTCATGTCAGTGTTCCTGATTGGCAGTACAAACCCAGCTTCGTTTTCCCAGAACAACATCCAAGATCTCAAATGTCTCAAGTATTATGACAGTTTCAGACCAGGACCAGATTCCAGCTGGCAAATGGCTTAGGTCTGGTTTCATTGACACCTTAAAGATTCTCGATGAAGCTGTCAGAAGTAAATGAGCTGGTTTCTCCCTTCCTTCCTTTCTAAAAATTTCTGATGAACTGATGCATACTGTACAATCCTGTCTTTCAATTTCCTTATGAATACTATGGGATAAAAGGAAGCGGGTGGTTTTTTTTTCTTTCCCTTTTCTTTTCATAACAGCAATTCTTTGACTTTCGGAAGTGAAGCTCAAACTTATTTTATGCATTGCTTTCATCATCTGTGTAGCACCAGTCATTTTAAGTATGCTAGATTTACATCTCATGTAAATGCATAAAAATAGGAGACTAAATCCAAAGCGAGAGAGAGAAATTCTATTTCTTACAAATCAAACTATGTAATTTTTTCAAAAGGGTTAGACACAAAGTAATAGTGACATTCTTATCTTAGTAATTTAATAAGTTATCTTTTCCCCACCCTCTCTGTCGCATTAACCACCTCATTGACTCTCAGGATGTGATTACGCTCAGAGGCAGAGCACTGGGATGGGACTGTGGGCACCCGACTTCTTCTCCAGCGAGAGGATTGTCACTCAAAATGATTCAAAGCTTAGGGATTACTACAAATCAGGAGAGAAAGGGGAAAGAACCATTTAAAACTTCTTTGTTTGAGGCCTGATCTAAACCCCAAACTGTGTATGGGGGGGGAAGACTCTGCTTAAGAATCCACTCACGATAAGCATTTGCTCCCTGTGGTGCCAAGTACACGTCGCTGTTTTCGGGTAGCCTTTGGATCAAGCTCTAAATCCCACAGCAAATGAATTGCAATTTGACTGTTCATATCAAAAGGATAATTCCATCTCATTAACATTATTTTCTTCTACCGGAATCACTGATATGTACGAGCTGCTTTGCACGACTCCACAGGCACAAAGCAGTTATACAGCAGGTGAACTCAGGTTTATGGCTGCAGTGCATTGCCAGAGTAACACGGAGCATATGGGTAGATGTGACCTGGTGTTAATTGTGATACAGCAGTAATCCAAGATGCTTACACTTACTCTTTTCATAGACGTGTAATGTCCAGGTAATAATCTTTGGGAGACTTGCAAAAATGGTGAAAAGATAGTTTAAACCTTGTATAGTGCATGTTGTATTTGAGAAAATTATGGCAAGATAATAGCTTTAATGGTGCAAGCAGTAGTTTCAGAAACAAAAAGCAACAATGGTGGAAATTCAAATGTGGGTCAAATACCAACACCCCAACTCCCAGTTGCAATCAATAGCCAGTTCTTCAGATAATTGCTTTTCTGCCTAAGGATTTACATGTGGCAGACACATTTTCTGTGTCCAGCCCGAGACAGATATTTTTGGTTTAGCCTTGAATGGAGAATGACAGCATCCTTTCTTCCATGAAGTCTCCTCATTTTTCAAAATTGGTGCACTAATTTCTGGCAAGCTTTCCTGTTGGGTTATGGAGCTCTGGGACATGTTTATGCTTTCTACTGTGAACTAAAACAAGACTGTGTGAAACTGCTTCAAAACTTCCTGCAGCCAGCCCAGTTTGTAATCCAGGAACGGGGATATATCTGCAAGCAGTACAGGTGTCTCACCTTGCATGTGGATGTGTAGGGGGAAAAAAAAATAATCAGAGATTTAAAATTGCATTTGCTTGCTATTTATGCTCTTCTTTTGACTATCCCGTTTTCTATTCTGTGATTAAGGTAGCCTTCATGGGTGAAACAACAGGCTTCTCTCTAGATCAAACACTTACACTTACATTGTCTATAAAATGGAGGAGAATGTTGTTCTGCTGACTTAAGTCTTGAATGCACAGAAAACTGTTCTAATTATGAAGATCCTGGAGTCCTGGTGTGGAACTTGTTTCTCTAGAAATCAAAATAAAAGCTTATTGGAAGGAACAGCTTGTTCTTGCTGAGAGAGAAATCGGTTCTTGGTTTTGGCCTAATATATTGGCAGATGAGAGAGAGGCGGGATAACAGCATGAAGCAGGAAAAGTATGTTGTTCATATATGATGTATTGCAAACAACTAGGCTTTGGAAGGTTTCCTTCTTACTTTTAAAACTTGTGCCTATGTATTTTGGCCCACTCTAAAGTTAGTAAGTATATTGACTAACATGGTGGGTATGTACAAAGAGAGATCAGGCAGCTTAATTTTCTGGCGTCTGTGGTTAAGGCTTAAAAGCATATTTTGCAGCCCCCTGAGAAGTCTCTTTGTAATGTAATATTGAAGGAACATAAGATCAGCAGGTATTTGTGCAACTTATTTTGGTAAAGAAATAGAACAGAGAATGCAAACTGTCCATAGAGCGCATCCTACTGGGTTTAAAACACAGAATTCACAGAGACAGAAAACATGGGCTGGGTAGAATCCCAATGGATGATAACATGGGAACTATTTGGGGACTGAGGTAATAAGTCATTCATTTTCACCTAGACCTGCACAGATGATGCTAACACCATGTGGATTTTACAACATTAGTAATACTTGTAATAACTTCTCTCACCCAGAACAAACTTTTATTAGCAACAAGCCTCATTCTGTTCATTTTTCTCAAACAATGGTACCATTAATTTATTGTAGAATACAGAATTATATCTTCTATGCTATGTTTAACAATTGCTGCCTTTTGAGGTAACTCTGCCTCCAACCGAGCAAGGTCCATGTTTGGGGTCAAAATGCTCAACAAAATGCAAAACGAGGGACTGAACACACAAATACAAAATGCTGAAGGGCTTTGTCCTCCTCTGTAAAGTATTCTTCCTACAGCTCTTCCAAAGATTTTCCTCATGGAGGAAATGGGTTTCAAGACAAAAGTGTGGACGACTCCAGTTGTATGGAACAGTGTCGTGGTTTGGGCCAAATCGGCTACTGGGGATGTGGGGTTCCCCAGATGGGACCGACAGATGCTCCCCCCACTTCTCTTCAAAGAGAGAGGCAGAGGAGGGAAAAAGAGACTTATGAGTTTAGAAGGAACTAAACTACTTTCATGAAATATTAATAAAAATAAAATAATGAAATATGCACAAAACCATATCAAGCTCCCAGGATGACAATCATGTTACCAGCTGGCACTGGGGAAGACCCAGAGCAGACTCAGTGATGGATGGAAACTGGATCCTGGATCTGGATTCAGGATCAGGATCAAAGGCAGATGAACAGAGTGAGTCCTCCTCAGATGGACGCAGCCACTGAAGAAAAATAGGGCGGATCCTTTGATCCCTCAGCTTTTACACTGAGCATGAGGCAGATGGGATGGAATACCCTGCTGGTCAGTTTGGGTCACCTGTCCTGTCCGCTCTTCACCGCAGGTGCGATCCCTCTACGTTTTTCTGCTTCTGACCCTCCAACAGGGCACATAACCACGTTTGCTGCCTTCCGCGTTAGAGCAATACCTATAAGCGAGAGCCTCTCTGCATACCACCCCTGGGCATCAGCTACAAACATAGGTCTGGTCACTCTGAGATATGCTGCACGATATGCTTTTAATTTCAGTAGTTAGAAGAGGCTGAGCTAAGAAGTAGTTACTGAACAAAATTGGTCCTGTTTTACCTCAAACTGGGACAAACGGGTGTTTCTTTGGGATTCAGTTTCTGAGTCAGGTGACACTTGAAACCAAAGACGATGCCCCCTGGTGAAATCTGGTGGGTTAGGCAGGAGCAGGAGAATTTCTCAGACATTTGATACTACAAGAATAATTCCTGTCATTTAAAATAACGTTGTGTTGTACCTTAGTAATTGCTGAGGGACCTATCTTACACTTCGTATGAAGCATCGCATGTTAACAACACTGCACCGTAGACTTAAATAGATTAATTTTTCACAGAGAAACTTACTTCTGGCTTGGGAATAAGGAAAAGAGTTTGTTCTGACTGCAGTTGGTACAAGTGCTTGTATCCTGGATTTTCTTCCTGGAAATGTCTGTCCAGCTGGGAAAGGTCGTTTGTGATGGGAAACGTGTCTCTGCTATGTGTCTGAAATTCTGCACATTGTTTAAAACTTCTGCAACTTGCAACTTTTATCTAGAAATTGCACACCTTCTTGGGGATAAAGAAGCAAATATCTTTCTTTTGTGCAGAGCATATCCCTTTTATATTAGATTCCATCATACATTGAAAGCTTCAGACTTGCTTTAGACGAGCAGTCTTGCAAGGAATAGAAACTGTCCAAAAGAGACAAATAGACCGTTCTCATTTAAGTAAAATATTTTGTGTTTAAAAGTAATTCTGTTATAAAGTGCTCAATCTGTTTTATTGCAAGTTTCATTTGATTATTGTTTAAACCTTAGTATGTAGGTTTATATATATATTTTCTGTCCAAATTTTCACAGAAACAGATGGTATATGTCTAACAATCGATCTGTCCTGAAGTGGCAGAGTAAAACACTTTTATTATAGCTAAAATTATTTGGAAAACTCCTGAGCTCACCCTTTTGTGTACAAAATTGACTTTTGGTGCAAAGCAAGTTTTATCGCTGCTTAAACCAGTATTGATCAAACTATCAAAAATTGTGTTACGGTTTCAGCGGTTGTTCTGGAAATACCTACAAGAATAAGGTTTTCTGTCTAAATTCTGAAATCAATCCTGATCCTGTGAAATACCATTTTTTAAACTAACTGTAAACTTGGTTACTCTCCTGACCTTTTATAAGATAAAAGGATAATTTGAAATACTGTTGTCCTTTTTTCAATTTCCTCTTCTGAAAATAATAATTTAAATATTAAAAGCCTTTCTGCATATCTCTAGGGCAGTTTTAATTTTGGAATTAAAGGTACTGCTTAAGACTCCAGTTATTAAGGAAATCCTTAAGAGTAAATTAACGGTTTGCTTAATTTAGAGCTTTTAGTAAAATGCTCTGTGTAAAATCTAGATGTAGACTAACTTCAGGGTATTGCATATTTTGGAAATGTAATATGACATATTTTTCTTTTGTTATAACTTAAGAAAACAGAATTATTTTAATCTACCTTCAGGTCACAGAAAAAGGCACAGTGTATTCCCATTTCAGGAAATAGTGTTAAAAACAATTTTTTATTTTTTGCATTACTCGTAATGGCTTTTTATCTCCACGAGTAGATAAGCACCTCAGGACTTGAATTTTCATTCCCCAAATTAATTAATTTGCTAGGAAAACTGAACTACATTGATATTTGGTGAGGATTTGGGCCCTAAATATGTTCATTGATTTTGAAAACTGCACTTTGGCCTCTAGCCCTCTTAAGCCAAAAACAGGAACATCTTCCAGACTGAGGTGTGCTGCTAAAAAAGAAAACTACTGCACACAGCTTCTTTGGCATTCTCCATCTTCCATGGTTTGCCAGGCTTTTAGGTCTATCACATGCATAAATGTAGTGGTAGAAACACTTTGGCATTAAATAAACAAACAAACAAAAAAACCACCCCAAAAACCAAATCAAAACCCCAAACTGGAACAATTTGTGACCTCAAAAGCCAAACTGTTTGACACTTGGTCCTGATGAGCGTCAGGAGCCAGTTAGCAGAATGATGCTGGGGCTGGGGGTGGAAGCATTTATTCCTAATGCAGGTCCTGACTCTGAATACATTATCCATGTCAGCGAATGCTTTTTGCAGGAGGTTGCATTGATTTTAGTGGAACTATCATTCTCAGTTTATCATCAATTAGGCTCACAATCTAGCATGAAAGAAGTAAATGAGGAAAATACATAATATATTGATCTGTATCCTGTCTAGAAAACCTTGAAGCATCTTACATATTTTCTACTACAATGGAAATGATTAAATCATTACACGTGAGAAACTAAAGCTGTGATTTTTGGAGTGAGAAATCTCACTGCTGAGAAGTATATATGGTCTTAGGAGAGATTTGGAGAGCTTTTAGGCTTGAATCTCTGAGGTAAGCTCCAGCAAGGCTGATTTCCAACAGAAAAAGTGGTCAGGGAAGAAGGAGAGGTATTAATTACAGTTAAAATCTCTGGAGAGCTATTCTCCAAATCTAGATATAGCAAGGTAAGAAAAAGAAATGAACTGAAAATGTCCGGATTTACACTACTTCTGGTTGTAAAGTTGTTTTTTATTATGTTAATATCATCAGGCAACTTAAAAAACACACTCAGAGCATTGCTGTCAGGATTTGTTCTAAGTGACATATGGATATTGGCATTGTTATCTTTAAGCAACAGGCTGACACAGTGCTGCTGTTGGTACTGTGAGAGGTAAGGTGTACACCTAGCCTGTCGCACCTTCTCCTTTGGTGATCTTTAAAGTACTCTATAATGTTTCTAATTAAATAATGTTGGGGTTTTTTATACAGAAATTTGATAATACTTTGGTATATTCTTCATTAAAGTACCCATTTCTCAGGGTGTTTATTGCAAGTGAGTAAATAAGTGTGTGTAAACAACAAGGTACCCAGATTGAGCAAGTTGATATTTAGTGATTTTTCCATACAGTTTCTTCTCTGTTTTTCTGTAGTTGTTTCTATACTCTCTTATTTGCAAGGCAGGTGGGGTGGAAATGGGCAGAAACGAGCTGCCATTAGCCTGCGTCTTAATTGTGGAATTCAAATGTGAATCTGTACTTCCCCAAAACTAGGGGAGACTGAAAGTACAGCTGTGGTTTTCTAAAGGAGCGTTAATGACTGGTGTGCGTGGGGAAACACCTCTCCTGCTTCCAGCTGGCCACGTGCAAGCACCAGTTGCACTGACATTGCTCCAAGAAACGGGGACCCTGTCTGATGGACCCCTCCTGTGCTGTGCCTGCTGCAGGAGAAGGCTGAGGCACAGTGGTAAACCCTGAGCGCTTCCATCTATTTTGAAAAAAATGCTTCTCAGGATTGGTAAAATTTTATGATGCAAGAACTGTAGATAATTACTGTATAAATATTGGCATAAATTAACCGGTGCAATTTTAGCACTTGATTAATGGAGTGAGCAAGCTACTGGGATGTGTTAATGTTCACAGCTGTAGACCTTGAAACAGGAAATGAAAAATATATATTATCCAAATAAAATTAGTGAGAGAATTCACATAAGAGAATTGTGTAAAAGCAGTGGGGAGCTCGTGTAGCCTGCATGAGAGCTCCCTCTTATCCCTCAAAGCGAACGCAGGCACCCAGCTCTCACGTGGACAGGGATAAGTAGGGAATTATGCCAAATAGTGCCAGATGGAGATCTGCCCCAGAATTTTAGTTCAAGGAACAAATAATTAAACTAAAAAACCATGCTTATTGTTGAGGGGAAATGTCTGTGGTTAACGTACCAGACCCAAGTTTCACCCTCATGTAAAACTTGATGCAGAAGTCATGACAAAAGAACCCACAGTAGATCACTGTGCATGTCATTACACACAGGGGGTTTGTTCCACTAAATTGACATCCAAATGACCTGAAGAACAACGCTCTCTTGTCTGTCTATGTGTCTTTTCCCAGATAGGTCTGTAAACTCCAGATTCAGAGAGGGAAATATGCAAATGTTTGTTGAGGGGAACAAATGTGCTCTCTGTTTATTTTCCGTACTAAATTGAATTTGCAGAAGATTTAACGGAGCAAAGCAGCACCTGCTAGTCTAATATTACATTAATATCAGTCGTGCAGATTGGGGCCCGACTTAATGACTAGGTTGCTGTTTGCCTGTGCTCGGTAATTGAGATGCGATAGTTTTACCCTGTGCTTTGCTATGGGAGCACTATGTTTTGTTAATCACTACCTCATTATGTTTGGATTGTTATTCAATAAGCTGTTTGATATAGGGTGTGACTGACAAATGGAAGAAGGAGGTTAGCTTGGTAATACGTTTGCTCCTGACTTTTGGCTTCTGCAAAATTAACACAAAGAGCTTATATTAACCTCTGCTCAGAGGGGAACGCTTCTGCTTTGGTGCTGCGTTGGCCTACAGTAATACCAGTACAGGACGGTATCGTATGCAGTGATGTTGTGGAGGTTTTTTAACATAACTGAATAAAATATTTTTGAAGTTGGAAGAGAAACACTGATGACATCTGATGATTTTTCTTTTTTTTTTCCTGAAAGGCACGGGAGAGAAAGGTTATGTCCAAAAATGCTAGTTAGTACAGTAAGAAATAAGTTGTTTTTAAGGCATTCCCAGGGGCTGTGGCAACTTGTATTTTATAGTGTTCTGTTGCAAATTTCCTTTAGTTTTCCATTTCTGAGAAGAAAGAGTTATATTTTCCTGAGTTGAATCATCCATAGTTATAATTGTCCTAGTGTGGGGACTTTTTTCTTTTCTTTGGTTGGACAGTGCAAATATAGTTATGACCCTGATCTCAAGTATAACCTCCAGGTGTTACAGTGGAAGTAACACATAATAAGATAAAAACTAACAACGTACCTATCAGACAAGAAGTTAGGATGTAAGTTCTTTGGTGGGATGGTATTATAAAGACAGAGAAGAAAACTATGCTAAATATTGGAAATCGAATAAAATGGGAAATTCTGTAATTTTTATTTGTATTTGGTCTCAGATGGTTTATGATAAATTATATTTGGATCACAGTGTTTCTGAAAGTCAGTAGTAATGCTACAAAGAGAATGGACGTTGTGAGTGTACTGTCTGTAGGGATAATGTAATGAGAATATTGGTAAATGCTGCAGAGTAAGGAGAAAAAAAGTAAATAGAACCTTCAGGTTGACTAACAACTCCTTCCTGATGAGGAGGAAGCTTGGCAGAGAGCCTAAAAAGTGAGCAGGAGTCTCACATTTCTGAGAAGCAAATTCGAGATGATGCAGTTCTTGTGAAACGTGCAAGACCACCAGAATGTGCTGAGGGGAGACCTTACCGCTCGCTACCACCGCCTGAAGGGAGGCTGTAGCGAGGTGGGGGTCACTCTCTTCTCCCGAGTAACAAATAGGACAAGAGGAAACAGCTTCAAGTTGCACCAGGGGAAGTTTTGATTGGATATTAGGAAAAATTTCTTCACCGAAAGGGTTATCAAACATCGGACCAGACTGCCCAGGGACGTGGTGGAATCACCGTCCCTGGAGGTATTTAACAGACGGGCAGACGTGGTGCTGAGGGACATGGTTTAGTGGTGGGTTTGGCGGTGTTAGGTTAATGGTTGGACTTGATGATCTTAAAGGTCCCTTCCAACCTAGATGAATCTATGATTCTATATGCTGGTGTTGTCACTGGTTTTATTAGATGGGAAATTATTTTTCTTCTTTTTCTGAGTCCGCTAATATTTCTTCTCAGTCGGTCCCATTTCATTTTCTTCTCTTACGAAATTCGACACAGACATTCAATTTGCTGCAAACGACTTCCTGAAAATGAGAACTCTCTGCACTATCGGGTATTTTCTTAAAAGGGACCACAACAGTTTAATCATCTAATACAGAGTGGGGGATCCTCCTGCAATACTGTGATGGACTGAGAAAGAAAGCATTTGGTGCTATGGGGCTACTTACTCCAACACGATATCCTAAATCTGTGTTTGGTATAACATCTATTTAAGATGAAATGATTGTCTTGTTAGATTCCTGCGGTGCTTGTCAGTTGTTTTGCTCATGCTAACTTTGTTAAGTGCTAGGGCATATGACAGTACAAGTATCGTGCCTGATTACAGGCCGGCTGTTGAATGTTATGATTTTTCAATCAATTCTTGTAAAGATTGTACTCTATTGTTAGGTAGCAATAAAGTTATCTCCTTGTTTCAGTGAATATGGTCGTCTAAGCAAGCAGTAGAGTGATGAAATATTATTTTTTCTCATTTTCAAGTAGCGTAGGTTTTTTGTCTGGTAGCTTCCTTCTTCATCAAAGGTTCAAATGGAATGAGAGTGGTAACATTTCTTCCTACAGTGCGTTAAGGATAGAATTTACTCCTTTGAACTCATTGTTACTCTCAGCCAACATTAGAAATTATTAAGGATTAAAATAATCTCCTCTAGTACAGAAATTAGTCTCGTTTAAAATGCGGAAGTCCATGTTTAACCCAACTGGTCAAGTCTATAGCAAAACTAAAGGATTTTTTCCAGTTTATGAGCAGTCTAATTTTTGTGTTATACATACACATAGAACACACAGGTTTGAGGAAAACAGTAATTTTTGTTCAGCATTCCTTGCCATAATAGCTTGTCCTCAGGTCTACTTGGTCAAATTCTCCTCCATTCCTGAGTATGCTGTAACTTTAGTTACAAGTATGTGATTAATGGTGTAGGTGGAATATAGTTGTAAGCATTCTTGGTATTTGATCATCACCAATGCTAGCTTGGTCTGTTGAAGCTCTAAAGGGTTATATTACTGTCAGACCTCATTAATATCATAAAATCCTCTTTTTGGGGACATCCTTGAAATCAGTGTAATGTAATTAAAATGGAGAAATGGGACTATTTCACACCTGGAAAATAAGACCGTTGCTGAAGTAATCCCATAATACTAGTTCTTTGCCTTCTATTAATAATTATCTTCATTCAGCTGCTTATGTCTTGATCAAAAAACTACATCAGTGAACAAAAAGAAGGATGAAGAAGCAGAACCCGAAAACCAGTGCCTTTCTGGATACTAGTGAAAATGGTGTTAAAGGATTTTAAAGATCTGCCTTAAGGTTTACACCTGTATTTCATTATATGAGGGTAGTGAGGTAGAGAGGGCATGGTTTTATGGTAAAAATCCTTGATCTTGGAACATTTGGGTTCGATTCCTCCTTTCTTCATTAAAATCATATAAATAGACATTTAGAAATAACTGGCTGCAAAGCACTGGATTTTAAGAAGGATTTAGGGCCTTAACATAAATATTATTATTTGTCATAATTTTTAAAAGTTCCCATGTGCAAAACTTTATTTAGTGCCATAATCTGCGTGGAAGTAAATGAATCTTGAAAATCCTACTGATTTAATAAGATGTTCAGTTCTTAAAGGCTTTTATCTCGAGTTCTAACGTAGTTTTGGAAACCAATAATTAAGCCGTTTGTCAACAAAACTCCCAAAGGAACTTTCTCCCCTTTAGCCTTTATTAAAATTTAAGTCTCGGTGCTTCTGAGCTTCTGTTTAATTAGCCTCAGTTTCAGATCTGTACGTTTAACAGCTAACAATAAACCAACAGTTTCTTCTCATGCCCTGGGGAAGGGCAGTGTCAGCAATTTTGGATTCCGTCCTGCTAAGTTGTAACCACTGGGGTGGCAAACAGTGTGAAATTGAGATAGTCGTTGCACTCGAAATGTGATATTAATGGATTATTCCTGCACTTAAGCATACTCTTCAGTGCACTGTTCTTGTGGTGTTTTTTCAAGATCAAACCTTTTGCATATTAAAGTATTAATCACCAACTGTAGAAGGATTATCGGGGAGGGGTAGGAAATAAGTTTTCAGCTGAAGATTTTGCTGTTAACAACAACATTTCAGTCTTCAAATGCTTTTTAAACAAATCCAACCAAAACAAATAAACCATCAAAACGAAATGAAATCATGCTCCGTTTAGCCAGTTTCTCTGTTTTTATGTCGGATTACCAGAAAGGAGGTGATCCCTAATGTACTCTTCTACTTCTGCTCCATTGGAAAGCCCTGAGAAGTGAAAGTCTCTGGCCTTGGAATGCAAGTGAAAGTCTCTGGCCTTGGAATGCAGCCCTAACCCAGTGCTGCCTGCTCGCTCAGGGCTGGATGCTTTCCCAGCCTTGTTGAAGCCACGCAGGAAGCCCAAAACTAACTTGGGGATTCAAATATAGGAAAGCAAAAAAAAATATCCCAGTCCTAAAGAGGCACTAGATTAAATGTCAGTTTTTAATTACCGCTGTGCTAATGTAGACAGTGAAGTAATAAAGAATTGTTTCTGACGTCTGATTTAACTATTAAACCTGAATTTCTGAAATGTCAGTTAATAGTAAGAAGTCAATGTTTTGCAGTCCTTTAAAGCACACATACAAGTCTCTGTATATTTTATTCCTGGATGTATATTCTAAACCAAAGTCCATAGAAATTAAATTCTAGCTCTGCAGCGGGGTGGTGTATATTATAATCCACAGCTGAGAAAAACAGCTTCGTGCTACTCGTTAAATGATAGTTCAGGCTGTTCCCATGAGAAAGGTTTAGCTGTCTTGTTGGGAGCAAGAAGCTGTGGAAATTCAGAGGGCCAAAACATCCTTGTTTGTGAGCACCAACTGTGCCGATGGGTGTGGAAAGATTCTTGAAGTCTGCTGTGCAGGGAAGGGGTTTTCTCAACAAGAGTTGCCATCATGGCAGGTCAACATATCAAGACGTTTGCAAACAGTGGCAGAGAAGGGGAGTGAGGGAAGAAGGAAGAACAATCCAAACTATTTATTTACAGATAATGGGAATAATTTATTTTCTTTATAGTCTGTTTAAATTTTCATTAAACTAGAGCCCTTTCTGTCAGGTTTGGATTACTATGTACTTACAGGCGGCTCTGCCACAAGGAAGGGAATCTCATATCTATGGAAATTAAAACCAGATCTTCTATCCAGGATTAAAGCAGAAATACATCTTTGTTTCAAAGACTGCTACAGAAATTATCCTTATTTAAGGCCATATTCCCAACCTTTTATGTTAATTACATTTTTGGGGTGATGATACTATGAAAAGGAATTGTATTTTGAAAAAAGATTCCTATAATGTATTTGATTTGCTATCAGAATTTTCTCTCTGGTAATAAAAATTAATCCCTGCCTTTCTCTTCCCCCCTTTGATAGATACTTTGTATTTTTTGTAGATGTGTCTGAGTTTTTTCTTTCTAGTCTATCTGTAAAATAATTTGAAAGCAATGCAAGTATGATAATTTTGCTCATTTTGAAAATTATTTCATTAAGAGTTTATTTTCAACCTGGCGTGAAGCTGGGAGACAGAGCTGGGAGATGGAAGAGCCAGTAAATTCACTTGTTTCCTCTAGACTTTAGATTTGAGTGAGAGGAAGAAGGGAAGTTTAAGAACTTACAAAAATATAAAAGCTGCCTTTTACTGCTGCTCTTGGAGTACTAGGATAAAGAGGAGCTGTTGGGTTTTCTTCATTCTAGACCTTTAGTTTGAAAATATGATCTGCTTAAAAAACCAAGTGCAGTTCCCCCACCTGAGATCCAATCCTGTATCTCACTGCAAAGGTCACCAGTAAGTTCCGAAACTCCCATGGCGAAATTTGCTTTGAACTCACTAGGCCGATCATGCCTGATCACTTACTGTTCTCTAGAGCTCTAGTAATCAGAAACAAGAGTCTTGCACAAACATAGTTGTGTGAGGGGGGGTGGATAGAATTAAGGATTGAAGGAAGAGATGGGGCAGTATGAGTGTGTGTGATTATATGCAGCCACGTGAGAAGGTGCATTGTGGAACTTGGATGTAATCTCTTCAAGACCTTCATTTTCTTGTGGTTTGGGTTCTACTAATTAGATTCTGCTAATTTTGTCCTCACCCCTGTACTGCAGTACAACTGTATGTGTAAAGGAGACAAGATCTAGCTGCTGATGGTTTATAGGGATTGACTTAAAGCATTGTTATCTTAGAAAACAGCCTTTGCGCTTCCTTCAGTTGCTACAAATAGCTTTCTCTTAAAGCCACTTTATTTTCTGAGGAGACTAAGATGGTACTCTAAGAGATTGTAACAGAAGGACTTTTGGAATCGGACCCTTCAAAAAGTTTGTGTTTTTTCTAAATGTTTCCTTATGTTTCTTTCTGTGATAGTTTGCACTGTTAAACAGATCATTGTCCTAACTTTTGTATGTATTTGTTGTCAAAGTCAATAGTGCTATAATGATGGAGCAGAATGGGCTCTTCCCCAGTTTCTTCTAAAAGCTGCAGGCTACTCCGGAAAAGAAATGAATAGATACAGATTAATGACAAATACCTGAAATAGTCCTGTTTTTCAAAATGACAGAAAGTTTAATTAAACACTCTGAAAATTGCTGGACAGAGCACACAGGTAGAGGCATGCTACTGGCACCTGCTTTTGAAATAGATTTTTGAGGTTGTGATTAAAGATATTGATGTTGAATAGTTGTGCAGTGGCCTTTCTGCTTAACTTCCTGATGCTATATATTGAGAAATTGGCAATGATGGTCAGAGCAAGGTTTCTTTTATGACCAGGCTTTAGATAAAAAGCTAGTTTCTCCATTATCATCTATTTGTAACTCCTTTCCAAGACTAAATTTTTATCAAGATTTATTGTTGCTGTCTCAAATGGAAGCAGTTGTTTGGTTACAAAAACCCATTCCTATCTTTAGGCAGCTGCTGAGCATTCAGTAAATACACGTGATGGGACATGCACATGTTTAGTGGGAGTGTTCATAGAATAGTTTGAAAATAAGTTTTGCGTTCTTCTCACTGCTGAAATGCATTTACAAAAGTCTCCTTGAGCTGATCTGTGTTTTAAACGATGACCTTGTAAAATAGCTTTCTATTTCAAATCACCTTTCTCTGGCAAGCGTGGCAAGATAGAGTGGAAGAAAATTTATGGGGCATAGGGAATGTTAAAAATAAAATAATTTCCGTTTTCAGTTCTACCTTTATGGGTTTTCATGTATGAACTTTTCCCAGTAAAATGTAGGGGTTTATTTGAAATGTTTTTGCTCTGAAAGGCAAATGATTCCTGATCAGCTTTATTCCCGAGTATGGCTTTTTTTTGTCAACAAATTTGTTGACATATTTAATTGGTCTTGTTGAATCAATTAAAATGAAATTAAAAAGAAAAAAAATGCTGATTGGGTGGAAAAATCTAATCTGGAAATTGACTTATTGTTCTGCTGGGATAAAAATAAACTGTGTAAGTCATACCCAAAGTGGTGAGAACTTCAGGAATATTTCAGTTTGGAGCCCTGGTTATTCCTCATCGGCTCTGACAGCTTAAACATCTCTACTAATGCTCCTTGAATATGGTGGACTCTCTCATTGACTTAAAGAAATTTGAATCGATACTGGTTTGCAAATAGATAGGTCTGGTAACTCTCTGTTAGTGGGTGACCATCTTTCTCGTTTCTGCTGTCGTTAAAAAGATGATTATATTTTACACAGGCATCTTGTCTTTCTACAGTCTGTCAGCTAAAATGTATGCTGTGACAATACAACTTGATTTGTTACCAGTAGTGTCAACCATTTCTTTGCTTCTAAAAGAGTAGTGTAGGTAACATGTTTGTCTTTGAAGCTGTGCTGTGCCCGAGATGCTTGCTTACTGCGTTTCTGAGCATGGCACTCTGACTCTTTTAACTAATAATTAAGTAGCGGTTAACAGAAAGCATTGTACCACCTTTTAGCTGTCTGCTTACCAACTAATAGCCATCTTCAGAGAAACTGTGTCTCAAGACAGAAATCAGAATTTGGGCTGAACCTTTCTCTTACAGCTATTCATCTGGTTTCTCTTTTAGGCCAAACAGGAAGCTTTTTTTTTTTTTTTTCTCGGTGATGTTTTTGCTTCATCTGGAGTCTTGAGGTGAAACTCTGCTGTTTGCTTGTATAAGAAGGATGCTGGGTTTTGCTTCCTAGTAGGAAAACTTGGCCGTGTAAGTACTCATTCTGATGTTACACAGATGGAAAGGTAACCCCAACCTTGGATTTCCCAGGCATGCTCAAGGTTTGAGTCTCCTAGGCTTAGCAACTTTCTGCATTGTCCTGATTCACTGCCTCTAAGAAAAGTGTTTCCTAAACTTTTCACTTTTGATCTTGATTCACCTTGTCCCTGAACACTGGCCAGGTTTCATAGTAAACAAAGCAAGGATTAAACAAGACCAGAGGTCAAGGTTTTTTGGGCAAGGTTGGAAACAAAAGATAACAAGTAAACTCAATATAAAACACAATCCCAGTTCATACTTGACAATATTTCTTCCAGCCCGTTCTTGTATCTCTCATCTAGAATTCTCTGCCACAGCCCCTTCGTGAGCACCGAGCTCCCAGGTTCACACAGGCATTTTACTTTCCAGAGGACTGAATGCCTTTTCTCCTAAACTAGCCACGCTTGCGTTTCACTGGAGTTGGGGATGAATACAAATGTCAACGCCCTTGATGGCTCGGTGAAGCAAGGCATCTTGGGCTCCCCACGATAATTCCCCCCCATGCCTGGATTCATTTCTGTTGTTCGTACCAGAATGAACTATAAACGCTGCTGGTTTTGTTCCTTCATTTTCTGCAGGCCTTTGTTCCTGGACAGCTTTGTGCCTACTGCCAATCTGAGCAGTTTATCACCTCTCAGGCCTGTTGAGAGTAGCGTTACGTTCATATTAAATACTATTATTTTTAAATTCATAGTTATATCTACAGTCTGTGAAGCTCATGATCTTTGTTATGTTACGAGCTTTCAAAAGAGACCATATATAAAATGTTTGTCATTATGGTCCCTGCATGAAACATATCTAAGGTCACGTTGAAAAAAATTGCTGGATCTTATAAATTCTACAAAAATAAAATGCAGAAAATCTTATATATTTGGGCTAAAAGATTTCTGAATTACTGCTTTAGAAACTTTAATGAGCTTTAGTTTGCTAACAAAGTGGTAAGCAGCAAGATCAGTATTTGCAAAAGAAGGAAGCCTCTAAATTTTCTTTTCCTCTTTGATTTTAAGATAAATATATGCAAGCGGTCTATACAACTTTAGTATCCATTTGATGACCTTTCAGTAAAAAACAGACTTGAAACTTGTGTTGAATTTTATTTTCTTCTTTTGAACCTCTCAGTCTTCAGTTTTTTTCCTAGGCACCCAAATAATCATCTCTATTTCAGTAATTAAGTTTCAATAGGAGCCTCTTGGGGTTCCACACACAGTTTTTTTTCAGAACCATTTCTATGCAGAAATGTGCCAGTCACAGCAGACTATTTCCTTGTGCTGAGGAAGCGTAAAGGTGACCTATACACTGAAGGCTGAAGCAGAAATGAAAGCAAATAGAAAATTAAGAACAGTGAAGCCACAAGATGGCTTCATGCAGGACGGCTCTGTGCCTTGTTTTTCTTTAGGATTAGCTCTCTGATAATACCTCCTTGGGTGCAGCCCATGCTGGAAAACAAATCTGCACTGTTGTCATTCTGTTTGTCCCTGCCCTTTCCTATGTATTAGCTTGGACTGTGTGCTTTCAGAGGCAAGAACTGTTCCCTTGTTACGAGGTTTGTACGCCATCCCTCATTATGGGTCTTCACACTTAGTTGCACTGAAAATAACTTTGAAAAGAGAAGTCCTGAGCTGAAATAATTAAACCGTGTCATCAGCAGCTTTGGGTTGTGGCCTCCGGCAGCAGAAATGTTTGACCAAATTTTCACCAACTGTCTACAAGTTTTCCTTTGAATTCAGCTGGTGTCTCACTGACAGCAAGCTATGGGGGAAGTTCTCTCCCAGTTTAAGCTCATCTAAAGTACAGCTGCTCTGCTCCTGCTCTGAGTCACGCTCTCGGCATGCTCAGCTCTGCCCCTGCTGCACTCTGGCACTGGTGAGCATTTGGTGAACTAGTTCAGGGAGCTGACTGAGACCAAAACAAATAACCCCACAAAGGGAGAGATTAGTGTTTAGTTAAATTAACCCCCGACCATCCCTTCATATGTACCTTGCCAGTGGGAATAGGTGACTGGGGACATAGAGGGAAGGTGGGATCAAACTTGCATTGACTTAAGCTGATTTTGGAAACAGCATCCTGATATGGTAAGTCTGGAGGTGGAAGGACTTGGGACTGTTCACTAACTGATTAATGATGTCTCAAAGGATCACCGCTTACACTGGCCTTTCCTGCAACTTTGCTTCTGTGTGACCTGTTGCCAACAATAGCGTAGCAATAGAAATTGCAGGCTGTTGCTGTCACAAAGCAGCTTCACATGAGATACTTCTAGCTGCCTTTGGAGCTTAACTCCGTGGTACTATAGGCTAAAGCTTGTAGGAAAAAAAAAAAAGCGCTTATATTATTGCCATTTTTCTCTGGGACAGTAGAAACAGCCTTGCTGGCGGAACAGAGCTTAGTCTATGGTAATTTACCCTGCTCATGGGTACTCTGACCTCCCCACACACTTACCCCGTTTACTTTTTAAATGACCAATTTAATCAGGCACATGTACAATACAGAAATGGGTGTGTGAATATCTAAATATATGAGAGAGGAAACTTCAGATGTTTTATCTTTCATTAGCTAATAACAGCAGTAATGACCTCAGCAGCACAGGATGTCTTTTGCAAAATTAATAACCACATGAGGGTTAATGGCCCAAGGCGATGAACTCTCTCAGACAATCATTAATCTACCTTGATGATTATCGCTTCATTACTGAACACTGAAACCTCCTTGGTGTACCAGTGAATGCCTGATTTCAGCCCTCCCTACTGATGTTCATAATGTGCCCTCTTATCTTTCTTCTGGGCATGCAGGAGAACCGGAGTAAGGCTCTGAGATGCAAATGAAGGTAACAAGCGTGAGAGGTATGAAACTCATTTGAATATGGGTTTGGAGAACATGTGTCCCAAATGATTATCTGTTTTCTACCTACATATTAAATAGAGCTTTAAGGGGTATTTTTTGTTTATGTTTTTAAGTAGCTGTAGTCTGGGAAACAATACCATGGCTCATGAAGCAAAGACTTTCTGAGATAGTTATGTATGTAGACTGTTTAATTGGTTGGTCTGTCTATTTAGATAGTGCCCATTAGTACGGAGTCCTTGTTTTCCTTCCTGGAAATAGCATCCTGCAGCTCAGAGCTGCAAGCGTTTCCCATTCATTGCTGTTATTGATCTGAATTTAGACCTGTAAACTCAATGTGGAGAAATGGAAGCTGAGACATCCAAAAGAAAACAAGGTGTCAGGATATTTAACACAACCAGACCCTGCCACAAACAGAAATTTTTATGGCAGCTTAGTCCCCTCTATTTGGAATAGTCTAGTTTTTTGGAACAACGCCAGTGTCTCTAGAAGAGAAGAGCTCTGAAAGCACATCATCTTGCTGGCTGTGGAATATAGAAACTTGCACAATCCCACATCTAGTCTTTTTTCTTCCTTGTCAACCTATGACAGCTGTGCACATTAACCTTCAGAACCCAGAGTTTTCTTGCTGCTTTATCATCTCTGTCGCCAGGATTAGTTTTAGTTGGACAGTGATTAATATAGAGAGGGTGCTGCATAACCAGCGCAAATTTGGGTAGGTAATTAGGACCTCTAGCTACTAGCTCCAAGTTAGGAACAGCTGCAGTTCATTTGGATTTCATAGCAGCACAGCCCTGTTACAGAGCAGATAGACCCTGAATATATTTTTGAATTTTCTCTGCCTTAGTGGGCTAGAAAATATAAACTGTTTACGCTTCTCTTCCTTTGCTTTTTTGTTTTCCTTTGTGGAATGTGGGAAGTGTGGCTAAGTATTATTGATGTAAAGAAAATGTAATTATCAACCATTATGATTGAAGATAGTTTATTAGAGATGGGAGAGCTCTGTAAAACTCCTCAGGAGCAGTCTGATACTACACAAGTGTAGCCTGCCAACATTATGGGAGCTTAACAAACACTAAAGTGTCTGTACCTCAGACATAAACTGGGGTTTGGGAAATTGCAGTTGTGAAAATCCATAACCTCAGTCTGCAAGGTGTCTTCCCTGCACTCTCTGATAGATGGAGGCAATAGAAACTTTCTTACCAAGTCCTCATCCACACAGCTTGTCCAAGCTTTAAAAATGATTTCCTAATAATAAGCAGAAAAAGCAAAGTGCACCAGGAACTGTCGTAATGACTGTAGTAACAGCTATTCCATTCTGCACATGGCTTTGTAGTTTTGGCAGTTTTTCATGGAGATTGATACACACTGGCATCCTGGACCTCCATTGACTCACTCTTCTATACCCCTATATGATCATAAGCCTAACGGGTGGTCAGCAGCAAATTTGATGGGAGATTTTCTCTGCTGTATTCTCTAGCGAGTACTCACTGTGCGTCTAGCAATTACAAAATCTCATTCCATTACACTACTAATTTACAGGGAGTGAAATTATAAACAAGGTGATTACTGGATGTAATTTATGGCCCATGTAATTATATAGCTGTCAAAGCAATGGATGCAGTTGAATTGGTTTCTGGGTTTGGTGGGGTTTTGTTTTGTGTTGTTTTTTTAACAGACTAGGTCTGCACTTTTTACCTGGTCTACTGAGTTTGTTAATTGTCCACAGCTGAAAATATTTTTTTTCTTTTGTAAGATCACCAACCTTCAATCTAAGAATATAGTTGTAGGCCATTATAATTAACTGCAGAACTGATGGGAAATTTTGCCTATTGGTCTTGAAAATCCCCTTAGGTAAATGGAAAAAGTTTTTCTTTTTTGTCTACTGGTCGATGAAGAAGAGAACTTCAATTCTCTGAAAAATAGCTAGGCTGCTACAGTAGTAAATATATTTTTTAAAAAGTACTTGTCATAACTGTTGCTTTTATAAAAGATACCTTGTCCACAAGCTAGTAGGAAATACGGCCATATATATAATGCAAAATGTAAATCAGAATGAAAATACTGAACATCTGCTTTTGATAGGATTATTGATAGCATATGCATAATTTTATGATGGATTAAGCAACAAATTTGTTGAGACCTACATGGAATTGCTTTTCCACATGTACTCAACTAGTGGAGAAAGGTTGTCGTGGAACTGCATCTCTTCTGTTTGAAAACTCCCAAGTACACTTTTGAAATGATGGTAAATAAATTATATTAACTAGTGCAATCCACAAGTAAAGAATGAAACAGCACAGCACACAACTCTGTTAATAACTGACCAAATGTATAGGGTTTTGTTTAAAATCAGCGGGGTCTTGTCAAATTCTTATTTTATTCTTTGTCTGTAAATTGCACTTTTAATATAATTTATATATAAGAAAGGCCATCCATTAGTGTTTATCGTCTCAGTTTCGTTAACTTGCAGGGTTTTAACTGGACAGTGGAGCAGCTTCTCTAGTTCCAGTGTATAATCCCTATTTGGAAGTGCTGCGAAGGTGTAACAGGTCTGCTAACAACTCACCCTGCAAACAGGCGTTGCTTGTGCAAAGCGCCGCTGAAATCAACCATCAGGCCCAACATGCCATCGGTTCCCTCGGTTTCCTTCTCTGCATCACGGGGCAGGTGATTGACTGTGCCTGAGCCGCAGGGCAATGATGGCAAGCCGCTCTCGGGGGCAGATTGCCAGGCTGTGTGAACAAGGAGACCTGGAAGGGAGGTCCTGTGTCTCTCTGACCTTCAATTTTCTTCTCGGCAGATCTCTACTGCCAAGGGGAAAAAAAACCCAAAGAACACCCCCCCTGCCCCCCCAAGCTGCTGTTACCATGTGCCTGTGGTACACCTTTACTGCAAGTCTGCTGCTGACTATGCAGTAGCACTTAATTAGCAAACGCTGCTTTCAGAGCTGAATTACTAGTCACTGAGACAAACATAAAAGAAAATGATTTTCTTGCTTTTATATCCATACCAGTTCTTACCAATGTCCATTTTATTAACTGAAGTAGTTTTTATTTGTATTTTTAAGTTTAGGAAAAAACAGTTATAAAAAGATTGGAATGCTAATTTCTGCTTGAAATAAAAATATAAACAATAAGCGCTTGTCAAGTACTTACATAATTAACTAAGTCTTTGGCAATATGGACAAGTATAATTTCATTCTACTGACTACAGTCCTGTGCCTTTATAACAGAAGGCTATTTAGCCTTTTCATGCAGAGAAGAAACGCTGCATGAAAGAGGAAAGTCTAAGACACTTTATTCTGAAGCTTGTAAAGCCCTTGCTATGTAAAAACAGCAGTAGGAGAGAATATATACCTTTCTGAAAGTAAAAGGTGGCAATACTTCTGGGTTAATAACATCTACTGTGAGGGACACTGCAGAAAAGGTTTTTCTTGTTGTGCAGTTGGGTCCTGCAGATGGCAACTGTGCTTTCGGTTAGTAAGTGAATCAGCCTGTGTAAACTGGTCCCTAAGACTGGTCACTGTCTGTGCCGTCTGTGTCAGCATAAAAGCTCGCAGGAAAAAAAGGGAAAGATAGGCTTGGAAAGAAACTGTGGCCCTAATAGTGTGGGAAGACTCCGTTATCTCTGGTAGACTGCCCCAGTGATCCCACCCGCACAAGGCTGGGCATCACTGCTGCCGTGTGGCTTGCGAGTACAGGGCAGTCCATTAATGAATTAAAAAGTGATTAGATTTCTAGTTTCGTGTGCCTATTACAGCAAATCTATGATTATTTTGAAGGACTGTGGACTTAGGTCAAGGTTTGAAGGCTGTGTTTCATTTTGGAAACTGGTTCTGTATTGCAGCGAATGCAGGCTGCAGACCGTGTCCCAAAGCTGTAATTAACGATGGTTCCATCAGCTGTGTGTAACACAGTGCAAATGAACAGAGATCTCTGTGTCTCAACAGGAACAACACATTGAGAAATTATTGGGTCTTAGCAAGGTTACCTTCATGCAATTCATAAGACTACATCAATAATTTTAATTTTCTGAAAGATATTTTAAAGGACAAAACCATGTTTGCTTTAAAAATCTCTGCCTCTAGTGTAGTCGTCTTTTTTCTTTTTCTCTTTTCTTCTCTTGTATGCATGACTATGGTAATAACATTTTACATTTAATTTCTTTCTAAGAGGGGGGGGGAAATGCCTATTTGATGATTGTGCTTATGGATGCACAGTGTTTTAGTGCTTTCAGTTTAGTGTCGACTACTGATGAAGGCTGTTGAATTTTCGCAACGTTGCCACTCAGGGTACTAGCACCTATTGTCCCTCCATGCAAGTGTAAGTAACACTTGCTCTGGGGGCAAAAAGTTCATCCTGGTTCTATTAGCACAATGTTCCTCTAAAGTTATTCTAGCATGTCAATAATGCAAGGCTGCTTTAACTTCAGGCTAATTGTCACTGATTGTATCATATGTTACATGTCATGGGAAGAAACAAGAACATTTGTCACCTGCTCACGAGAAGCTTGTGGCAGTGCCTTATCCATTTTGGGGGGTTCAGTTGATACTTAACTCATTAATACAATGTTGAGTCAACTTTGTCTGCCATGCCTGCAGAAGTATCAAAAAATAAATCAAGATTTCACCAAAAATATTGATCAGCCGCCTCCTTGAGAAAAGGTACGTTTATGTCAATTTCTGAGTAGGTTGGAATAGCCCTCTCTAACGTTCAGGATAGCTGAACCTTTCTAGACTTCCACCCCTACCAGTCATGCTCCAGATACATTTAACCATCTTGTATGAAATTATTTTTGATTGTGCTGGACCCTGATTTATTCATTTGGCTTGGGCTGTTCCTTGCCACCTAAAAGATTTTTGCTGCCTTCTGAGCTTTGTCGATGAAGTGTGCGATAATAGTGCACATACTATCCCTGAGTAGTGAGAGTATGCACCTGTGAACCCCATTACCAGCGCAGAATTAACAGAGTGAGTCTTTTCTTTAAACCCCCCCCAAACACAAGCGCCCAGCATAGGTAGGCAGGTGAAGCCTCTGTAGAACTTGCAGCTTGTTTACAGCAGTGTCAGTGTTCGGGCTAAGTGACCTTGATTCACCTATCAAAACTGACACACAGTGTTTGCTTATTAACATCCCACCTCTGACCTAATCTGTCTTACCTTCCATCCTACCTGCTTAGAGGACGTTAAATACTGAGTTAAGGAAATGCTTTAGTGTGGAGTTTTTAAATTAGATTCTGAAACAATCAACCTTTTAAGTAAACACTTTCTAGTGTACTTAGCTTCCCTGACTTCCTCCTACAGGAGAAAGATCACGCTCTGATTCTCATCTCTTACTCCCCTTTCTCCCCTCTTTTCCGAACATTAATACGAGCTACAAGTGATTGAAGTTTTATTGAAAAAGGCCTTTTGATGTGTTGCTTTATCTGATGAGAAAGATGGCAGAAGGTTAAACAAAAGACTTGTCTGCTTAGCATCTTCTGCCAGACAACCGCAGTATAAAGGAGCAATGTGTTAAGTGTTTTGTGTACGGAGTTATATTTGCAACATCATTTGAATGACAGTGGCCAAATCTTAGGCCAGCAGCAGTGCTTGTCACCTCGCCGCGTGCTCTGTGCCCCAGCGTTCAACAATAAAATCCGAGGGTCATCAGTCACAGAAAAGAGCTGAAGCTTTATTTGAATGCTCTAGGCACGAAGAAATGTAGAAAGTGGAGTTAGATGGTGTTACCATAAAATCAGTTTCTTAAATGGTTGGTATGAACTGTGAGGATTAAATTGGTCTGTTTTGGTGTAATTCCTTTGACAGCAGTCTAACCCATTTGGCTGTAGACTGTCTGCGTCTCTCATTCTGCAGTCTGTTACACAGTATCTCTATTATTTATTTCAAGACGACTGTCTACTTTTCAAAATATTTTGTATTCAAATCTGTTAATCATGTGAGTAATCCCCTTAGCTGGTGAATGAAGGACACTTACATGAGTAAGAATTAAAAAAAAGAAAGCTATTACGGCTTTTCTCCCAGTCTAGTCGTTGTAACAGAGAATCATCTGGAATGATCATTTAGCAGAACGCAAATGATAGAGTTCAGTCCCAGGAGGAACTGTTTGAGGTTTTAGTTTTTCTATGTAAGAAATAAGCTTGAAATTAATTCTTGATAGTTTCTGAAACTGTGCACGCTGCACTTTCCCTTTACTTTACCAATTTGGTGTGACAACTTGAAGGAGCAGAATAGGTCTGCCAGGTCAGAGGAGAGAGAACAGTCTGAAATTCTTGAGAATGCAAATAGTCAGTCCCCCCTCACAGGGAAGAAGTCACTGCAGAAAGGCAGTTGCTGTCTAGTGTAAACATTTGCTGCCATGTCTTCCTTCTTCCTGCATAAAAATGGGCTGCTGCTGACTTTGCTTTTGCTGGTACTGAGTATCTTTCATGGGACTACAAAAGCATTCAAAAACTGAAAAAAAAAAAAAAAAGAATGGTCTAAATACCTTCTGGCCTTAAAATCTATGAATTGTTAAAGCACAATTTCATCTTCTAAACGTATGGAATCAAAGATTATTGTTTCAAATATTGCAGTGAGCTTTTTCTGTCCTAAATAAACAGATGTTTACAGACTTATATTTTCATAGTACTAGAAAGATATAGTTAATAAACTGATGCAGGCTGAATGGGTACAGAAGCATAATTTATTGTAAGAAAAGATGATTTGGAAGTCAATAAAGTGCGATGATACAGTGTCCTACAAGTCAAAGCCAAAGTCCACAGGCAACCATGACTAAAGGCATCTAGGGTTTTCCTACTTGTCTTAAAAATGAAAGGCGATTCCTGTTCAGAATTCCCAGTTTGCAGAGACATGGTACAAGTGCCCATGTCCTGTTTAATTCTTCTACTGTGGTCTTACAATGTGTATATGCCTTCTGTAAACTTTCTGTGTAGGCTTCAGCAACTAGAGATTGCTCTCATTGCCAAATGGAAAAACTGGGAAATTTGGTTTCAGTTCTCAACCAAATTGAGTATTTTCAGGGAATAATGAAACAGTGAATTAATATATGTACTGTTTTATTGGGTGATATACAATTTTTAAATTGTGAATCACTCCAGTAAAATTGCCCCTTTGAGACAAAAGGGATATTTCAGTGAAGGACTCGTTCTTTCTCCTTCTGAAATTTATCAGATTACAGATTTTTTGACACTGAAAGTATTTTGTTGTGGGGCAAACTTGCTACTCATTAGAAAATATTTTTTTTCAGCTCTGCACAGTGGTGCATTTTACTTTTTGAGGATGGGATTTATTAGTGAAAGACCTCCTCTTCTGTCCCCTCAGTTCACGTGCAAATGGAACTCTCATGCTTTCTATGATTGTAACTTGCAGGGGAAAAAAAATAAACTAAAAATAATTGGAAGTTGTATTTAATCGTAGAACTTTAGTAAAAACAAGAGTAGACAAAACTGGAATATGATGGGTAGATTCTCAGTCAGAATGCCAACATACAGTCAAAAGCCATGCTCTTAGTCGGGCACAGAGTAGGGTGAAGAGGAAGGTACTACAGGACTCCTGAGATGCTTTTTGTCAGAGAAGTTTGTAGTTTTCTGTAAGAAAAGAAGAAATGGTACGGGAGAAAATCTAGTCAGCTGCTGTGAAGAGATGGGAAGCTGTATATTTTAAGACCAGGACCCAACATTAAGTTTAGTAAATTTTAGGCATTCTGAAAATTTTTTATAGCTTTTCCCACCCTCAGCCCCACCCTTCCCCAAAAAACTAAATCAGGTACAATTTTCAGACATGTAGAGTTTACTTCTTTCCTTGTTGCCTGAGAATTATTATTTGATGGATGTTTAGAAAAAAGAGAGAGATGGTGTCCTTACAGCAGAAGTTGATAAAGAGATGTTTCAAATTATCTTATCCCCAAAAGAGCAAGTGACATGTCAATTCAGAATATCATCGTGCACCAGCAATGTGATCTAATTATCATGTTATGTCATGATGGATTTTGTATTAGTGAAGCTTCAGTAGCACAGTGACATGGCATGGGGGAAAGTGTGTGGAGGAAAAGATCTTTTAAAATCGTCAAAACGTTGCTTGTGCTACTTATGTAAGAATGCACACATTAATTGCCAAATAAATAGAAAGGAAAGAGAATATGATCTAGAGTCTGCTAAAGTTGTTGGAACAGCTCTTGGAGACTGCAATATGCAAGTTTAAGTTCCAGATCACAGTGGACAGTAGCAAGCATGTCAGTCACTCCTCTTTCTGAGCTGTCTCATTCTTGGTACGTGCTTATGCACAAAGGCTTTTGTGTATCTGCAGGTTTTTTTGTTGTTGTTTTGAAGAAAATATTGATTCTGCTAAACAAAATCAGATATTCTCTAGTGCAACAGTAAAATTGTGTACATGATGTTCTCCAGTGAATAAAAATCTCATGCTATGATAGGGAAGAAAAATCAATCACATATGCCTATTTTCCTTCAATGAAACCCAGATTATTGGTGTGAAAAATGACTTAGTCTGTACGTTGGAGGAGTTTAGACTGGGAGATCTTTTTGGATTAAAAATGTATCACTTATTTAAATAAAAAGCCTCTGCCAGGAAAAATTAAATTGTATGAAATAGTTTGTAGCTATAGAGTAGGACCGCAAGTTATTGGCTGGCTGTGTCACGCTCACAAAACACTGAGAAAGGAGGCTCTTTTGGCCTCCGGGTTTTGCGGGGGTTTTTTTTCTTGTTTGGTTATCGATTCAAGGCTATTATCTTGGATGATGATATCTGGAGTTTCACTGCTTGAATATCTAAAAGGCACGTTTAAATTACTTCAGGAAAATTACTAAGACAATTATGGGATTGTAATATAAAGTACCATAATTACACTTTAATGCTTCTTATCGATTGTTGAGCTTTGCACTTTGCCATAACATAAAACATTGATCTTATGTTTTCTTTGCACACCCAGAAAGTTAATGCTTTAATATCCATTTTACAAAGGCAGTTTTTCAAAACTTAGCTAGTAGGAACTTCCGAGATGAAAAATATATACTATATGAATGTACACACATGTATATATATTCACCATGCTTTGAAAGCCACATGTCAGTGTTTCTCATCTTTCAAGTTCTTTCTCCATCTTTAGTGTTCCAGAGTTACCTACTCTGAGGGGCAGACGTGGGTGTATATGCGTGCGTGAGGAAGGAACAAAACTTGCCAGACGGGGAAGGATGAGATGATGTGGTGGCGACGCTTATACTCTGTGTGGCTAGAACAAGGCGGCATGTTATCTCCCCAAATTACCAGGAAGCAGAGGGGGGACATGCTCTTGATTGACGAAAGGTTTGTTTGGGGTTTCAAAACACCAGCCGTATCAGCTCTTTGGGGTATAGTCAAAAGGCAGTTTCCGGATAGCTCTTTATCAACAAACAAGAGGAAATTCAAAGAAGCTGCTTCTCGTTATTGCCAGGTAACATGTAAAATTAAACTCTCTACAAAGAATGCAGGCAAAAACTGTGTGTCCTTTCTGGTTTAGTTTTACAGACCGAGAATGATGAAGTATCTCTTGCATCTATTTCAAAGACTTTCTGGATGAGGTTCTGTCACTATAGTAATAAAGAAAAAGAGCAATGTGCTATCACTGCAAAAACTCCTTAGCATCCCCGTGTTTTCAGTGACTACTGATGCTGTATACCTGTATCTTCCCCAAGCTGCCACTTCAGAGTGTGCAATTCCAAGACAGTATATGCTTGTATGGCAGATAAAATAAGGTATAGCATTGCCCCTCTGTCCCACATACAGGAACCGTATTCCCTCTAGTTCCTGATATTGGGAAGCATCCAGTTACTTGATTACTCTCCGTCAGATCTCTGGTTGAACCTTCTCTTTGCTCTACTACCTCCAACTGCTTGGTAAGGACCAGTGCCAGCTCACAGATGTCACCATGTCCTCACTGGTATCCTT
>NW_009646410.1:2371145-2377770 GCF_000708025.1 Charadrius vociferus
TGTTCTTTGTTTACAGCAATTTGCATGATGAAAGTTCTTGCACATAAGTATGTCTTGGCCTTGTTGTTAGTTTATTATCATTTTTGTCTATGAAATTATGAGAAATACAAGAAAAATTCTATCGGGCCCTTCACGACAAGCATAAGCAAAGTCTGAAGATTTGCATGCACGTGCCTTCCCTCCCCTTTATGAACTCGGTTATTTCCTAGCAGCTGCCTCTAGGCCTCCAGAGGCTCATATGACATTTGGATTAAGCTCTGCAATAACAATATTGATTGAAGTGTCTTACTGGTCAAAGAAGAAAGGCTGTCCTGTTCTGTAAATACTGTATCATCATGTTATTAGTATCTTACATTTTAAACTATTCTGATGTAAAGTGGATTTGCCTTTCACTTGCATATTAGACACGCACAGTCTTTTTTCTTTATCTGTCCGAGTGTAAACTGCCAGATGCACTTTCCTCTGTGCCACGTTCACCTCTCCTGTGGAGCTAGCTATGAGTGTGCTGCCATCTCATGGCAGGCCCCAGTTTAATTGGAGATGACAAACAGTACAGGACAAATTAGTATTATGTAAATTTGACCTGCACAAAGATAAGTAAAAAAAATAATAATTTGGGCTGTGTTTTAAAACTAAGAACATTCTCTGATTTCCATGTAAGAGATAATGAGACTGTAAGTGGCAGAGCAATTGTGGCTGAACCTACTGTGTATTCTTCTACTTGTACAATTTTTTGTGCTTTTAGAAAAATAAAGGACCTTGACTACACAGTATTAATATTAAAGATGTCTGGGATATTGCAGCAAATCCCACTGAAGATTACTATCAGCACAATTCACTGCCCAGAAAAATACCTTTCTTTGCTTTCAGCAGCAGATATTAGTATATGTGGTAGAGAAAAACATAATTAAATCTATTAAGGTGACTTGTTACAGAACACAAATGTCTGAATAGTTGATGGAAGAAGAAAACATTTTGTCTTTCTCTTCTGAGGGTAGGTAACGCTATGTCTTTCAATTCTTGTTTAAGAATTCTCAGTCTGTGAGTCTGTTCAACCATCTGACATTTTAGTGTTCAGCTGGGATTTGTGTTCTGCACCCAGCTCTGTGATATCTAGCTGCCATCATGATAGATGTGTTACTTCTTAAAATTGTGGTCCCTTAGAGTCTTCAGTTATCAAGGGTATTTTGGCACAGGATCCTAGGGGAAAAACACTCTTCATAGTCTGTGTTTTGCTTTTAAGATCTCTATTTCAAGTCCGTGGTTTGGCCATATGTGGTCTTAATGTCATTGTTCGGAAGACCTGTAATCTGGGACATCACTCAAAAGGACCATCTAACTCAGTGTCCTGCTTCCAGTAGCAGCTCCAGGTGTGCTAGCTGAACTGGTAGCAGCCCAAGGAAGTGTCTACCACCTCCCTCATGTTTTCAGATTGCGGTGGTGCTTTAGAGACTATGCCAGCCACACAGGATCTCTTTCTACTTTTTCCATTTTACATTTGTGGGACTTTGATCTCACAGTTTATAAAATCTTGACTGCTTATTTGTAACGTATATCTGCTAACCAGAGAAAGGAGGAAAAGATGACTGGTATTTCACAGTGATAATTGTTATAAATTTGTGTGGTATACTGCACATCTGAGTTTCCACTTAAGAAGAAATAATGGATGGAGCTTTGCAAAAAATAATTTTTGGGGTAGTCTTCCAGTCAAACATTTTGCCCTTCTTATTAATATAAACACAGCCTTTGATAGTTTTGCAGGTAAGAGTATATTTTCTGAAAAGTTGGTTCCCATTCACTATCAGAGTTTGTAACTGTGTATTAATACTTGCAACACCAGGCTGAACTATTCGGATTTGTACCTACCATTCATCTTATGAGCATGGAATTACTGTGCTCTTTCATACTGCACTATCGTCTGTGGATTTAGTGCTGTCTGGCAAACTGAGCATGTAGGAACAGCACGAATTTACTCATATTATATTGGTAGGTGAGGACCTGGTGTGCTCTTTCTGATAAGCATTGGGGATAGAAGAGGGATTCTGATGCTGATTTCGTATGTAATCTCTAGAAACGTCCTGTTGCTTCATCTCTAAAATAAGGAAGTATGGTGGTTTTTTTCCTTGTGATATGAGTGGGAAATCTTGCTAACTCCGGCTTATAAAATGGCCTTACTGCGGCCATTCAGTGAATAAATTGGAAGAAGAACTTCTAGTCTCCCAATTCAGACATCTGTGCAGTTTCTTTTGTGTTATTTTAGCAGGGAAGGTAGGAGAAAAGATAATTCAACATAATTTTTTTCGTCTCGGCCATCTCCATGCTCTGAGAATTTCTCTGGGTTGATTTAGGTCTTTTACACGCAGCAAACAGGAAAGCATGGCACTCCCCATAGAGTTTTCTAAGCTGCATACTTATGTTGAGATCCAAGAGAATGCTGGCAGGCTAAGATCGCATTACAGAATCCAATCCATGAAATAAATTTTAAACCCCTCTGAACTTTGACAACTTCTGTCTAAAAGGCACATCTTTTTACCTAAAGACCATCTCTGTCAAAATCCAAGACTCTGCCACCTGCTAATAAAAGACTGTTGGGAATTGGGTTTTATTTTCTTTATTTAAGAAAAACCTCCAGTCAATTGGATTAAAACCAATGATATTACCCAAAGTAAAAGGTAACGCAGGTGATGCCTACAACCCAAGTCTTGCCGTGGATGTTCTTGTTAGTGCCAAGTGGGGAGAGATTTCTTCTAGTATGTTTGTGGTAAAAGTAGCAGCCCCTCAGCTAACTCCTTCAAAATTAAAAGAAAAAGATACAGCTCTGAAAATTTGCAAATTAGTCCTGTGTGTTGGGTATCCATAGTTGTTTTCATTACCATTTTATTTTCTTTGAAATTTGTGTCTTTGTGCTTGTGCAGCAACTCATGTTTCTGGAAAAAGCTCAGAGAAAATGACAACTTTATTCAAAATAAGAGTGAAGTTTTAGGTGATCAAAGTGAGAGAACAGTTGCAAAACAGAAGAATAAGCTAAACAAGGAAGTCCTTTTTTGGATGTTCTTGGCTTATTCAGGAGCCTGGTGACACGCCGTCTGTCAGTCTAGGATTGACTGATACAGTTTCTCTCCTTAAATTTTTGACGTTCTTTTGTTCAACGTGGCATTCTTCCTTCACTTCGTGCTTCTATTTTTATTCCCAGTCTGGCATAGGCTGCTGTGTAGGGCAAAAGTAATAAATAAGCTTTACCCTCCCTTTCCTCACACAGAACCTCAGTTTTATGGCTCTGTTGTGTTCATCACTTGGCACCTAACTGTCCTCTGCACATTCTAGTATTGTACAAAACATACATTAGAAATGACATTTTCTGTATGTACATACTACTATATTTGTCAACTTTCAATAACTTTTAATTCTTCTAAGAGGTCACAATGGCATCTTTTTATAGAGGGTGGACTTGGTGTAAACAGTGTTTCTTCTAAATAGTTTTTCCTTACCGCAAGCCTCATTTTATCAATGTTAGGGGATCATGCTGTCATAGTCATTCCGATAGAAATGTTTCTGCAGCTTTCCTTTACTTAGTCTCTCTGTACTTTGTAGAACAATGAAAATTATTAGAGGTTTTTCATTACAGCTGAGGAGAGGAGAAAGCATTGTGGGAGACGGTTGTTGCTCGCCCAGGATGCAACTGTATGAATAAAAGATTTAGGTGCATTTCCATACAATAGTTTGACTTTTTGTTAGATATTTAAAGAAAATCTATTCTGATATACTGAATGAAGATGTTGGCATTTCCTAGTCCAGCTTGAGGGCTGAAGAACAGGAGTTTTTAATGGTTTACTGTCAAAGTAGTTGGCTGTGCTGTATCTGTTGCTCCTGAGGCCATGGCCTGCTGTTGTAACTGTGGATCAGACACCAAAGATTAGAGATTGCAGCAGATTCATGGACTTATTACTTCATGATTATCCACAGTGATTCAACAGGCACTAGGAAGACCTGTACATCAATCCTTTTAACAGATGCCAGTTCTTTCTCCAAATCTCTGCTTAGCCCAACTGAAAAAGACAGAGGCTAAATTAGTAGTGGCAGGGTATTTTCTACTAAGACATTCTGGAACTAGGTTACCCTGCATGTGGATCACAGTGTTGGTAGGACAGCTCCAAGATTTTTCTTTTAACAACTGACTTCAGTGAAATATTCCAGATAGCAGGAACAGAACAGTGCACCCCAGGACCTGTCTTCACACTGGACACTCCGCCCTTTTGTTGGACCTGATACCTTATGTTGTTGATCTCTACATGATAAGCTAGCTCGTAACTGTTTGCCTCATATAATGTATATAATTTCTGGTATGTTTTTTCTTAAATGTGAATTTCAGAATTCTAGTGAAGTAGAGGTGCTCAACACCTCTGAAAGTTGGAAACCATTGTTATAGGGAAAAGTGGTATAACAAATTAAAAAAACAAGGAAAACAGAGGTAACTTCTCTGTGTAGCATTTTTATAAGGAATAGAATTCGTCCTATTAGAACATAAGGCTTTTAAGAGTTCTGAAGCTGAACATAAGACTTGAAAGAATTGGATAAATACTGTCATTATTATATCCCTGACACTTTCAGATTCTTTCTATGAGAAAGACTATACAGAAATAAATGGAATACAATTCAGGTTATTCTTTTCCACTGAAAGGGGACTGGCTTGTCCTGCTTAGAAAATGGATGTGTTACAGAATTACTAAAATGAATGCAGGCCAAGATGAGGAGTATAATGTGTTGTAAAAATGTGGAAAAAATTGGAAGTTGTTCTAAATGTTGTTTTTATCCACAAGACTGAATCTTACTGCTTTCTAAAAACGTGTGGTTTATTTTGCAAGCAATTGTTCTGACCTGCACTGATGTTAAGTGTGGGGAAGACCTTTCTTTTCTAGAGGTAGGGAACCTGCTGTGAACCAAGCTGTCAAAAGACCTTTTTTCACAACATTGAAATAATTTGAAAAACCGTAGGTGTGCAGATCTCCATCCCCCCCCCCTTTTTTTTTTTGTTGTTTGAGGGTGTTTTTTGGTTTTGTTTTTGGCTGTAGGGTTACATAGGGTAAGCAACAGACGTTGACCTGATGGTAGCCAATGACCAAACTATTACTCGTTTCATCACAGTACTGGTTTCAACTGAGCTGTTAATCCAAAGCCTCTAAGTTCTCTTTCCTGCTGCCCTCGATTGGATCTTTTTTGATGTTTTGGGGGCTGAATTGTGTGTTCTTGGGCATGCACCGCAGCACAAGATTTTGAAGTGTGTTGTAGTTGAAAATCACCTTCCTTAAATAGAGGAAGGAAAGATATTAGGAACGAAGAAGAATTTTAAAATTCTATGAAATATTAGATAAAACACTTGAAGTTACCAAAAAAAAAAAAAAAAAAAGGCTGAGAAGCTCTGGATATTCCTTCTTTGCCTTATCTCAGTGAAGCCAACTGTTTCTCTAGTGCTGTGTTTAACTCTTATAGAGATGGTCGAGTAGGGTTTGGTCAGACCATTGCTAGGTGCCAGAAGGGAGCAAGAGAGGACTGCAGAACAGCCTTTAGGTATGCTGACATCAAAGCAAATGATGTCTTGATTATTTTTCAAGACTTGTGGGTTATAATTCTTTAATGTTAATAAACTGAGATTGGTATATTCATGTCAGGCTAATGACATCAGGAAAGACTTTAATATCATTTGCCAGATTTATGCAAATAATTCCACTGACTTCAGCAATATCAGCTGGATGAATAGAATGTATAGCATATTACCTCTAATCTTGCCCATCTCCTGCATTTCCTGCAAATTTTTATAGGGAAAACAAGATCGCCTGAGGGTAGCTTGCAGCTGAATATAACAGTGAAAGGAAGGGGAGATGCTAATAATTCACCCACACTTGACAATATTCAAATTCCGTCCTGACCCCCTGCAGTATCTATCACACAAACTGTTTCTTTCCTGGAGCTCTGTGTAGTGAGAGGGGGGCTCAGTGTAGTTGCTCTCAGCAACCTCCTCTTCACAGTGACTGCCTCTCTACTTCTCTTAGTTCCTACTTGCATATGTCAGAGTTTGTTCTTGCCATCCTTGCATTTTTAACCTCATCTCCCTAAAGTCTTTTTTAAACATATTGAAGGAAATAACCAATCCATTTATCTTGCTCTCGCAGTTGAATTTTTTAGAGTGAAAAATTAAACTTCATTTGTGGTGAACAAAGTTCCGGTTGCTAATTAAATTATCTGTGTGGCTGTAGCTTGGGCAAGATAATCAAATGGGTAAATCTGCAGAGTTTTAATGAAATCTTAACTTAGTACCCAATTTACTGTAAATAAAGTGTTTGCCCTCTGTAAGTATTCACTCACTACTGTGAGCTTCCTCAGTTTCACTTAGTACTATCTTGGAAAATATAGCAAGTCACTAATATTTTCTTAAGGCTCTGACATCTTCAACAAACTTAAACCAGGCCCTCCTGTTTTAGTCCACTTTTTTTCCTGTAAGCATGACGAGCTGCCAGTGTTCCCTCTCTTTCACCTTTACAGGAAAAATGCTGAGATAGTTGTATTGGGAATCAGTTATTCACCAACTTTTGCTGATAGTGCAATTTACCAATTGCCTACAATTAGTCCT
>NW_009646410.1:2377810-2383042 GCF_000708025.1 Charadrius vociferus
TAAACTCTGAATAAACACTACTAAAATCCCCTTGATAAGCGGGATTAATAACAGCAAAAACCCAAATTACTGTTGTGTGCATTATAAATTAACACAAAGGTGAAAGATAGCAGAAAACCACTTATTTGTTGTACACTGGGGCTGATTCTCCACTGCTTTACAACTTATCTTGCCATTTATACTTGTATAGTGTTATTATGTAAAACTAAATGGCGGGTATTCCAACTTGAACTTAATTTATATCAGGACCCCATTGTGTTGGATGTTGTACGAATGTTTCACAGGAGCAGCCCAAATTACAAAGACCTTACAATTTGAATATAAAGCAATGAACTTGTAAGCAGAGACATGAAGAAAGACTTTATCAAAGCCACATGTCAGATCAATAACAAAGTTGTGGGAAAAGTCTATTCTCCTGCTGCTCACTATAATGGGCATGGGGGCTCAAGGCAGAAAACTAAGCCATCTTTGCACTTTTGAAAAGAGTTGTATATGGCCATGTTGGACAGGAAGCTTTAAAATTTCTATAGTACAGATAGCTTCTACAAAGCTGTCTATTTTGGAGCAGTTTTTCACAACTGTATCCAATTGAGCAATACTTGCTCAGTCTTCACTATCAATTTCTTTCATACCGTCTTAACAGAGGCCTCAGACATTCATTTCACTGAGAAGTTATTTCAGGAATTCTTTAGAATTCTTTAGTCAGAACATTAAATGCCCTCACTCCATCCAGAGAAGAATTTACAAATGTCTTCCCCCTCCACCCCCCCAATATTCAGAAGTCACTCTTTCTCTGAAATGCTTCTTTTTTTTCTTTTTTTTTTCTTTTTTTTTTTTTAATGAATGCAACATTATCTAAATACAAACTGTTTTTTTTCTATTAGACTCAATGGTCAGAAATGTTGCAATTGCTGCTCCTAAGTATAACAGTGCACTTTTGCACTATTAGAGAAGTAAGATAATGTAGGAAAAAATAATTTCCCAATGTAATTTCCTTTGTGGATTCTTCTCCTAGCAGTTTAAAGATGCCCATGGTCATATTTTCAGCTGATATAAACTGTTACATTGCTAATTGAATGTTGAAGTGCTATGTTAAGGTCTGGCAAGCCCAAACGTTTGATTTTTAACTCCTTGTACCCATCTTAATGAAAATGTGTTGTCAGCAGCGTCCCAAGAGTGTCCATAAGAGAGATCCCTTTCTGTTTTCCTCCTGGAAACAAAATTCATGTGGACTTCTTTGAGTTCGTAAAGCAAAACACATCTACTCTTACAAAAAACTATAGAGTCTCTCTTGTACATCTTTTGCTATTTATTAATAACGATCTTTAATAATACTATGAATTCATGATCTGTACAAATCATTCTCTGGGGCCTCAGTATTTCAATCTGAATTCTGCTTGTCTGAAAAAGTTATCCTATTTACTGTTGTAGAGTAACTTTGTGTGGGCTGGTGAAGAGAGTTTGGTCTGCTGACAGTATTGTGGTTCTTTTTCAGTTGTGCTCTTGGGTAGCATTTTTGGAAGTGATGAACGTTTTCTTGAGTCCATTTCTTGTAGGAAATGGAAACATCAGTATTGATTTTGGAGGAAGCAGGTCAGCTGATACTGAGCATTTGGGACTATTCATCTGTCTCTTTCCATGCAGTCTGGTATTTCATTCTCCTCGCCTATGGCACGTTGTTTATGTGACATTTAGGTACCATGTCAGCGTACCTTGCAAATCACTAATACTTCTCAAAAAGCTTCTGTATAAAACACCTCTGGTGTCCTTCCTGTCTTCACTTTTTATGTGTAAAAAAGGTACAGGGATGATGATTTATTTGCTAACCCATTACAGATATTGGTAGCAGCAGTACATGGAAAGCAGGTTTTCTAGATTCAAGCTGAAGTCTTAATCACTGCATCATACTACATGTCCAAAGACTGGTTCTGAACGTGACATAAGTTCAGGATTTTTTTTTCCTATGTAGTTACACCGATACATTCCCACAGCCATTTCTAATGAAGGGAAGCTTGCAGATCACTGCAGAAAATGAAAATTACTTTAAGATATCTGAAGTGGATGTCTCTTCGCTCAGATAAACCTAAGTACAATCACATCTCAAATGCTTAGTATTTCAACTGCCTCATCAAACTCTTAATTCTCACCCAAAATGAGAAGAGACAGGGGTGTTTGGTCATTCCTACCCTTGACCAAATGTAGTATCTGTGGGAGAGGGGCCCCAGTGTTAGACCTGAACAAAACTACTGACTGAATGAGCTGAGTAAGAAGGATTGCTAGGCACATTTGAGATAGCATCTTAATTATACTTAGTGTCCCTTTAAGCACAATTTTTTTCCTGACATTAATGTCTCGGTGCTAGATCAAGATAATTTTCCGTATATTAAAGGAAACATTGAATTCTCTGATCTCTGTAGGGATTACCTACAAAATATTAGCACAAAGGACTGACTGTTTCATTTTAGAGCATGAAGTTGCACAACATGTTACACCAAGAATGGTTTCTTGTACTGCAACATGACTCTAAGGGCTTGTCAATACTGGAAATTGTTCTTGGATAGCTATTCCAAAATAAGCATGAAGTCTTAAGTTGCTGTTTGAAGACTGATTCTCCATGAAGTGCTTTTCTTTTAGTGAGACTGCATAATTCGTTTTTGAAATCCTTCCCTGCAAGAGGTTTCCAATCAATGAACTCTGGCCTGTGGGCTCTCTGTATGAGGCAGTGTTGCATGCAGAGAACTTGCTGGGTTGGGTCCGTTATGTCAAACTTCCTTCCTCTCACCTTTCAGAGTAATTCTGAAAACTCACTTACTGCAAAGAGCATGCTGGCTGCAAAGACCATACCACGCTGTGGGCTTTCTCTCTTTGTAATCTGCTTCACTATATTGAAACAGCTTGCATCCTCCGATTACAAGCCCTCTAGGGTAGGGACGGTTTTTGTTACTTGTTTTGCTCAGCTCGCCTACCATAGTGTTCCTTGTTCATCTCTTGGAACACCGTGTATGGTATGCCAAAATAGTATTATGTTAAAATAACCTGAAGTTTTGAACAAGTAGACAAAGAGCTTTGGTTTTCTCATTTCCTTACACTTTGACTCAGTTGTTCGTATATTATATCACAAGATGCATGTCTGTGCAATGGGAAGGCCTCAACTATGGCTCTTCCATGACTTCCGAGTTCAAGTATCTTGTATTGCCTTGGGTTGAGCTGGCATACTGAATCTAAACGCTACTGTGGCCTCTGCTACCTCAGGCAGTGTAACAGTTATACTACATAATGTTTTGGGCGGCAGATTTCAGCCTTACCCTTTCTGTTGAGGACATACAGTTATTTGGTGTCTACCATAATACAGTCTCACTTGTATTGTAGTTAGTTGCCATAAGAACGTAAAGTACAAGAATATGTTTTATTACATTGCAGTAGCTTGGGTCATCATTTGGTCTAGAGGATATATGTTGCCGTTCCACTTCAAAATTAAGTGACCCTAGTGTAGCTTTTTTTATGTGTATTTTCTTTGTTTTGACGCTAAAAAGCTGCATTACGGCTGAAGAAATAGTGTGGATCTTCTGGTTATTTAAAAGCCCAATAGCATACAGAATGTTTTTCTACACAAGAAATATCCTCAGATCTGATTTTGCACCCTTTGATGCATATCCATGTGTGAATTTAAGGTGAGGGATTATTTCTTTTCTAGTCTTACGTGGCACACTTTAAATGAATGGCTTTGGTTTCAGCTGGAGTTGGATATGATTTTTTCTATTCTTGTATATTGAAAACAAAGTTGCTATGGTTTACATATAGTAATATTTTTAAATATTTAAATCTCCAAAGTTCTAAAATGTTAGTATTTCTGTAAATTCACACACAATGACCTGAAATATTTTTTCTGGCCTCTAAAAGGTAACAAGATGTAATTATGTATAGCTGAACTCAGAATAGTTTTCCCATTGTCCATTCTGCTAAAAATGTGAATTGATTTTCCCTTTGTCCCCTTTCTCATTCTTTTTTATTTCTTGAATAAACTATTTTTATTATGTTCTTAAGCTTTTTATCTAATCCTATTCACTGGCTTTACTCTGCCCGTTGCCTAGTCTTTTTATGATGGTTCTCCCTCTTTCTGAAGTCTTTTATTAATGCAGCACTTATGTATATTCTTTCATTTCATTTCATTGTGTTGCTTTTTTTTCTTGCTGTCCCCTTTTTCTCGTTTCCCACTCATTGTGATAAATACCATTTTTGCATTCTGTTTGTGAATCTTAGTCTTCACAGAAGGCAAAGATACCCATTTGACATCACAAAGAGAATGTCAGTGTTTAAACATCAAGGGCTTCATTCTGTAAAGGTTGAGAGTGCTAACAGTCTCCAGCAGTTACATACTGAAATATAGGTGCTCACTTCTGCAAATTTGGTCTTATTTTCTTTCTTTCCAGCTGATAATAAACTGATAATGAATGCAGGACTTTGGTGAACAAATATATTAATCATTTAACCATTGTACAAGTCTTAAAAACTTGAAAATATCAAGTGAAACATATAGATAAAATATTTCATCCTTCCTGGGCTAAATTTTCAACTACCAGTCCTATGCAAATACACATAAATGTCACCATTAGTTTTAAAATGAATGGATGTGAGAGTTAGTCTTTCTAGAATTAGCAGTATTATCTTCTGCCAATACACAAAAATGAGAAAACCCATCAAATGAAGGAAATACTGTGCCTATTTTTGGGGAATGCCTTTGGTGTTAAGTAGATAGAATTTGTCTGGCACTGAGCATAGGGCTGCTATGCCCTTAGAGTGGGCCTTGATTAAAACTCAATCATGTAATCTATTGACGGGAGTCATAGACTTCAATAACACAGCCATAATCCTTTGTAAGGATTATTTTTCTTATTTCCACTTTAGCTGCTTTGTCCTCTATATTTTTTTTTATTTATTTTTATGCTGAAAAGTCATGATTTTCTGACATTGCTCCAGCAAAACAATTTAGCATATGCTGGACTTCAAGCATGTCATTAGTCCTGTTGACTTTGATGGGATATAAGTGTGTACTTACCAGCCCTGGAGATGAGCAGATTATTAGCAGCAATACAGTCATTTCCAGTGTTGCATTCTGGTAGAACCCGTAACAAGGCCAAGACTCTGATAAATGTAAATAACATAATAGACATCAGCAGATGTTTGGGAGTTACAGAGAATGGAGAGCCAGGATATTATTATTAAAATATATCT
>NW_009646410.1:2383095-2424948 GCF_000708025.1 Charadrius vociferus
TACTGTGGCAATCTTTGCTGTTCAGCTCTGCCAAAACCTTTCATTCTCCTACTCCTCAGAGCTTGTGTTTTCCTCCCAGACCTATGCTTTTCTTGACCAGAGTGATTAGTTATATCAGTATTAACATATCTGATCCATTTTCTTCCTCAGCCTTGTAGGTCAAACTCAGGTTATGCTCCCATTCTGCTGCTGGGTTTTGCTTACCATTGAATAAAATGAAGATTCTTCATTTGTTTCTGAAAAGACAGATAGCTATTATAATTACAGTTACTTGAGTAACCTGGTCTACAGGGAGGTGTCCCTGCCCACGGCAGGGGGGTTGGAACTGGATGATCTTTAAGGTTCCTTCCAACCCAAACCATTCTATGATTGTAAATCTGTCCATGAGAGCTTTTTTGCCCTCTTAATGATACCTGGGTTAATGGAAGATTTGTTTTGTGTATTTCTAACTTTGTAAATGCATTAGCAATTGTGGTTTTTACCTCAGATTCTCTCACTGTCATACGCTTCATTAGTTCTACACGTCACATTCTTTCCAGCTTTATTCTAAATTGCTGTATCATTTACTCAGATAAATTAAGTTGTCATAGAAGCTTTGCTAAGTATTTGGTCTTTTCGTACCCTTTGGCAATATGTTTCTGATTTTTAAATAACAGCTTCTTTTTCTCTTGTGCTCTCTGTCTCTTCTTCTAATAGATCAGCTTGAACTAGTTGTCAACTAGTCAACAGTTCTCAACAGATATGAATAGTTATTTCTTCATATAGAGCCACGTGGAGAAGTATAACAGGCCTCCAGTTTAAGACTACCTAATAGTTGGTAGTGGGAGGGGGAAAGGGTTTGCAAGCATAATGAATTTATAAAATCAATTTTCCTTGGTGATCTCAGTTATCTGTTTAACCTATTTCCTATTTTCTACAGTTATTAAAATAATGATTTTTTTTTGCTATTGACAGAAAAGGAATCCTGTAAATATTTACGCAAATAGGATTATGTGAAGATTTAAATAGCCATCTTTCAGAGCTTTTTGATTTTCAGTCATCTTGTTTCATAAGGTTTTCTATCTGTTAAGCTCTGCTTCAGGAAAGCACTTAAGCACATACTTAAATCCATCAGTACGAGGAAGACCCATAAGCTTGGATTTAACTAGATACGTATTTCTGAACCAAGGCATTAAGCTGTTTGCTCAACATGCAGAAAATTCCATCTTTTTAATCACAGTGATGGTGTACTTCCTTGCCAAAATGCAGTGCCATATATAAATATTTACCATTGAATGACCTGTAGTACAGATAGCAAGGTATGTTTTCTTCATGGAAAGTAACAAGGTAATATAGGATTAAGTGCCCACCATGACCAATTGCTACTGGAATTAATAGGTGTGATGACACAGAAATTGGTGGGATCCGTGCTGCCAGCCTTTCCACAGTGCCAGCTGAACACAAGATATCTCAGTGTTTAGTGCAGGATGATGTTCAGTGCTGCTCTGCAGCACTTTGAAATGGCCGTTGGTATTTCACAGGGAGAAAGAGGGAGCTGCATTTAAGCACAATTTGAAATAACTCCCTTAAGAATATTGATACAGAAAAGCTCAGTAAACAACAACAAAAAATCCTAACCAGCCAGATTTGCAAAAGCTGCCTCATATTCAATTTCCAGTAATGAGCTACATGCAGGGGTGAGCTCAATAACAGTAATAAACTGCGAAATGCAGCCTGTCAGGGCCAGGGCGCCATGAACTCTGCGTGCAGTCCCCGTGGCTGCTGATAGGAGCTGTAGGCCTTCAGCATTTCACCTGGCTCCACACTGCTTATTTAGGGCAAATTCTTTCTGAGATACAGGAGCCAAGTTGAAGAACTGTTACTGGTTTATTCACACTGATGGTTTTTTCTCACCTGGATGTCCCTACGAGCAGCTGCGGGCAGGTGGGCCTAGGGAGGAGGAGGCCTGGAAGAGCTCTGCGTTACCCACTCGACAGCTGTGTAAGACCAAAGAACATTTTTAGGGGAATTTTCTGGTGTTTTTTGTGTTGATTGGAACCTTTTGTAACAGGGTATGGGAAACTGAATCAAGTACATAACAATCTGTAAATGTTTTCTCACAACTAATGTAATCTTTGGTTTCCATGAGGTACCCTCTCTTCCAGTCATTGTTTGTTGTTCTCAGTTTGGGCCCTGTTTTCATGAGTGTTTAAAAGTCTGGCTCTTGTGTGCTGCCAAGAAATCCTGATCCTGGGCAGGCTCTTATCATCCCTTGAAAGTTGAGAAAAAATGAAATCTTATGAGAAATATTTGAGTGTAAAGGTGAATAACTCAGTGGAAGGATAAGCAGGCCACTGAGTTACTCTTTTTCTGCCACTTTTGGACTAGCTGTTCTGTCCTTCTTACTTTTGCTTATTTCTTCTTTTTCAATAAATCAATCTGAGATCTTGTATCTCCTCTGACCGCTGTTAGTGTTTGGAGGAAGATGAAGTGTAGGAGAAAAGAGAGGAGGGAGGAAATGTTCCTTTTACATAACAAAATTCAGTTTCTGGAAGTATTGCCATCAATTTTGTCCAAGGTAAATGATTAATCAAAAAGCAAAGTAAAGGAGACCTCAAATTTGTGATTATACCATTGAATAAAACAAGCTAAACCGCTGTATTTCTTGGTGCAGCGCCCCAGATGTATTTGGAGCCACGAGCAGTCTGCGAGCAGTTTGTGTGTAGTTTTGATGTCATAACAGGATTAGTGGGAACTGCGAGCTGCTGTACCCAGAGTTGTAGCTGTGACAACCTAGTAAATTTTACATGGCAATTCTGCCTCGCCATCCTGCAAGTTACCCATATCGCAGATCAACCTGCCTGATGCTTGGACTGCTTGGAATGTCCTTGTCAGCGTTGGTCTATGAATCATCCTGAGCATCTCCTTGCCCCTTTGCTCTCGGAGGTATGCGATGTCTGCCTTGGTCTGGGGAAGATTTAGTTCTGCAGCTTATAGGATCGGGAATTTTGCTTGTTCCAGTCTAACAATGTTAGTGTTGATGTTCATGTTTTATTCCTTGCTGCAACTCTAACCCAAATGAAAATGAACACTTTAAACGGTGTTTCCAGATATATTTTACCAAATTTCATACCAGGAGGGCGGAGGTGAGGGGGGTGGGTGGTTAACAGGAGGAGAAATAGAAGCCACTGAAAATGGCTTTTGTTTTTGTCTCTTTTTAAACAATCTATGTAATTAGCTTAAGATATTACTGGGAGTGTAAGATGACCAGATTATTTGTATTTGAAAGTCATTTCTGAAATGACAGTTTGTTCACAAAAGACTGATATCTTTTAAATGCTTCCCCGTAAAACATATTTTATTGCGACACCTCATAAATATTAGAACAAAGGGCTTTGCAGAACAAACAAATCTGAAACCACAGAAATACACAACAATGATTCATTTATTTTATCAGTCATTTAATACATTATTTACTTCCCTGTGAGCAGGAGGTGCGTTACAATGTCTATGTCCTAGGAGCAAAAGTCAAAATATTCCCTGAGCAGCAGAGAGGAATGTATTTTCCAGATACTGGTATTGCATCTATTTGCAAGGTGTCTAAATGCAGAAATATGAATGCATCTATATTCAAATCTAGAACAAGATCCAACAATACACCCTATTAAGTTTTCCTGTGAGGTTACTTTCAGCTTCTGTTATAGCTTATCAGCTTTATTGGGTGTTCATAGTGCAAGCGGAAGAGGAGTCATCACAAAGCCCCACTGGCCTGGAACATCAGGGCAGTAAGATTTTTATTTTTTCGTTATGAAAAGGAGAAATTGTTTCTAATAATCCAACATATATTCAACTCCTTTTATTTTTATTTTTTAAATTAAGAATGGAGCACAACAAACATCTGAGTTACAATTTAATGACACAATTCACTCCTCCTTGTACTTTTATAGGATTAATTAGCATCTAAACAACATTTTTTTTTTCTCCTTGTTGCAGCCCTAAGCTCAGCTTAAATGGAACCAATTATATCTCTGCATTTCAGTCTGTTAGAAGCTCATGGCACAGCAGTTGTTCTTATGGAGGTCAGCAATGGTTAATAAGTTGTTCTTAGGGACTTTTTCCACTATTTATATTTTGACAGTTATTGTGCATTGTATTTATGCTGACAGGTCCTGTCAGCACCCACAGATATTAAACCACCTGTGTCCTTATTCTGCCTGTACTTTGGCGTAGATTTGACACTCATGGGGACCTGCATGAGTAAAAGCACAGTTACTTGCATTAATGAAAGATAAGTGCCGAATACACGTAGCGCCATTTAAATCAGATAACACTTTTGTTGTGCATCAGTGGAAAGACTATGTAAAGTACAAGTCTGGGAACACTTAATGCCACACTTTACTGGTCCGAATGAAGCTCAATTTTGTAATGTGCAGAGACCATTTAAAATTATATTGGTTGGTGTTAATATGTGATAGAAATCAACCAAAGGTGGACTATTAATGGGGTTCTGATTTGCAAATTCTGACACAAATAATATCTGTTACCTCTTTGTTCTTCGTCTCTAAAAGTATCCACAGTATGAGCTAGGCTGGGATAAGACTACGTGCTGTGATCCCTTCTGACCCACAGATCTCTAAAATGTAGTATTGGTTCTGTTTCTTGTGCTAGTATAAACTGTAGTAGCGTCTCTAAGCAATTTAGAAGTTACATCAGTGATCACAGGAGATATCAATTTTAATAGTGATTTCAAGAAATCTGCAGGTTTGGGTGAAATGGATATTTGGTAAAGAAATCATCCAACAGTTGGGGAACTTAAAGGACTTTCTGTAGAGCCAGTCCACAGTAGTGTTCTGGGTGAAAAAAAAATCTTATTTATTTAGAGTGAGAATGTTCAGAACACTGGATGATCTGCTTTCTTGCTGAAATCTGTATACGCCTAAATAATAAATTCCATTTGAAGTGATCATCAATAATTATGCTAGATGTGAATTTTTCCACTCTTTAGTTATAAGATGCCACAGTTTCTTGCCAGATACCATGGTTAATTACAGACAAGTTAATTACTCCCCAGTCATGATTTACTGTGGCTACTGGCCGCTATTTCCACTTGATTGCTGCCACATCTCAGAATGACAATGAAAAATTGTGCTCCAAATTGGATGTGAAAGGAAAGAGAAATCCAGTTTAAGATGCAAAACTGAAGGAGCAGCAAACCTTGGTAAACTCCAGAATGGAAGGGCTGGAGAAAATTGTTTTCTCCGCCCTCTCCCTTCCCACCTCCCCCTTACTGCGGGCAATTGAAACTATGCTAATTGTCAAAACCTTGAATTCAGAAAAGCACATTCGTATTTGTCCACCCCCTGACCCTGTTTGTCTGGTATGAAGCTACTGCATCTTGTCATAAATTATGAATTCTCTGAAACAGTGTCTATATTTGTGTCAATTCTTACAAAGCAGAAGAGGTCTTTTTGATCCCTGATACCGGCATCTGTAGTTACAAACTGCTGCATCATATCACAGCAGCATTTGTAATTATAACTGATGTAAAAATATTGTAACTTAGAATCCTTTCTTTTATAGATTCTGATTGTCTGTTGCCGAGTAGGTATAATCATTGCATAATATTTTTGTGTTGACTGGAGGAATTTTCATTGCTTGTCCCTAGTAGGACAACTTTCTGATTTTGCATCACAATAGACTGGAAAGGTGTGCACTAGCTAAACTGCCAGCATCTGGCAGCAATTCAGTCTCACATGTAGAGCCAGTTAGTTAGCAACTGCTCTTGGGGTTCTTCCACCATAACTGGAGTCCCACTTTCAGATTTCCCTACCTTTGGGAGCAGATAAAAATGGTCTCAGAAAAGCAAGGAACCAATGTGTATGCTGTGACTCGACCTACAATGGCTACTGGGCAGTGTGCACCTGTGGTCAATAGCTTTTGCTGAAATTCTGGCTGTACCATGTTTATGTCTGGTACTTCAGTTTTGTGCATGTTTTTCAGTCTCTTGAGATTCTTGCATATTCTGGTTTGTCCCTGTTTGCATGCAGCAGACTTGAGCTGTTTCTCTTGATTTTCCCACGTGAGGAATCAGAGGTAGAATCAGTCTATGTTACAGTAAAAATTTGGAAAATGTGGACAGACATGAAGTGGTTTTGTTTATCATCAAAATTTTGTAAGTCCAAGAGATTTGACCAGTGAGATTTTTTGGATACCAGCCTGTTTGACTTATTCTCTCCTCTCTAGGTTTCTTGAGAATTATTTTGAAAACGTATTAATAAGAATGTCAGCTCCAGCCGTCACTGATGGTTACAATGACAAAAATGTGTCATAAAAAAAAATGAAAATTTACTTCACCTTGAGATTCACAAGGACATTTATGTGCACATTCCCTCTTCTAAAACAGACTATGAATTTCATCTTCCAACTTTGTTCTCACTGCACACAAGCCTTCATGGGAGAAAATGTTTATACAATGCTTGGAACAACTTAGGCACATTTCATATAAAGAAGGAAAGTTGGATTTCGTTAATTGCTCCAACAATTAAGTCAATTAGAGAAGTGCATCTTGTTAGGTATCTGCTAAGATTCTACTTAATGGCTCATTACTTGTAAGCAAGCAGTCTGATATCATTTACTGTGCCATGTAAAATAGTGAGATGGAAAAGCATGGGAGAGCAAACTGTGCTGTTATTAATTTTCACTTTCTGTTTACTTTTCATACTATTGGTAAAACGAGTACTTTCCAATATGAAACTATTTAATCTGTTCTATCTCACTACTACGGTGCAACAAACAGATGGCGTGAATTCTCTTTTTACTGTGTTTGGCTAGTTACGTAGGATACCAGGTTTCAAGAGCCTTGTCTAGTTGCCTAACAGTGCTCACTCCCTAAATTAATTCCTTTTTCCTTCAGTTATTTTATACTCATTAAATAGAGAGATGGGCATCTGGGAGTAAGAACAGCACCGATACCCTAAGGACTCGTGTCTCGCTCCCTTCCTTGGGGAAGGAGTGTAAGTCATGTAGGTGATGGCTTGTCAGGGCTGTTAGCAGTGAGGAAGAGTGGGTTTTCATTCCCATGCAAGCACAAGGAGGTCATTTAATTTGTACGGTGTCAGACTCTGGGTGATTGTTTCCTTGTTTGTTCAAGCAGGGCTGAGTAGGCAAAGGACACTGTCTTGTTTGGTGCTTATTGCTGGCTAATGACTCAACAGGGATCTCGCAGTTATTAAAACCCTCTGTTTCCCTTTATCACAGTCCGCCTTAATGCATTTCTGTCTAGGCAGTAAGCTTCTCCGTTACTTTTTGCTCCATTAGTTTTTGTTGTGGTGGTTTGCCAGTAAGTGACTGGTGGACAGACAGATCCTTCTGAGCAGTGGCCAGCCCTACCCTTAAGGCAACGGCAGAGCGTGGGTCTCCCAGTGTAGGAGCCTGTGTCTCTATAAAGATGCGATGGTGACCTGCAGGGACAGTGCACTAGGAAGCCAGTTAACAGCTGGAAACTTAAAGTCTTCTTGAGATTTAGCTCATATGTAACATCTTTGCATTCCTGGTATTAAGAGATGGAGCTTAGTCAACTACCCTGGTATTTGAGCAGTAATTATCCTAAGGAGTTCCATGATTAGGGTGTAGTACTCACTACCATTACTGTAAAATAACACAGTACTCTGTCTTGCTTTAAGAAGGGTAGCGATGCTTTAAAATGAATGGCTGCTAACAGAAGTAATCCTATAATCAGGATAATGTTCTATACACAAGACTATTTTTGTACAATGCCACTACAGTAAATGAGCCTATTCTGATAAGATTGAACAAGTACCACAATTTTCCAGGTGGGCAATTTTGATTAGACATTGGTCTTTTTCTTTGGGAACTTAAGGTTCTGCTAAACAACATACTGTGCTAAATTATTTAGCACATTGAGTTTAAAATAAGATAATTCCTCTTTATAAATACTTGTCTTTCCACTATATGCCCAGAAAGACAATTTTTTTTTTTGTCCAGCAGTGTGGGCTTGTAAATACCTAAATACTCTATCAAAATACTTCCTTCTCCAGCACTGTAAAATTGAGAACATTACAAGTTTTTGAGATTTATCTTGGGTGTAAACACATATGGTTAGTGACATTTTTTCACCTGTTTTATTGAATTGTAGTTGTTGGGTTTTTTTCAGTTTTGGAGCAAAACCAGCTCAGAAGTGTGACTATATTTTGATCTAAATGCCATAAGGTCTGTGGTTTCTCGTACTGTTTTCCATAACTGCGTTCATGGTAAAGAAAGCTGGGTTGCTGGATATGACCTTCACACGTGTGGAGCAGACACCTTCCTTCCTCTAGTATAAACTAGTTGTCTGTTAAGATGGAGCATGCAGGTGCACCTAGTCCAGTATGTCTGCAAACTCAGCCAAGCTTATGCAGGAATTTAAATTCAAGATCAGTCACTTGATTTTGGCTCAAGTCTGTTTGGGGAGCCACAGCTTTTAAAATAAATATGGAAGATTCATGGTCCGGAGAGCTTACGTTGAAGAGGGTGGCTGCTCAGCAGAGACCAGGGAAATCAAAGTATTAAGCATAAAAATATTTATTTTTAAGTTAATGTGTGAAAATAGTATTTCCATTTCCTTCAGCAGCTGTAATCTTGTTATTTGATAAAACTGCTTTCAGCAGTGAATTCTAGAGATTAAGAATTAGCAGAATCATGCATGGCCAGTGACTGACTGAGTAGCAGTCAGATGCAGTGACATCTAAACTCAGAGCAGATGGATCTGCCAGCGCTGAGCATGACCTGCATCATGGCGGCATTTGAACCCGCAGCATTGTCTGCTTCCCACGATTCTGCATTGCACATATTTAATAGAACAATGTACTTTCTGGATTTTCTGGAGCTGTGGGAATCACTCTGGGCTCACTTAGTGCATCAGCATTACATCTTAATATGCATGCATAAAACATGCCTGTATGTGCTCTATCCATTTTAATTACAGATATACTCAAGCTCAGATTCATTGTCATAGTTCCCTTCGAGATGTTTTGCTGCTCTTTCTTTGTGCGTTATGAGTATCATTTTCATGGTTCAATCTATAAGGTTTTGCTTCCCGAATTAACATCTGAATTTGACATTTTCTCAATAATAAATAGGTAGTGCTATGACGAAAGTACCTGGGAAGGCTACATTACATTCTCTGGCAATTTATTTTAAAGACATGTGAAGTATGTCCTTCTTCCCAGGCAGAGCTGATGCTATTCCATATAGCATATCTCAGTGCTTTTAAATCCTCAGGGAAATTATCTTTTAAATTACTTAAGGGGAAAAAAATAAAAAGGCAGCATGGCTTGACACCAAGGATTAACTGCTCCTACATAAGTTAATTTGGTTTAAAGATGTGATACTTTCTGGATATTGATTTGGATATTTTAGTTCTATAACTCCTAAGTTATAGGCAAACTTACTACATTATGAAGATACTTGGCTGGATATTAAAATTTTAAAAGTACTTATGAAATAATTGCTACAGACATAATTGCTCTGATATTACGGAGTTCTAGGAAAAAAAATGCAAAAGGAGAGAGTAATACAGGAGCATTGGGAAACAAATCCATTTCTAGAAAGACCAGCATCATTTGTTAAAGCAAACAAACAAACAAATCCCACAGTTGGGGCACACCATCTGTGACTTTGGTATCTATCTCCTCTGTATATATTACACTGAATCTTCTACAACTGATTCCAAAGAGATGTGGGGGTATTTGGCATGTAGAAAGTTTAAATCTGTGGTCTATTCTGCTGTAGGAAAGTAAAATAAAAGCCTTACATCTCTTGTAGAATCACTATCAGTAATCCTTGATGCATTTTTTTCATTAAAGAAACTTTTTTTTTTTTTTACTTGAAGACTTAATTTGGTGTTCAGTGAAAAGAGTGTGCATTTTCAAAAGAGAAAGAATTTGAAACCAGTAATAGATCAGCAAAGTGTCTGTAGAGTAAATCATTTAATGAAAATGGCTCTTGATAATGTTAGGTAGCTACTGACAAGGGAAAACCAGAATTCTGCTACAAGACATATTCATATCTCATGTCCAGTACAGAATTTTGCCTAACTGGCAAAACCTTTTTTCTAAAAAAAACACCCAAACCAAACAAAAAAAGCCTAAAACCAACCAAAAACCCCAAACCCTGAAAACCAACAAAACCACCCAAGCACCCCCACCCCCAACCCCAAAGTAAACCCAAAGAACTGCATTTTCTATATATACAAAGGGTTGGCAGAGCCTTTGACAAATGGCAACCCCCAAACGCTGACAAGGACGGCACGTGGAGTTTGGCATGTCTAAGTTGCCAGTCGTAGGGCACGGTGGGTTCATCAGCTGCGGATTTGTACCATCACAGTTCTTACACACTGCTGAGGCATCCCGGCTGCTTGGCTGTTCTGCCTGGCTCCAGCAAGGCCAGGGAATAAGGGCTGCGCAGCCAGGCTGGTAAGGGGTTATCGGGGTTTTCCTTCAGACGGGGCCACTGCTGGTTTGTGGCCAACAGCCTGCTGCCGATGAATGGAGTACCCAGCCAGGCCGTGCCTTTCAGGGGTGACTACAGGAAAGGGGTGGGAACCAGCAGGGAGCTCCAGAACTGTGTACCTATTATTTTCTACCTTTGCAATGACTCTGCTGCTTTTGCAGTCCCTGTGGAAATGAAGTTCAGCTAATTAACGGTAATGAACACCATGCTGTGAGGAATGTTGCAAATAAGTGAAGGTTTGTAGAACAAAATTCTAAGACAAATAGTCATGTTTTTCAACAGAAACAGAACCTAGTACTCTGAGGTTTTCTATAGTTATTAGTCTGTAGTTGCTATCACTTCCCCTTGCTGATAGCTTTGTCACTTATATTACAGTTCTATACTGAATAGCTGTAGTTGGGTTTATTTAGCAGAAAGCCTTTGATCGTATTTGATTTCCTTTCTGCTTCAAGAAGGTAGAGCTTATGGTGTGCTTGTGCAGTTTTCACATTTCAGACTGCTTTTCTACACTTTTTTAATTGTCATGTGCATAAATTACTGCTGATCTTCTTTCATTTGCAGATTCTTGCCCTGGAGTTATGTAGTCTCCTACTGATGGGTTTTGTTGCTTAGTTTTGAAACACCTGTCACTTTCCCAGGAATTATTTCGATGTGTCTTGTGTTTTTTGGCTTCCCTATGGGATTAATGCAACTTTTTTTTTTTTTAATGAAAATAATTATTTTTCTGTTTTGGTGTCATTATATTTCTTTTGCTGAAATGAACATGTCATTAGAATTCCCTTCAAATAAGTCATAAGAGCTTTCTAGATATTCCGGGTGATGTACAGATCGTTAATTAATAGAATAGTGCTAATTAGTTTCTTCTTTTTAATTTTCTCCTTTAATTCCACAGTATTATATAAGTAATTGTCAAAGATTCTGGATCTTTTCTAGAAGCTTTCTAGAGGATAAGGAGATAATTTTCAATTTTCTGGAATTTCTCAGTTGATATAGTTTCTAAATAGAAATTTAAAGCAAAAAATACTCAAATCTGTAACACAGAAAATCATTAATTGTTCTCAATTCTTAAGAAAACTGACAAGTTTTTACTGCTTCTCTTTTTAGGTCCAGTTGGTCTATATAGTCTATTGCTAACATGTAACAGAGATATGAAAAGTTAATAAAATTTAAAATAACCTTTTTAAGTGGATAGCATCTCTTCAGCACAGCACATCCTGCACTACAGTACTGTAAGCAACACCCTGAATTCAAACACTAAGAAACTGAAACCTGTTTCGAGAAGTGGATTTAGTGGAGAGTGGAGGGAAACCTGGAGGCACTTAAACAATTTAGTTCTGACCTCTGCTCAGATGGTTGGGTTTTGGAGTCTTTGGAGTGATGATCTGAGCTCTTTTCTCTTGCGAAGGAGATACGAAGATAAAATAATGATTGATATTAGCCAAGTTAGTGAATGCACGGCTCAACAATACACACCAAGCTGATGAAAATGGAGTATGTTTCTCTATAGAATCAAATCTAATAGGAGTCCAATATTTTAATTAAATGAAGTAAAAATTGGATTCCCCTTGCAGTTTAACGATTAAGGCTGCATTGAATGAGAGCTGAGACTAGAAATGACATCTTTCACCTTCATTTTATGCTTACATTTCTTCCAGCCATAATTCATGATTCTGACCAGGAAATTGGACAAAATTTATTTAAGAAAGACCTAATATACAGAAATCCATTTGCTTAAACATTTCTTGTTCATTTTCTCACTTTCTTTCTTCTCCTGTAGTGCCTTAATTGCAAAAGTGTTTATGTAACTTCTGATATATTAAACGTCTTGTGGGTTTTCTGGGTTCCCACCCTTTCAGAGCATTGATGATTTTTTCACGTACCCAGAGCAGGCATAAATCATCATTCCCATTCCATCTTCTATGTAGTCAAATAATTTGAAACAGACATTTTCTTCTTAACAATTCTATCGTCATATTCCATTATTTTCTTATTAAAATAATTATGACCCTCTACTGTAATTGATATTTTTTCCACTTAGGCTTGTTTAAATAAGTGCCTAACACTACTTTCAAAGGACCCTTTGTTCCCTCGCTAAAGGTATGTTGGAGTGTTCCCTGAAATAGCTCAATTGGTTTTGATTCTTTTTTCTTTTCTTTCCTGCAGCCCTATCCATTCACTTTCAAGTTTGTAGTTTCTTGCACTCTCTTCAATAATTACATCTTCATCTACCAAACTTTGCTTTTTCATTAAAGAACCTTGAATCAGTGTGATGCTACCGTGAAACTCAGCATTTGTGTCTATTCCCATTTTTGTGTATTCGGTACGAATTTTCTTTCAAGGTAGCTAGTATGACAGGGCTTTTCTGAATGCTTTACAGTGGCCATTTTTCTCCCTCCAATGTGAGGCCCCTGACATTTGTATTCTGTTTGAGAAGGAAAACTGCATTGTTCAGAACACCATACTCCATGCTAGAATATCCAATAGCCCATTTTAGACCATTTATCTTAAAAACAGAGCTTTGGAATCAACCTCTGTCTCAGTAAGACTATGTGTTTATGTGGGTTAGAAGAGCTCTGGTACGTAGAGTAATCTGGTTCTATGGCATTTCCTACCCATTTCTCTTCCTGGAAGCGCTGAGACTTCCCACGTTCCAGGAGAACGCCCTGCTTCTCGCATAACGATTATCCTTTTACTTAACTAGTGATTCTACTTCAGTCTTTTGAATGAAATATACTAAGAAGGACCACTTCTGCAAACAGAAATTTGGCTTTGAGACAGGATTAAAAAACAACAACAAAACAAAAACAAACAAAGACCCCAAAAGACCCCAAAACTCACAGAAAAATAGTGGTTCTGCTTATCATATAGCAGTTTCTTCTGTGAAACACAAACTGGCTGAACCTAAACACCAGCTGTACACATTGGAACATCTTACTTGCACACTAACTGTTCTTTGGTAAACCACTACAGCGCTGAAGCTAATCGCAGTGAAAATGTTGTAATCCACCTAATATGAAGATGGAAGTCTGAAGACCAGCCTTATCATGATAGTCCTCCATCTTGCCAATTAACTTAAGGTGCATTGAGTGAAAATAGTACAATTGAGAACACAGCAGGAGAAGGAAGTGCTATTAAAAACTCTAAAGCAACCAGAGGAAGTACGTTAATCTGTAGAGATGCTAAGCTTAACGATGCAAAAAGAATCAACAGAATTACATTATTAATCTATTATTTAACAACAGAAATTATAATGCAAGTGTGAATCATAACAGAGTGACTATTAGACTCTAGACTATTAGACTCGATTCCTAGATTAGTCTTGAAGTGGAGAGGATTTTCCCTTTTCGGGTGTAGACTCTGGATCTCTGCTGCTGGAGCAATCAGATGGTTGTCAGGATATATGGAATGGTTGTTGGATATATGGAATGCTGGATCAGGCTGTTGAAGCTGAATGTTATGAGGGCCACACAAGGCATTATATATAGGGACAGTATTTGACCTGTAATGTAAACAATCCAATTTTTCTTACTCTGTATGTCTGTTCAAACATAATTTACCTCCTTATTGATGAAGTTGCATTTTGTTACAATTATATATACCTTGCAACTGGAGGATCCTGAGATTTCACTGTGTTGGAAACATGAAAAATGTAGGGGTTTGTACACATCCCAGGGACCATACAGCAACACGCTAATGCAAAACAAGTGTACTTCAGTGAACAGAAGAATGACTTTTAATAGAAAATAAAATACGTGGATGTTAGTTTCAGATGATACACACAAGACATAGCTATTCAGGTTGACAGCTCTGTCCCTTAATAATTTTATGCCTTATTTATTTTTGATAGCCGGTTTGCGAAATGTTTGTCATCAGACCTATAGAAAAGACAGAAAATCCAGGTCGTCTTCATCATGCTGAGAGAGAAATGCTTTTTCCCCACAACTTGCATTAATGTCCATGATCCCTGGGAAACCTCAGGTAGTTTTGTGGGCTCATGTGGTTATGGACTGAAAAGTTCTATTGACCTGACTTAATCCACTGCAGTGTCAGCAGCTGTCTGAATAAAAGCTAAATTCATTTTGAAGGACTTCTATAGGTCTTAATGATTGGTGGATCCAGTAGGTTATGATTGCTGGGCTGCAGTCCTGCTTTTGATACTTATTGGTATATAAATATCTACCTATAAAAGATAGTTATACTTCAGATTTACCCATCAGTAAAAAAAACCCAACAAACAAACAGCTAACCAAAACCAACAACTATATATAACTACTGTCTTCTAGTTCTTAATATTTTAAAATAATAATTCTATCATTTCTGCTTTCCAGGGAGAGGGAAGATTGAAGGGGAGTATATGCAAATTCTCTGACGTTAAATTCTAGGCCCCAATTACTAGCATTGTTTATTGGGGTCACTGAACTACTCGAACAGAGAATTGTGGGAAGGAGATGAATGTGGTAACTACCACACTGTGAGAGGGTGAAGCACTTACCGGTGTCTTCTCGTACATTAATGGAGTCCCCCCACCTTGCATAAGAGAATGCAAAATTCAAAAGTAATAGAAAAGCAATATAAATGTATTACAGTGACACTGTTGATAACATTGCCTGTAAAATTTAAATATACTGTGAATGGCTTGAAATTAACAGCTTTTGGAATCGTATCTTGTAAAACTCACTCATACGTGACTTAATTTTATTCCATTCCTGTTGCACATACAGTGCTGAAATTATACATGTGAACATTCATAGTGGAAAAATAAATTATTTTGTGTGTTTAACAGGTAAGATAATAGTGGTTAAACAGTGTAATTATGATAATCATGGTGTTAGAAAGCTGTAAATCAGTTCCTACCACTGCTTTGCATTTTGTCTGAACAGTTTTCCATGAAAGCTGTCATCAGCAGTGAGGTTGTCTGGGACGGGATGCGAGGGGCAGGGAAAAGGAAGATGTTGTACTAGGCATTGATTAGATGCATTTCTCATTAATGCAAGTACACTAACATGGAGGCATGACGTATTCTCAGGCTGCAAATTTAACAAGCTAGGCGGGTAAACAGATAGTTAACCTAATGATGAGCAGGACTAATCCTTTAGCAAGGGCAGGAATCCTTGTAATGAATAATTATCTAAGGACAATCTCGTAAATCTGATTTAATTAAGGATATGACCCAGCCGTTTCTTTGAGGAAAACATTTGGCTGTCTGCTTTCTAAATAAGACTATGTGACCCCAAACTAGTATTCTTGGTGGTTTATAAATAGTAATAGAATTACTATAAATAATAATTCTGCCCCTGAAGATCTGTCCACCCTTAACCAAAATGCCATGGAAAGATGCCTTCATCAAATGGAGTTTTTCTTTCAAAATACAGACTACAAAAAATAAAGGGGTTCAACATTTTGAAAGCCAGAGCTGCCCATAATACTGAGTTTTGATGGTAAGTTTATTTAATTTGGATGGCTTTTTGATTTTGTGTTACAAGCCAGAAATTTTGTAAAACTTATTAACTGCATCTTTTGCTTTGTGGAAGCAGCTGGAAAGCTTTTACTTGTAATGAAACACTTGATAAAACCTCATATATACTCTCAATATGATTAAAATTCCAAAATGTAGTGAACATTGGTTCTCTCAAGTGATTTGGGCAAGGAAGAGGAATAATTTTCTGTGGGTTTTTTTGTTGTTGGGGTGTTTTTGGGGGGGGATGGGTGAAGCAGGTGTAAAAAAGCCGTGCAGCAGACACAGAATTTTAATCTTTCTTTCCAGTCACATACTGTCAGATGTAAATCTCTGCCAGGCTGGAAGGCAGTGAAAAGTCAGGCCCCTTGGGAATGCAGTTCCTGATGGAGTGGTCAGACGGTGATGCAGGAATACCTGGATGGATGGCTCTGCCGGCCACAGGATCTCTAAGGATCTTGTTAGTTCTTTGGAAGGAGATAACTTTCCATCCTCTCACTGCTCTCCCCTGGTAGCTCCGATCTGTCTATAGTGTATTACTTCCAAAATGGCTAAATTGGCTGTTGTGAAGATTATTTCCATCATCATATTATCTACATCCAAAGCGCACTGATGTCAAGGACAGACTTTTATTCTCAGTAAAGTACTATATATACTGATCATCTCTTTGGAGAATTCAGAAAATATTAACAGGGCCCATCTTCTGAGATAGTGGGAGATATTTCTTCCTTTTCTCTTTTTTTTGTGGCATAGTTTTTGTATAATAGCCATAATCTTTATTGCTTTGTGGTATATAGTTCTTGCCATAAATGGCTATCAGGATTGATTAAATGCCTGAGCTTCAAAGTGCCTCCCATAAATGGCTATCAGGATTGATTAAATGCCTCAGCTTCAATATTTAATCAAACTCACCAGCTGTCGATTGCTGTATACTACAAAATCATGAGATTATTCCTTAAATATGATGCGATAAACCAAATTGTTCATAAATCTGGTACAGTATCATATATCTTTATATCTTCTTTCCTTTTAACTAAGGAACAGGAGCATGGGCAATGTTGACTGTCTGTGATAATTTTGTGCTGCAATTTTAAAAAGTAGCGCTACATAAAAAGTATTTTCTTTTTCCTAACACTTGTGTGTGAGAGAATTATTGTCATGTCTCTACCAGTTAAAATCAAAGATGTGTTAGATTAAACCCACTAAAGGTTGCGTGTTCACCAAGGATTTTTTTCAAGATATTTTTTTGTTTTGCTGTAAAACTGTCGGGAAAAGACTAATGGAATCAGCAAACAATTGGAGTTTGTTGATTGACTTGGCGTGTACTTTCATGTTATTTGAGTTAGCTTCTGAAAGCAGAAGTATGGCCGTGATGAGTCTAGAAAAATGAGTTGTTTGACAAGTGGGATGTTTTGGAAAAACACTGCCTATGGAATGGTGAAAAAGTTGGGAGCTGAATAGCATAAACACTCTGGTTGTTTTCTGCACTGAATGCTGTTAAACTGCTGAAGTGCTTGCTAAACTTTTTCTTTTCCTTGGTAATACAAGTCCACTTGATATTAGTAAATCAATGAAGACTGTCCAAATAGAGTCTGTGGGACTAAGTACATTCCTACTGTAGGCAAGGTCCTCAGTTTATATCTCTGTTGAGTTATCTGAGCTGTTGTCACTGTATTATTTCTTGGGATGAAAGAGGCTATCACTGTTGTAACCTGTCATTTCAGCAAGGATTGCTGTGAAGAAATGCAGGACAGATGGCAGTATCAGCCTCTGTGCAATTGAGTACGTAGGGATCCTTCTGAATGGATGCTGCCTAAGTGTGAGGATTTGGGAACTCAGAAAAATTGGTCTGAAGAATGGATTTAATCTACTGTTGTGGTAGACAACATGTGATAGTATCTGAGCTAGTCATCTGGTCTATCTCAAATGTCTGCTTTAGGACAGGGTGCCTTCTGCCTTAGAAGTACCACTTTCTCTTCACTGTTAAAGGAACCCTAGACAGTGAGCTCAGGGCATCAAATGACCCCCACCCTAAACATCTTTAATGGAAATGGAGCTGGATGGTAAGGGCATGTTTCCCTTGAGAACTTTTGGGGATTTCTGTAATTTGGAAGTGAAAAAAACCTCAGTTTCCATCAGGAATTTCTGAATTCCCTTAAGAGGAGGATTTGATTTGGTTTTGTTTTTTTTTTTAGTCATTTGAGAATCTTTTTATGGTCTGTTTGATAAAATAGACACTGAAATAGCATTGGAAAAAGTATTTGAACTCATATGTGGCAAGCTAAAAATATTTATTAGATGCAACATTTTCCTGCAATTTAAAAAAAAAAAGTTTATTAGAAGGAACATTTTCTTGTCGTTTAAAGAGAAAGCTATTTAGAAACTTAGTTTTTTAATGGGAAGACGTTAAGGAACATTAACTGCACCTATTGGTAAATCAGTAGTTATTTTGGTCTTATGGTTATCTTTAGGCAAAGCTTTTACTTGAATTGAAGGACTTTCCTTCTCCTCCCGGAATCTCACTGCCTCAGGGACTTTATAGGAAGGTTTTTTCATTACACTTATGTTCTTTACATATAGATAATAAACAATGGAACCAGTTGAAAAAAATACTACAGTAACCAACAGCACTAATAAAATTTGGAACAAGAAATATCAGACAAAATAATTAGGCGAGATAATAGGAGTTTTCTGTATTAAAAAGAGAAAAAGTGAGTTAGATTATTTATAAATGTACTCTGTATGTTTGTTTGGTTTTGTTTTGGTGGTGTTTTTTTTTTTTTTATCCACATGTCACTGCCAGGAAATAAGACCCTATTGATTTTTACAAGAATTACTTTGTGTAGTTGATGTTATCACATGAATAAATGGCTAAGTATTCATTCTTTATTTAGATTCCACTGTATTACAAATGAATTCATCGCTCATAATTTGCATTTTCTGCAAGTACCTGGTGGCTGAGCATCAAAATATATTCAGCAAATCCTCCAGGCTAATTGGTAAACAGGAAAAACTAATTGTAGTTTATACGAACATAATTAGGCTAGAAGCAGAACCATGTTCTCTGAGTTACAAGGCAAAAAAATTGCCAGTAATCATCACTATCCTCCCCCACTGTCAGGGTGGCCTGATGTACATTGTCCAGGCTCTACACCCACATTGTCTCTGGGCTAAACAGGAATCATTCATGTTTGAAGGACCAGGTGATGTCTAAAGGTGCGGGAAACAACAGCATCTCTTCGTATGTCCTGCTGGCCTGATCTGATGATGAGCCTCCGTCCAAGAGCAAGTCAGCAGCAGGAGACTCAGTAGCGCCACTGGGGATCGGATCCTGCAGCGCTGTGTTAGCCTCTCACTTAATTTTAGTCTTTATAAAAGGCCAAAAAAACATCATGTTTTGTAACAGGGTCAGAATAAAGACCTCTGTTAAAGGAGAGGGAATTGAAAAAGTAAGGATTGCATTTGGTGATCTTTCAAAGAGAAGCAGATGGGTGGTATAGCATATGGGTGTTATTGGTGATGCAATAAAGACTATACAGGTAGTAGGTAATATCTGAAAATAATAATGGGATAATGAAAAAATGAATACAAAGAAAACTAAGTGAACAACGGAAATAATAGTATGAATTGCTTAGTGCTAAATTAGCAGATTTCTGGACTAGTAATAAGGGATTAAAATCCTATAATAATGGTGAGATCTTTTTTGTGAGACTGGGAGGATGTATGTATAAATTGTAAGAGTGGGATTTAGTATGACTTGTACTTTCAAACTGAAATTGGAATATCCTAGCAGGACACCAGGGATTGAAGTTGTAAATGACAGAACAGTTCAAACACCTTGGTATTTGTGTAGATCTAATCTCAGCTAATAACTATACCCCATTTAGGGAATTGCTAAATTCAAACAAAAGACATCCTGATTAACTGACATTCCATTGAAGTGGAGACGAGATAAAGAGTAGAGAAAAATGAAGAGTATATCAGCTTTAGAAAAGAAGTAGCTGACAAATACACTGAAAGACGTTTCTTTCAGGGAGAAATGCAATTCAGTCTACTTCTTCCAGGGGGAATGGGAAAACAGGCAGGATGGTATACAGCAGGAGGCAAAGAAGGACTGACCGAAGGTGAGCATCAGAATCCTACAAATAAAAATGGTAGAGAATAAAATATCTTAACTTAATCCATGTGCCAAATCAGTGTTGGAGCCAGGCTTAATATTCTGGATTTACAACAAAACTACGCTACCACAGTTCATGTCCAAACGCCTAAGAGTCACCAGCTGTTAATAAGGCAATTCTTTTCCCCATCTCAACCTATGATACACTGCATTTGTTAACATTCTGGCAAGCAATAAGCCCATTAGTTTTCCATAAGCAGAGTAGGTAAAAGATAAACTGAAGGTCATATTCTTCCTTCTCTCCTGTTACATATTATGGTGGCATGGCTTTGGTTACCTATATGCTAAAGACCTTTGTGGGCTTAAATATATCTACAGAAATACACGTTCATGTTTTTGTGTGACTGCATTTCTTTTCCAATTACTATCTGCAGTATTACCTGACTCTGTTTTACAGTCCTCTCTCTTACATTTTCTAATGTAATATATGATGATAAGCGTGTGCAGTAAATACTAGTAAAAGTTTAATTTACAGTTAGAAAAGATTGTTATTTACAGTGTTTGGTGATGGTCTTTCCTCACTGAAATATTTTGTGTCATGAAGTGAATTTTGCCTAATGCAGAGTTATAGAAGAAAAGTACTTTTTACTTTAACATGTTTACTAAAGAAGCAATTTTCAATTGAGGAAGCACTATAAATGCTTTTAGAAGTCTTTTTCTTCTTTTAAACTTATGGGATAAGTTAAGTAATGCTGTCACTGGTTATCCAGAGTATTAATTGTATATTCTTTGGGCAAGGCTTTGGGTTTTTTGTCTTTTTTTTTGGTGAAAAATAGCAGGCTGCTGCTATTGCAGTCTAGGAAAAAGGAGAACTGTAAATAATGTTTAGTAATGTGCTTTTCTATATCAAGTTATTCTCAGGTAATAAGGCTAGAGAAGATCGAATCTGTGTTTTTTCTAAAAATTTTAAGGAATACAAAAGCATTAAGTTGATTGAATATATCTCACCAGAATATAACTGCTTTTTCAAGTGCTGCTCTTTTTAAAAAGAAAGAATTTCTCTGTTGTTTTTTTTTTCTGTGGAAATGAAGATTTTTGTTTAAAGGGAGGTTTAAAGTACAGGTGGCATTTAAGGCTATGTGTTAATGTAACTATTTTAAGCCATTGCTGAATTTCCCCTAGACCTGTTGTCAGGTAGGTGAATGTTTGAGGTAAACATGTAACTCACCTTTACTCTGCAGTGTTTCTTAAGTGAGAACAAATTACAAACATTACGTAGAGGATGTAATATATTACATTTCTCAATGTATGTTTAGACCCAGCCTGGGGAGCAAGGGGAAAATGGAGCTTAATGGCCTATTTTTATTAATCTGAAGTTTAACAATGTATTTTTATTAATCTGAAGTCAGTGAGTGGTGTTTGAAGGCAGAGCTGTAATTTCTAAACTTTCCCTGGGCAGAAACAAGTGTGGCTGTGACACAATGCCGTGTTCCTCACGGAAGGCCTAAAAACCAGTCAACCCTGGAACAGCTGTGGCATTGCATCATCTTCTAGATTACATTATTTCTTTTTTTTACGTATAGGTAAAAAGCATTTATTTCATTATGAAAGTTTGACTTGGGAAAAATATGTGAATAGTTGTTCAGCCATAAATGTGGTTTATTAGTATTTAGTTTAAGATGGAGTTTACATGATTTCATCAGTTTGCTGCTGTCCAAATCAAAAAGCTAATTAGGTGTAGCCCACTGCTCTTTCCAAGAGAAAAACTACAAATAAAATGAATTAGCACAAATTGTTGACTATTTTTGCTAAGCAAACAAGGTTAATCTCTCCATGTTTGTAAGTAGTAAAAATATATTAAAACAATTAAATTATATTTAGCTGCAAAATGTACAGCATCAGTCAGTAAGCCTTCTTTAAAATTCCAGAAATAAACTGTGTCTGAAGGTACTATAAAGTGGAGAAAGCCTATTTCCACATTATGTGATCATATATAGATAATTTCCTTTGCTACCACATTTCCCCACTATAATTCTATTACATTTAGATGCTCATTTAATAACAGTTATCTGTCTGATGTTAAACTGGGCATGACTTAGTCCTGCAACACTATAATGCTGGAGTGCAGTTCACCATCAATGCTTGGAAAACCCAAACCAGCATGAACCAGTCCTCCTTCCTTTGAATTCATCGGGTATTAGAAATTCCTTATCTAAAAAAAAAGGCAAAAAAACCCTAAAAAAGGACTGTCTAACATTTGTTATGTGAATGAGCAAAATAATGTATCTGTAGAAACAGCTTTCTCTCATCGCTTAAAGATCATGAAGCAGCTCAAAATGAATATGAGGCAAGTAAACCTGAAAAACTCACATGGTCTATAAAAAGACATGAGAATCATAGAATTGTCTAGGTTGGAAGGGACCTTGAATCCTTATGTCCTAGAAAATAAATGTCTCTCACTGGTTTACCGCTAATGGTGGGAACATGTTAATGTCGTCTTCTCTCCATGTTTTGAAGAGTGCATCGTCTCCATCTATAAAAGATAAAATTTATTATTTAATAAAAAATAAATAATTTATCCACCCTAGAAAAGAGCTGTGCAAGGAACCATTCTTGAGTTCCTAAATTCTATGTTGAAAAGGTGCTTTCAGTGTTTGGTTTGGCGTAAGAGACACCAACACTACAAATACTTAAGCCAAATTCTCAGTACTGAGGTAACTGAATTGAATTTTGAGATGACATTAATTAATATTCCTTCACTGGTGACACTAGCTGTGTAGATATTAGGCAACCTTCACTTCATAATAGCTCTAAAGTTTTGGGATCTTTCAGTGTGCTACCAGAACTTGCTGCAACATTAAAGGTCTGTACAAACACATATGCACCCTCCACTGTGCAGATTCCTGCTAAAACTAACAAGTGTATTTCCAGTTAAGAAATCCCACATAAAATACAGCAGAGAAGTTGTGTGTTTTGAGGCTGATGTGCTCTGGATGTGCTGGACTTGCACTGTAGAGCATCTCTATGCTAAGCACACACTGAAACCAAATTGAATGTGCTGAAGAAAATCAGCTAAGTGGGAGCAGAATTAGAGTCTGTCCAATTATAGTTGCAGCTTTATTTCAAAAACCTGGGGACCAGGGTATAATTTTTATGAAACAATATTTTTACAAAGGTATTTAGGCCATAATTCTGCAGTAGACTGCAATTTGGAGAAGCTTGGGTTGGTTTAGCACACAGGCTTTCTCATATTCCACTTGCTTAATGGATTCAGAGAGTTTTTTAATAATGCAAAATAAATATATGTTTAGTATTTTAAAACCTGGCACCTATTGGAATTTGTCTTAATAATATTTTTTCTAAATATTTAATGTTGATTACCTTTTTGTTTATGGATATATTACCTTGCTAATTATGGTGGTACTAGACTGATTAAATTTAATGAATTATTGAAGTACACTTGCTGTGTTGTACATACTTAGCCTCAAGAGGTGAAAAATTTTTATTTACTAATAACTGTTGAGGCTAGGATATACAGCCACCTAAAGAGAGGTAAAGGGACTTTTTTTGAAGTTCTGAGAATGTGAGGAGTTGAGCATGCCCAATGATACACAGAATCCCTTATCCCCAGTGTGGATTCCTTTACCCCAGCTTTTTACCTGAGTGCATCTGTGGAAATATGAAAGTTACCCATTATTAAGATATTGTTGGTCATATGTTGTTTTGGAGTATTATTAACTTAGGGTCCAGATTCTCCACTGAAGCACCTATAACTTATGTGAAATCCCAGCATTGTTACAACCTAGTCTGTGTTTGTATGTGATGCTTGGATCCCTGCAATTCCCATGAAATTCCTAATCTAGTGCTCTTTCACTCTTCTGCTAGTGTGATGTGGAGTTCCCTACCTCCCCTATTCCTTACTTCTCTGAGCTTTTCTCCTCCCTCGTTAAAAAGCATCCTCACTTTAATGAGGGTAATAAGCAGCCTGCTTTCCCTTGCTTTTTGTGAACTGCCGTCCCTGTTAGGTCTCCTTAAGCACAGTCACAGGTAGACCTTTAGGGCTAAAAGTAAAAGGAAGAATTCATAATTCCAGAAGGCGGAAGAGCCCCTAGGGAAACTCCTTCCCTTCTCCTTTCCATCCTTTCTTTACTCGTCCCGTAGAAAAGCAGATCTGAATGCCTGGGGACAAAACGATCCCTCAGCAAATGCCCTTGGCAGCTTCTGAGAAAAGGCCTTGTCAGAGCCAGCATCCCGACTTGTCCAGCGAGGAGGTGTCGAGGGAGAGGGATATGAGCGGACTCTGCCTGGCAAGGACCAATTTTAACCACTTAAATCACTATGTTTAATAATGTTTCTGCAATCTCATTTAAAATTAGGAAAAATGGAGGCCATTTATGAGCTCTGTAAATAGTCTCATTTTACTGAGGAGCGCATGACATGGCTGATCCAACTATTTTCTTATGACTGAATCTTGACTATATGGAGAAATGCCCAGATAAATCGGTTAAGGTTTCTTTGCTTTCCTCCTTTTCTTCTCACTCATGAGAAGAGCTGTAGAGAAGGGAAGAGTTCCCTTAGTTAATTGATAATTTTTGAGTTGATAGTCACACCAAAGTCCCTGGAGAAAAGAATCCTGAGTGAAAAGTAAAAAAATAAAAAATAAAAATAAAAAAATAGTAGAAACTAGCTATATTTTGCTGGGTAACTTATCACTATGATTTAGGAGCTAGAGTTTGCTTCTCAAATAAAATCAAATAATGTTACATCTTGAGCAACAACTGAAAAAAAAAATGTGCCACAAGACTGATTCTGGCAGAGTTTTCCTAACTGAATGGAAAGGAAAATAAACCTGAACCTTTTTGATAAATACAGGACCAAATCTTCAGATCATAGTGCTTCAAGTAATCACTTTAAGCTCCAAGCAACTATAGTGGGGGGAATATTTTGCTTGTTTGCTCTGTGAGCTGTTGAATTTTTGGATTTCTGCTTCTTCCCTGAAACATCATCAGTTTAGACTTCACCCAGTAAACCAGGCAATGTCCTTCTGTGTGAGCTGGGAGGACTTCCCAGTTCACTTTTAATAAAGTCGGTATGGCACATGGTGTTAAAAAAAAGAATTAGACACAGCAAGTTTCGTTAGCAATGTTTCCGCACTGTAAGATTGCAGAGATGTTTTTATATTCACTGATCAAAATCCCACTTCTGTTCTGTGATATATTAAGTTCTTTCCCTCGCTATTCACAGTTGTCTTTAGCGTGTTAATATGACTTTAGATGATGGAGGTTAAAGACAACATAATGCTGCTTGTACTTGTATGACAGTTGTTATATATTGAGGTATAAAATGACCTGACTCCACAGTCTTGGAACTGGCACCTTAAATTCAGCCCCCAGTTATTAAGTTTTCTTTCTTTGGCTGAAATGTCACCTCCAGACCCTTGCACATAAGTTTATTTCTACACTTAAAATTCTGGAATCACATATTACTCTTGCTTTTCCATCACCTTCCCTTTAAATTCACACATGTGCATTAAAGTGTTAGAAATTCAGTGCAAATTCCTCCTCCTGGGATTATACTGAATGGTGATATTCAGTTACTGTACCTTGATGTCAGCCTGACTTTGGGGGAATCTGCTCTCTCTGCGTGCGCAGAATACCCAACTCAGCTATTACCATGAGGATCTGAGGAGGAAATTTTGCCTCCAATGTCTGGGTGCCACTGGGATTTCTCATGCTATGTATAATGCATGATGCAAGTTGCTGCAGTTTTTTCCCCTCATTTTAGTCAATAGCTCTAATCCTTTTGGCCAGACTTCTGCAGCACAAATACCCATGGAAAGGCTGTGTACCGACACTTAGTAATTGCTAATGAATGGGTTATTTTTAAATTTTGTGGTGGAGATGCCAGGAAGGCTTCATGAAAACACAGTTTGCTTTCATGTAAATAAAAGGCCAGTTATAATGGAATTTTGACCATTGGACAGAAGTGGTCTCAGAGATTCATCCTGCTGTGCACAGCTCATTAGAGTCCAGAAGCCATATTCTTAAGTATTTATTAAGTATTCTTTGAGCAAATCATATCATTTTAACAGCAGCTCATGCTTATGAAGGACACTGAATAATTTTATTCGTTTAACAATAGAGTCCAGATTTTGCCTTGGAAAAGATAGGTCAGATTTTTGTGAATAGATATCATGTTTTGTATGCTCCAAGACAGCAAAACTAAATAGCTTTCAACGAAAGATTAATTACCTTCTTTATGCAGGCACAGACCTGATGGATGTCATGCATCAGGTATAAGATTTCCAGAACTGGGCTTGCTCGCAGCTGGTCCTCTCCTGTCCCGCTTCCCCGACCCCTGAGTGGGATGGAGCTGGTTGACCTGACCGCTGATATGGCCACTAGCTGGGGCAGAGACAAAGGTGACATCCTGGCTTCTCCTCTGCTGCGTGACTGAACAGCCTAAAGCCCAGATGAAATTATTAGAGCAATCATTTGTGAAGCTCAGGGTAACAGCTCCAGAAAATGGTATCTCTGTGTTTTCTACACGTCCTGGATAGTGTTGGAGTGCTTATTGTGGTATTTCTGAGGAAGGCGTCATTGGAGTTCCTTGGGCCTGGGTTAGAGAGGTGACAGGATAAAAGAGGATTATTAACTTACTCGCATCCTGACTTGGAGCAGAAAGTGGCAGTCATTTGAACAAAAACAAGTTAGCATCTCAAAATGACAAAATTGAGTCGGCTTTTTGTAAAATTCAAAGTCTAAACATATTTCAGGATAAAACTCTACCGAAGGAAGAACTGCCTGGAAAATAAGATCAAGGTTTTCAGTCTTCAAATGTGATGCCTGAAGAGAACAACCTCATTCCTGTCTAGAAAGAGGAAAAAACCCCTTAGGATATGTACATCTTACTCATTAAAGTAAATAAGACTACTTAATACCCAACTGCAGCACAGATTTACATTCTGGCCCAGTTTTATACGCTGAAATCAATCCCGTTTAAGGTAATGGGACCTACTCATAATGCATATTCAAGCACATAGTGAAGCATCTGCAAAAGCAGGCCATAAATGAGGGAACAGCTCTACATGCTTAAATGCTTGTAAGCGGGGCGTCTGTCTCTCCCTAACTTGACAAAGCTTTAATTTATTAAAACAAGTTATTCACTAGTGAAATTTAAAGTTTTCTGAATTTCAGAATGGACTTTCAGTCCAAAGGTGGGAATGAGGTAAATAAAACTGTGCAAACTGTAAGTAGTAGCAATTCCTGGCACAGCTTGAAAAAAGTAGACCTGGAAATTCACCTTTAATTCTTTTGAAAATTGACACTGAAATGCATGTAAATTTAGTCTAAAAGATTTTTTTGGTTGTTGATAATGGTGCCTTGGTGGGTGTGGTGTTTTGGTTAGGTTTTTACTGGGAACGTCAATGAAGCTGTGCAGTTTCTGGGGGTTTCGGCTTCACCAAGTGTTAGTAATTCTAACAGGATGATGTGCCAAACCAGCTGCAAGGCAGCCTATTTAATGAGAGGGCATTCCTCACCTCTTGCTCCAGCCAAGCCTGACTGAGATCTGCAAACTGGGATTTCCCCTGGTGAGTCTGTTTTCAAAGAATTGCTTAGTATAAAAGGAGGTGTGGAGATAACAGGCAGGAGTTTGGTAAACTGAAAGGTATGGTAAGGGGATTTTTCTCTTGCTACAGAAGCAGATCCACTGAATAACTAGCAACCTGTAAAGCATGGGGGGAGGTCAGATAGCAGTGGGTGTACACAGGTGCTGTAATAATATTAATTAGCCTGCTAAATGATGAGCAGTATCGTTCTTATAATTAAGAAATTTAACAGGAGACCTCTAAGGTAAAAGGAAGCAAAGGGTTTTCTGAACGTCTTGGGGGGAAAAAAGCAGCTTGGACAGAAGCTGAAGGAAGGGAGTGAGCTGGGCGTTGTCTTGAAGCTTTTTGTAGGACTCTGAGTGGATTTGAATAAGTGTTTGACAGAAGATTTCTTTTTAAAGGATATTTAAATATTTGATTTGCATGCTGAGAACTACTAATTTTTGCACTTCCAATTTCACAAGAAAGACGCTCAAAATGAGGAACTGTTTTTAAAAGCACTGACTAATGTTTTTCTTACATAAAATCTCAAGTGCTAAATGTTGTCATTAAGTGTCTACAAGCTGACAACTTCAGTAGCTGGAACCAGGGGTTGTAAAATAATCGAGACATTAAATACAGAGAGGGAGGAAGAAAGGCTTATTTGGGAAATGCCAAATCATGTTCCTTCACATTCTGGCAAAATAAATATAGTTCTTGTCAAAATTGAGTATGAGCGCTCAGTGGGTGCCACATAGAGTAGCTACTGCTTTTCAGGGAGATTTATCTGAACTGACACAGTGTTTGTTAGCTGCTCCAGCTAAGCGCTGCACTTAGGACCTGTAAATATGGTTTGACAAAGATACATCCTGGGTTGTTTGAAATAATTACAAATATAGCTCACCCGAAGTATCTAGTTTCCCAGCTCTGGTCTGGGGTGATGAATAATTATTTCATCATAGTTCAGAAATTTACCTGTGGTAGCACGTGCCTGTAAGTATCCCTCCTGGCCTGGTCCAAAGAAAACATGAGTTATTTAGTCTCTGGCTGCCTCCTTAGCAGTTCAAGTAATTGAAAATTGTTTTCTAAGCACTTTAAGTATCTTGTTCAACCCTTGGTGCTGGCCAGGTTCACATATAGGGGGAGTTCTTGGATTTGTTTTGGACTGAGATTCTGGTAGAAAAAAAAAAGAGGAGCTTGGATGCATTTGGATGTCTCTTCCTCGTTCTCCTCAAGCCCTCTTGAGAGGCAAAGGAGAGAGGATCCTGCAATTCAAAGCAAATGTGCTGCATGGCTTTGATGACTGAAATCTTCAAACTTGGATATGATGCACGAGAACAGCTCATGAGCATATATTCTTGTCTGTTATCAAAGAGACAACTAAGTGTTGCTCTTGTTCTTTCACACCTACATCTTCTGTCTCAGCCAAGATATGTTTCCGTCATTTGTGCCCTTATTTAGCATGCTGTCCACCTACTATCTGCATTTTCATTATGTATTTTAAATGAACAATAAAATAACCATTTACATAATGAGTACATTTATATTGATATTATATAATGTAGAGATGGTACTTAATTATAACTTGTTTATAATTAGGTCTCTTGCTACGCCAACTAGCTCTTATGTTATTTATAAAACTTCAGGAATAGTAGAAAAACATGACTATTTGAATGTAAAAATAATCTTTGGAATTGCCATCTGTAACCCTTTTGTGCCCGTTTCCATTTATTGCAGGGTGTTCCTTTTTTATTGGGATGAATATTCATGGTAAATACTTCAGAGTATTTGCTGGTGAGGATATACTGCAGAGAAACTGCTGTTACCAATTTTAGTTTGGATTTAATTTTCTAGTTTTGAGATAAGGAGGTAGAAAGGATTTGGGTTGGTTTTTTTAGTTTTGCTTTTGTTTTTTGAATTAATATAACTGAACAAAGTAATGCAGTCATTTCGGGACTTTACCTCTTTTAAAAGCTTAAGAATGAAATGTACATGTGCTCCTAAGAGATTTGGGCATCCAAGTATCTTCTAAGTTTCTTTGACAATCCAGCTTGTATTTTTATGACGCCACTGATTGTTGTCCTATAAAATCTTCTGTTTGATGCATTGAAATGGATAGAGACTACACTATGATGGATGAATAGGGACAGTCCTCAAATGAAGATTTCAGCTGTAAAGATAACTGGTTATTTTGAATAGCTCGCGGTTTTAAGGAATCAAACTTGAGACCTTCAAAGGAATCGTGCGTTGGCTCACCCTCTTACAAAATCAAGTCTCTTTAAAATGCCAAAAATGTGCTTCCCAAATTGGTAAAAACTATTGTAGTGTTCAGTCTATGCTTTCTGCATGTGCTACTTCTTAACCAGAGTTATCGCTGAGGGCAAACAGCACTCTTGTTTAGAGGGAAAAATAATTTGAGGTTTCACACATTAGCTATTCCCGGTTTGTTTATCTTTTGTTGAAGCAGTGACCTACAGTGTCTGTCTCGCTGAGTGTGGTTTCCATAGAAACTAGCTGACTTGTAGCATGTTTATGTTCTGGCAGCAGCCTAAAATGATCTTTAACCACATATTGTGCAAGGAAGAGCAATAGTTCTGCGAAACATCAGGGAAGCTGTTGATGGTCCGGTATTGAGGTTCAGCATACCAGAGTCTGAGAACTGCTGCGCTCCCTTGTTCAGGCTGTGACTGATGTGTCATATGAAGATAGTCTGTATAAGATGTGTATGTATACAGAAAGCTGAGTTTAGCCTTACATGAGGAAAGTAATTTTAGCAAAGGACATAGACGTAATCAACAATAAGAAATAAAGCACATGCATTAACTGCAACCTTCAGGAGTTATTACCAGTGAAAATTATTTTTTTAAACGGAGTGTTTTCACTAAAAAGTGAGTTCTGTTTGTTTTGTCACATGAGGTCTCCTCCCTTGGGAAGAATGCCAGGTCAGAATTCCCTCCCTTGGGAAAACACTCCTATTCAGTTTGTATCCCACCTCTTCTGCTTCCAGTAGAAAAAGATGGTGTAATCGTGGACATAGCTTGGACAGCAACCACCCATCTGGAGGGCATGTTTCTGAAAGCAAACGAAAGCATTTGGAAAGGTTTGCTCTCTGAAGTAATTTTGGGTTTAAAGATTAATGTTAGAAAATCATGGAAGAATTTTAGATAATATAGTATCGGTCGATGGGCCTCCATGTTTTAACAATATAGAGAAATAGCAGATATGTATTATTAAATCAGTTCAGGACTAAACCACTGAAGCAGCTTGCTGCAATTCCTAAAGAATTCTCCTTTAATTTTAGTTTTAATTCAAATTAATTAATTGGCTCTTGGATTGTCACTTTTTCTGCTCCAATGCAGAGCTGTATTTTTGAAGAGGATATGCTGTATGCTTCCTATACTACAGACTGCCCTTACTTTTGCTTCCATTATGTAATGTTTAACTTATTAATCGTGGTATCTTAAATGCCTTTCTAGTTTTCAGCTTTTTTGTTTGGTTTTGATTAGAAAAGTTTTCTTTTTTTTTTTTTTTTTTCAATTACTACCATTTATTTTCTACCTGGGTGGATCTTCTGACTGTCCATTATTTCTCAATTGATTGTTTTCATGAGTGGTCCCTCTGGTGAAGATAAGCTTTTTTCTTTCTTAATATTTTAACCATATGATGAAATAGAAAATAGAATAATGACAGAAAGAAAAATATTTTTTCTTTTGTTTTACTTTGAAACACATAGACAATCAGAGAAGTGTTGGTTTGTTGGTTGTAAGAGGCCTCTGGAGGTCTGTGATCTAACATCCTACTCAAAGAAGGACTACCAGGTTAGCCATGGTTTTGTCTACCAAAGTCTTGAAAATCTGCAAGGTAGAAGACAGACGTAGTAGACATCTTAAGGCTATGTACCTATCTTATCTGGTATATTTACAAGTCCAGTTCAGTTCTTTTTGAAGTATATACTTCATAATTGTTGATGCTGGGGTTTTTCTACATGCATCTTGTTCAGAGTCTTTCACAGGAAAAAACTGAAAGACTCATTGCATATAAGCTCTTAGAGAAGTTTAAATTTCTGAACATTGTAGCAAAAAGACATTCGTACTCTTTTCTTGAAGTGGAAAGAGAGGACTCCAGTGTTAACTGAAGATCTGTATTTTATATCTAAAGCTTAGATTTGAATGCAAATTCAATAGAAATCAACCTCTTTCTCTCCCTAAACGTGCTCTAGAGAATTATGGCCAAATTCCACAGCTAAGATATGCCTAACTTGGCAGCTTATTTATTGCTTTATTGATTAACATTCAGACAACAGCAGCACTAGTGAAACACTCAGTTCAGTTTTCCATCTCTTCACGCTTATTTTTCTCTCTGTGGATTACCCTGTGTATAATCAGTAGAAAATGTCAATTGTTCTGCTATCTTGTGTCTCAAAGAACAGAATCGAGATTTTAGGCTACTTAGCCATACTTCCAACATATCATTTCTATAGTAAACAAAAAAAAATTACTGGAAAAATTATCTTAGTGTGGTTTATTTGCAAGATTTTTTATTAATATTATTATTCAGACATAATATCAGGTGTCTGGTACTCCAAAGAATAAAAGCTCAAAACCAAACTGCCAGATCAAATTGTTGTTTTGAATGGATTGTAAAGTTTTGATTTGATATAGTAGCATTACAGGTATTGGTCTGTTAGAGTCAGTATATGTAAGAATTTGCGTAAGACGTTCTCCATAGGAATAATTTGCAAGATCAGAAGAGATGGCATTTGGTTATAGTTATTTGCGCTCTCTCTCCCTTATATCTACCAGTCTGGAGACAGTTTCATAGATGAATGAAAGCGCAAAAGACAAATGCAGTTCTTTTTGGAAGTTTATGTGAAAAGCACGAACAGAACAGGTTAGACATGTGAGGTGCGACTGCATACTGCCATGATTTTTGGTCTCTTCTCTATAACACCATAGTGGAACAGAGACAATTCTCAGGATTATATCTGGATATAACACATATAAAAAATATAATGTGTAAAAACTTGGAATTAAAATGTGCCACAGAATTGAGCTTCTGCCACCCTTATGGATACATCATCCCTGCATGGATTGATCCTAACCCATAGGAGCTATGTGCAGTAAGTTAGGGGATTCTGCAGCAGCCTCTTTTTCCTCTCTCTCCTTGAGAGCTGTAGATGCGAAGATCACCATCTTATACACAAAACTGTTTGAAGGATAATCTTCTATTCAGTATAACTGTCAAAGGCACAAGCTGCATTTGTAGTTTTTGTATAATGTGTGCAAGATCTCACTCCAGGCAAATTCAATGAGAAGTCACTGGTTTGCAACTTAAAGCAGTCACGACCAGCAGCTGTGCAGAAGGTTCAGGCTGAACCCCAGAATTAGTTTCTGCTGTTGATCACGATATATTGAGTAATACTAGTGTAACACACAATCTTTTCCTCTAGCTATATGCCATGTTGCATGCTAAGTCCTACAAAGCAGTCCTGGGCTTTCAGAAGACTGTTCTAAGATAGGTTTCTGCATAGCTGCTTCTCGTGCTCCTGAAGCATGCAGTTACTGTATTCATTTTAGTAAGAAAGGGTCTGGGAAGCTGGTTGTGTTTAGTTAGATTGCCACACTGGCTTTTTCATCGGTGGGAGTACATCCAGGACCAAGTGTGAGCAAGTGACGGTAGCGCTGAAAAAAGACTGGAGCGTAACAATAAATGCATGATTGCATGAATAAACACTCCAAGTCCTTGTTAGCAGGCATGCCAGAGTGCTGCAGGACTTAGCTTAGTTGAACAACGCAGACGTGTCACTTGAATAGGACTGCAGTGTAGTCAGAGTAGTTGCTATTTGGAACAAATTATACACTGTACTCGAAAAGGTGAGATGCTGTGTTACGCCCCAGATAATGAGGGAAAGATATAACGAGGCTATTGCTTAACATATACCAGAAGTATTTAAACAGGAAGACCAGAGGAAGCTTCCCCCTGTCGACCAAGAAGTATGGTGTAGGAGGAAAGAGATCAAAGTGTCTCACTGGCTCATTTTAAAGACTGTGAATTAGCTCTGAACAAGGTGTTAATTAAAAAGCAATCTGGAAGAAAGTTTCAGGATTTGCATTTTGCAACAAAAGTTGACTCAAGTCAATTGAGAAGTTTATCTCAGGTTAAGAGAATTTTCCTATAAGCCCGGCTTGGCGTGTGTTTCAAATAAATGATGCAAAACAACTATCAGCAAGGATCAATGCGTTTGTCACATCAAAACTGCACTATGTGATTTACATTACCAGGGACTGACAGTAGTCTGATTTATCAGAGTAGCCCAGACATAAAAGCCTCATTCGGAAGTTGGGTTTACATTTTTTTCTAAACCATCTGTGGAGAATATTTTGTACCTTTTTTTTCCCTGTCACACTGTCTTTTAAAAATATACGAAGCAGAAGACTAAATAGACAGTCAGAATTGCAGGGGAACTTTTAAGATCTGATGGGTCTTAATTTGATTGCCTGTGTGCTGTCTCTGCTCTTTGTTGTTTTTGTGATTGGTCTGTCGAGGAACTTGCAGTTTTCAGCCATGCTGGCATGAATAGAGATATGCTTCAAGAAGACCTGTGAACTTCTTCATCTTCGTTTGAAACCCAAGGCCATTAAATCATAAAGATTTTATCTTTATTTGAGTCAGTTAAAAAAAAATACTGGTGGTGAGCTGGGATGTCAGGAGAGGTGTCTGGTTTGCATTGCATTCCTCCCAAATTTCCAGTGAGGTGCTGAAGAAACCACTCGGTTCCTCTGGGCTGTGGCTCTCTGTAAGGATGAGAACACTCTTTTCTCCTCTCTCTGGATCTAACTTCCGAAGCCACAAGGAATGCAGTGAAAAGAGAAACAGGGAGGCACTCTGTGCTGGGTTTTTGAGAAATTAATAATAAAGCACTTATAAATGTTCAGAGTGTGGTTCAGTAAATATATTGAAAAGGACAAGCTGGTAAGCATTGCACATAATTAATACAGTTGTGCTTTTTTACCATTGTTTCTATGGCGTATCCATGCTGAATCTCACAGGAGGCACCTTTTTTCTGTTATCTGAATTTTAACTAGTGTAGCTTCCCAACACTGTGTGAGATTTATGATCTCATCTCTCTCCCAGTGTCTTTATAATTAAGCAAACCTAGGGGTAAGATTTAGTCAAATGATGCTGAAATTAAACTCATTCCACATCTTTTGAAAGACTCCAAACTTTATTGAAGCCAGGATATTGAATGTAAACGTGCTGCATTTTACCCTGGTTTATTCCTTCTTTAAGGCAGAAAAAATTTTTAGCACTTCTGAAAAGTAACAGATCCACAGCAGTAGAAAACACCTCCCCCATATATGAAGCCTCCTATGTATTATTTAGGATCCAGAGTTGCTATTGCATCTTTCCATTGATTGCTATGCTTATTGGAGTATGGTATTAATGCATTCTGCTGTAAAAGACTGTGATGTAAAGCACTAGATTAACTTCAAAGCTCGTAATCTGTTCGCATGCTTTATTGCTTGAGTTCAAAGTGGCTCTAGAGCTTCTTTGCACGATGAGTCTCTTGATTTTGTAGCATCTTTAGAGTGCAAGTTGGAGTCCTTTTTCCTGCTACTTTGACATGTTAAATGCTTGCTGTTATTGCCTCTTTTATTACTATCTTTAGTATTGTTAGGATTATAATACTACCTGATGAAAAAGAGTGCATCATACCATTGGGCTAAAAATTGTTGCATTTTAGCAAATGAGTAAATGGGATTGTTCATTCTTTCTTTTGTGAAACAAGTGGGGAAAATATCCTGTGCAACGTGCTTTGAGATCTGCAAATACAATGTGAAATGTATATGCAAATTGCTATTTATAAATATAAAAAATGCAGGTAACTCAGAGTTAAGTACAGAATTGCTGTAGATATTAGAATAAAGAAGCCCACATTTCATTAAGTCAGTCAGACAATAAAAGTTCTGGAGGAGGCTAATAAGTCCACCAATGCCTGCAGTGAGATGTGTCACCAGGCGTTGGAGAAGAATGTTTTAAAGTGCTGATTGGTGGCATAATTTTGAGGAATCAACTGGAGAGAGTTAACAGCAAAATTATAGTTGAACTTGTCAGAGTGGCCACTGTGGAGTTGATGTTCCCACTGTAATTACGAGATGCAATGTGATTTCTCTGACTGGCTTTGAAAAATTTAGTTTCTAAGTTTATATATTCCCTTCTCAAGCATCGTTTTCTCTATGCTGCTTTAATTTTTCCTCTTTCCCATCTTCCCTTGCAGTTATGCTGAGTGGGTATGAAATATGTCTCAAGCTTAGTAATTTTAGGGAAATCCTGTACATGCCTGATACCGAGTCCAGAACATTACCAATAATTCACTAGCAGAAACCTAAAGTCTTCTGGCAATCTTCTATGGTAGAAAATACTTAAGCATTGTAGTAAACTGCTGATTATCACAGTTATCCCAGTACCAATGTACCACCCTTCTGAAGCTGACTTTTATTGTAACAGCAAACAGCAAGGTTTTATTCTCTTCTTGTGAAAAAATTGCAATTACTAGATCTGAAATCAACTGGAGATCTTAATTTGATTTTGATTGGCTTAAGGAAGTTCCTGTGGTTAAAAACTAGGAGTTTCAGACAAAGAACCCCAAAATATCACAAATTTGGGATAAATAATGCCTGGAAATACTAGACGGACTTGTCTCAGAACGCAAGATCTGACAGCTTTGAATAAATGCTGGATTCAGAGCTCCTTGTAGTAAGCAGGTGTCTTTCCGTTTAATTCGATAGAGGTGCCAAAAGGAAGAGCAGAGCAGTTTCTACCACCTGCAAAGCTCATTTGCAGTGGATGAAGAGTGCCCAAAGTTAATGAGTTACTTCAGCTTTAGATTTAAGTTCTGTGGGGACTCGATTCTCTGTGTTTCCACACAAAAGACAATAATTGTCTGTGATAAAAGCAGCATCTATGAGCTATTTCAGCCTGTCTATTTCAAGGAAAAATAGAAAGGGTCAAAAACCATCAGCATGTTTCATTTGCTGGTGGCACTGTACGTAATACACTGATGTTTCTACCTCAGATGGCAGTTAGCTGCTGAAGTATAAAAATGGAAAAAAAGAAATGGATAAATAGTAAAAGTCATGGATATAAGTTAATAAAATATTATCATCTGTATATCAAAATTATGAAAGAATTTTGAGACAAGATAATATGAACCTGAAAACTTTCAGTTCCACAGTTTATTGCAATATGGAGCTGGCCACCAAAGGAAACAGTGGAATTAAAGAATTCCAGCACTGGGATGTGTCTAGCATGCCCAGGTTTATCTGCGGACATCAGATGGGGCTAACCCTAATGGCATTACTTCCAGAATTGAGAAGACTCTTGCATCTGGTGGTGGTTTTTTTTTTTTCCTCATTCTCCAGGACTGCATGATACTGCAGCATATAGGTTAGGAGGGACACATTATTGAAACTTTAATGTAGATTTTTATACTGAGTTTATGAGAGCAAAATCTGCAGTGAGGAGTTGCAGCTTGCTCCAGTTGGGCATCCTACCTTCATGTACGCACAGGATGCTGTCAGGGAACAGGTGGTTGATTTTTTGTATTATAATGACAGCCAATAATCCTAGGGATGTTAGATGGTGCAGCAAATCTTTTTCACCGTACCAACACTCCCTTCCTACTTGCCAAAGAGCCTGGGAGCTTGCAGCACTCTTGCAGAGTAGAGGTGAGCTGTATGTGAAAAAATAGAGGGAAGTAGCAGTGTCCTATGCAGTACCGTCCTCTCCCTGCTCCCACCACAGCTTCTCAGAATGGTTTCCAAGCTCTCTGTTTGGAGGAAAGGAAGGAAGACTGTGTTAGTTTTAAAGTGATTATTGCTATGGACACCATAATTGGAAAACCAGCTATCAGCTAACAGATGCAGACACTTGCAGTACTGAACTGAATGGAAATTAAATTAATGTAAACATGATGTTTCCAGAATTATATTAAAATGACTTAACTTTCTGCACAGATTTTCGGTTCATTATTGCCCGAGCTACTGCATTATTCTGTAACACTGCATCAGAAACTATCTTTCCTGAGATGACTCTTCTTCAAAGTGGTGGGCTGGAGGTAGCTGCCTCAGGATTCAGCTGAGCAGTGGGCAGTGTGGCAATTAGCAGAAGGGCAACAACTGTATTTCAGGTAAAACTGCTCTGGCTGTCTGCCCTTGTGAGGGTAGGGGTAGAAAACTGCCTCTGTTTTGACCTGCTGCTGCTGTCTGAAAGGCATGACAAACTGAAACGGACACCCTGATCATATAGGTAAGGAAAGCGATTTTTCATGCAAGGGAAACACCATAAATGATTCATAGTACCCATATTTCTCACGGTTATTTCCTGTGGGTGTAGAGAAGCAGGGATTAGAAATGAATGGCAATGCTTACTGCTCATAAGGGGTTTGCCTGGAGGTGATTTTACTGCTTTAAGCTTTAAAATTAACTCTATAGATGCCAATCCCAAGAACTAAAATCTGAAAACCCTCCATGAGCTCAGATATATAAGACAGGAAAGAAATGCCACAGCAGGTAATTAAACATGATGTGAAACTATTTTGTAATGTGCAGAGTGTTTAAAAAAGTGTGGTGTAGCACTAGCCTGTGCTGAGCTGCCCCGGGCGCTAAAGAAGCAGTTAAGGCAAGGGAGAGGACTATAAAAAAATGGGACCAGTTGTTGGTATTCAGCAGAACTTTTCCAGATGACAACTGTCTTCTGGAGGTGATGGAGTCCGTCGCGGTTCTTCAGTCTCAGGGACCGCTGGCGGGTGACATCCTGAGGTGGGAACAGGCCGTGAGATGTTAAGGGCTAGCACCCAGGATCCCGGCTGAGCAACCCGACGTGCAGCCTGCCGGGTTGTTTGAGGTTGTTTTGTTTTGGTTTTGAAATAAGTTTCTCTCTCGATCCTGTTTTCAGAATGACTCAATCTCAGTAACCTGGAGACAGAAACACAGTACTAGTCTGTGAAATTGCCACCCCACTCTCCTCAGTTTGTGATGGTCTCCCTGGAATGATAGGAGCTGAGCTGCTAACTTGGATGTGAATGAGATTACTCACATAGCTAACCTGCTCTTCGCTTTAGCTATCTGTAGGAGCAGGACCAGTAGGCAATTGGAATTTTGCTATTTACATGGGAACAGAAATGTTATGATTTTTTCCCCAATGTTATGTTCAGTCTGTGACACAAACAACACTTAAGCCCAAGTCTCTTGAGACCCACTGAAGCCCTTTAGCCACAGGAGGAATCCTGTTTCTCTGTAGTGCAAGTACAGTTTAAATGCAAAACAATACACATAGGGATGGGTGGAAACTCTGTCCTTAATTTTAATGGAGATTTATGTGATATAATATAGCAGATAGTGCAATATCTCCTGAGGGAGAGGAAATATTGCCAAGAATAAAATTGTGCAGGAGAAAGATCATAGCTTCTATCAGTAGCAATTAGGAGCTTTACAGACTCTGTGTCTTGCTTGTATATCTGAATGAGAAGTATATGATATATTAGTTATATCTTACTAGACTCCATAATCTCTGGGAAGTTGGGTACTGCAACCCACTGTTTGTTTAAAAATCCTTTGATTTCAACTTTCACTGTTGTTCAACCTTCACTGGCTGACATCAAGTATTTTTTATTGTGCTAAAAGCTTTTAATTGGTATCATTCTCAGTAAAACCCCTAGTAGCCACAAGGGTTAGGTTATGATGCAGCTTGATGTGTATGTGCTCATAGGCAATGAAGTCCCAATGAAGATGTCACACAAATGCTTTCTTTTTTACAGTAAAAATTTTAGACCTAACTTCCCTCATGCATGCATTTTTCAAGAAGGATTTTGCTAGTGCTGGAGAACTCTATACCATTCAGGAATAGCTCAAGTTCAAGCAGGCCTGAGATGTCCATATGTTTAAAGTTCTGTTAATCATAAAGCAGATTAGGTTGCTTTTAATGTCTAATTTAAATTTCTTATGCTAAGCAGCTGCTGAGCTGCTCCACAATGGTTGCACATCACTAAATATCAATGTACTGCAAAATGAAAGATTATATATGTTTATAAACTGTCCTGGTTATATCTGCTGCACAGGCACTGTAGTACTGGAAAGCCCATCTCAAAGCAAAGCTTAAAGCTGAAATCCTTCTCTGTAGAAAAAGAAGTAAACAATTATTTTTGCTATCTCCTTATACTGTTATAATCCTTGAAATAATAGCCTTTTATCAGCAAATTAATTTCTAACAGGATAACCCATACTGCTTTTCTTTTATTCTTAGGAAGTGCGTGCTTTAACTGTGACTTAAAAATAAAAAAAAATTGCAGAGGACTTACCCATGTGAAATTCTAGTATATACTTTTTAAATTCTGCTATGCCGTGGTATTTTCCCCTGGAGAATAAGGACAAGAAATAAGACCAGTCCCAATGTTTGATTTTATTACCAACTCTTTAGTGGCTGTTGATTAAGATGTTGGTATTTAATAGTTCCCATAATACAGTGATTTCCAAGATTCTGAGAGTACTGCCTAAATAATTAAGAAGTGCTGAAGTATCGCCTGTAAGTGTATATGATCCCCTCATTTGTCTTTTCCATAACCTGAAGACAGCTCTGAATGACACCACTGTGTGTTTGGTCCTTTAGGACCATATAAATATGAGCTTGCTGTAGCCAGCTATATGTGGATAATTCATTTTTACACTTACTTTTAATGAAAACTTTCTGGGTGAAATTCTTGTTCTAGCAAAACTTGTCCTAGGATCATTAATAACCACAAATAGCTGAGATATCTTTTTGGACTTTAATCCATCTCTTTTATGAAATCTGTCTTTTTTTTTTTTTAAGGTTCGGTTAATAATTGTTTTATCTTTTGTCAAACTTAATATGAGTGTAATACAACAGCTAATTAACTGTTGTGTTCTAAGTTACGATAGCTATAAATTATTTTTTCACATGACATTTGGATTGTGGGATTTAATAGATAGATAACAGCTTATTTGTAAGGGGCTTGCCCCAGCATGGGAGAGTCCTTGTGTAAAACAAGCCTTACCGTACTTCTAAATGATCTTTTACCACAGCAATACTAGAACAGAGCCTCTAGGCAAAGGAAAGTAGACATAGCCAGAGAATGAGAGACAGAAATGTAAAGCCAATTTATCTCAACTAATCCATGCTGTTATGTTTTTCCGTTCTCTCGTTGGTGCCTCTGTTGTTCACGTGCTGCGTGTTCAACGTCTAACGTACAGAGACCTCTAGAGCGAGAAACCCCACCGGAGTCGGGGGAAAAATCTCAATCACCTCCAGTAAATCTTAAATGGTTTTGGTTTGTTTGCTTGTTTTTATTTTTTTTTTCTTTTTATCTTCTCCAGAATATATTCATTATATTAAAAAAAAAAAAAGTTACATTTTGAAAATATTTTATCTGAGTGATTTGATGTGATGCAGAAATTCTGAATGAAGCCATATATTCCCCTGAGTCTGTTTTCATCTTTGTAGGCCTTGATCTTAAAAAGGCCTAACTTCACATGCTGTGCTGGTACTTAACTATAAATAATCCTGTTGATTTACTGTGCTTATGTATGAGCTTAGAGTTTGGAAAATTAGGGCGTTAATGGTAACACATGCCTAGGATAGGATTTAATCAAAGAGCTGTATCTATTTACCAGAAGATAATTTTGCCAAAATTGCAACATGTGGAGGCAGAGGAGAACGTGTTTTTCTTTTTCTTTGTACCTCTTGCTAAACAGCAATATCATCTGCAAACTTTAATTTGGTTAGTGCCTTCCTTGTTGATTGATTTTTATTATTTTTTTTTTAATGGCTTTGCCTTACAATTGAGAAAAAGGGTGCCGTTCAGGTGCATTGCACCAAGAAGTGCTCTACTGGCAAGTCGTGCACAAACACAGGCAGTAAAGGCGTGAAGCTCAAGGTTAGTTTATTGAATGCAAATATATGAAACTGCTGTGGCCTCCCTTCAGTTGCTAGTCTGTCTTCTGATACAGGTTATCTGTGGTCATTCAGGAGCCCCATGAGAAATTTTTAAATAGGTAGACTGACAATAGAAATGACAACAAAGAAGTCCAGATGTTCACAAATTGCATCTTCCTGGCACTGCCACTTACCGAGCTAATAGAAATGTCAGTCATGGTAGCTGGCAGGATAGGTTTTATTTAGGGAAAACTG
>NW_009646410.1:2425016-2541679 GCF_000708025.1 Charadrius vociferus
TAAAAAAACATTACATAGTACAAAGTCATTGTTCTTTTAGGATAATGGGTCATGACTGCCCAGGTGTAGGGTGGATGTTCAAAATGGCAGCCCTGCTCCAAAATCCGAGATCTCCCTTTTCTCTTTCCCATTTAATATCTACATGTCAGAGCACAATTTCTGTTCACAAGAGATGGTTTGTTTTTCCTGGTTTGAGGGTCTGGCTCATCTTCAGACTGGAAAGAGAGCCTGCTTTGGGATTTTGTTTTATCTTTTTGGTTTAGACTCAGGAGAGCAGGTCTTTTCAGATCAGTTGAGATTTGCCCTTAGTTAGAGAAAGATGTCACTTGCCTGAACTGTGAGATTTAAATAGCTTCTAAAATAAAAGTAATAGATGGCTTATCTCTTTCAAACCTGTCTAAACCCTCGCTGAATTACTCTGGGTCTGATTCTGGATTCCAGTACTGCATTTACTGCCTTTGTCTAATTACATTTTAAGAACATAAACAATTCAAAAGGAAATACACAGTTAAGGGAGAAGATATCTATGGAATATGCTCCTCAGTAATGACATTCAATGGTGTATTGCTGGCAACTGGTTTTATTTTTAAATGCATTCGCAATGTCTAACTGCATTTATTTAGCTTTTCAATATCTTATCCTAGCCAGCATTTTACTCTTTTTTTTTCAGTGTTGTTGTTATTCTGTGTAAACACAAGAGAAGTCTGAAAGACTTTGGAAGTTATATCTGCGTGTACAGAAAAAATCACTAGTTGTCCATTCTTCAGTTGAATAATCCATTGAAATTGCAAATGCTTTTCAAATGATCTAGCCGAATCTCCAGATGTTCCTCTAATTGCATCCAGAAAGGCTACATTCAGTCACATGTAAATCTCAAAGCTCATTTGAGAAGCTTAGGTAATTTATTAATTCACCTGAATTGTTTTTTCCACCTCTGAATTTAATCTGAAGAAAATTCAGCTCTTTTAAATGTGCCTTTATTTTTGTCCTCTAGGAAAACAAGTATTTGTTTGCATAGAAAAGCTGCACTTAGCTGTGGTAAATGGCTTCTTTGAATCATGGACAGAAGCTTTATGGGACTCCTTGTGATTCCACAGGAGTCTTATTTTCATTTACTGCCCTACTAATCATAAAAAGTTGGCAGTCACTGGAAAGCAAAGTGACTAATGTCATCTCACTGTTCTTCACACCACGGCAAGAAGCATATTCCTTTGATCCAAATTGCCATTAGAATTGCTATTCAGATAATAACAGTGGGAGATTTAGCTTAGATAGTAGGAAAAAACTCCATCTCTAAGGATACATGAGGACTTGCACAAATAATGCAGAGGGCTTCTTGCATCTCTTGTCCTGGAGTTTTAAAAAAGAGGTTAGACAAATATTTGAGAAAAGGGTATAGTTGACCTTGTTTTGCGGAGGAAATGATTGCCAAGATGACTTCTGGGAGCAGCTCTATATTTACATGGTCACGTGCCGAGTATGACATGGATTGGACTCCGGGAAATAATTATATGGCCCTCTTAGCCCCATGGTATTCAAAACTGACCTGCTTTATGTCATGGACTGTTTGGGGTCATTTCCTCCGTAGGTACCAGAGCACCTACAGCTTTTCCAGATGCTGATAGTGCAATAGCATTGCATTTATGTATGCCAGCACTGCTTTGAAGTATGGACTGCCAGTCTGTAATCAGCCCGAGACTAGGAAATGACAACTCAAAACTCAAATATCCCTTCTGCTGTGATTGTGCCCTGGTACGAGGTGGTTTTAGAGTAGTAGAGTCTACACTTCTCAGTCACGGGAACTTGGATTTAACACATCCAGAAACAACTGAAACTATTCACATGCTTGTGCCATGGTTTTAGAACAGAATTCTTTTTGCCTTGCCCATTTTATATTGGCTACATGCACAGTACCAGCACACTGAAGCTTCAGTTTAATTCAGTTGTCCTCAAGAGGAGCATAAAAGCTTGTATATTGAGAGGCTGAATTTGAAGTGCGCTCAAATCTGAAAATACTTTATCTTTTATGCATAAGTGTAACATTGGTATACATTCAGCAAAAATATTGCTATTTCAGTTGCATCTAAAGAGAATAAAACATTGGAAACGGTCACAGCCGTGACAATTACTTTCCCCTACTTTCTGACTTAATGTAAGTATTGGCTATTGAGAATTAAAGCTGTCAGTAGTGGTACTTTCAGTGAAAATAACGTCTAGGTTAGGTAATGCATTATCTGATGATTTATGTGTCTTGAGAAAAAAATGGAGAGGCAAAAAGGAATCTAAAGGAATCTAAAACTATTGGTTTCCAATCTGAAATGACCTCTGCATTTTGGTGCAGAGGAAACTAATTGTGGACCTGTGTTCAAAAAAGGAGCACTTCATCTGTAAACACAAAATGTTCAGACAAGTTTTTAAATAGGATTCTAGGAGCTGATGAAAGCATACAGGTGTGTAATTAAGGCTGAAGAGGCTCAGAGCAGCTTTGGAAAGAGAAAATGCTGCTGAGCTCCCAATAAAAAATACAAATCTGTGTGGCAAAAACAACCTCTCCCAGATATGTTAGCCCAGCCAGGTGTACAGATCAGAGTCTGGGTGTTCCTGAGATAGCTGCCTCTGTAAGTAAGGTTAAGGCATAAAGTTTTCCTAGGACATTGAAAGAAATGAGGAGAAACATATTTAATCAAGTGGTTTTGTGTCATTGCCATGATATTTTTTTTTTTTCAAAGAGAGCTTATCTAAATATTATCCTTACTTCTGAAATAGCCTTATCACAAGATACTTACAGCTGAACAGGTGATGGTGTGTGTCAAATCTATTTCTGCTGCACACAGTGTATATACTTTAGTCATTAATTTACAAATGGAGGTAAAATTTTAAGCTACTTCCAATAAAATATGTTTTTGGGCATCTTGCTGCTAGCCTATTAGTCTCATTACAAAAGGTCTGTTAAAAAAAATAATCATCAAAATAATGAAATACCAGCTAAAAGGAGTGCATGTAAATCAGCCTATATTTAGCACTGGTAGGTTTCAGAATGGCAGCAGAGAAGCAAGGACAGTTGCCTACTGACATTTTTTTTGACAGAGAAATGAAAAAAAATAAAAAAAAAGGTCTGTGCTGCTAGGACCTGATATCAGACTCACTGGGGGCTTCTGCATGCATACAAGAAGGATAAGAGAAAACGAACAGCTCAGTATGATTTTGGGTCCTTAGGGCAGTCTCCAGAACATGGACATGATGGGGAAAATGGTGACTAACACAAGTGGTGTCACAAGAAGTTGTGTTTTAGTCATATGTGGCGTCACCTTTGACTGAGTTACTAGGATGAAACAAGCAACAACGCTACGCAATCCCACAAGAGGGGGAGATGGGGAAGAAATTGGTTTTTTGGCATGAGTTTAGACAGGCAAGAGCAGGCGGCACAGGCTGCGGTGGTGAAGCCACTGAACCTGAGGGCTCTGTTGCCCAGTCGAGGGGGTGCTGATGGCCCATGAGCTACGTGCTGGCCATGGAGAGGGTCCGAGATCCTTGTGAACTAAATTGAATACCGTTTGCACCTTGCTTGTATTTGAAAATTTGTATTACATTAATGCAGATGGATTTGCATTGATGTTACCATCCTGGGAGAAATGATGGGGGAAACTTAAAGAGAAATTGGCAAGAAGTAATGGAAGGTAGTGTTTGTGCTGTAAAGGGACTTGGGGTAAATGATGCTGATGAGCTGGGATTTGTGCTTTGAACTTTGTTCCACCTTGTCTCACAGGCTGGAATATCTGTCTGCTCTACTCACCTGGACAAAAACCTGCAGTTTCTGGCAGTAATCTGCCAACCTGCAAAGCTGAGTGATGTGTTAACAGATCCCTGTGTGCTGGCAGATTGGCTTTTAGAAATCATGGATTAATTACTCCTGTAGGTGCATACAGTGATTTATAGTGCATATAAGGTGTTCCACAATAAGAGGATTCTCCCTACTAGCTTTTCTGTGCTTGACTCATGCTGAACTTCAGTGAAATAGGTGAACTAGGAGCAGAACGGGGTGTAGCTATAGTGCCTGCTTTGGTGTTTCCTCTAATCTGTCAGATCTGCCCCATAAAACTGCAGGGGAACGCAGTGTAGATGTGCTATTCCTGTGCAAAGCAGTTACACTGCACGTTCGCTCTGTTTTGGCATTTTCACAAAGTAGTGTCACTGCTTGCAAGACTTCTCCCCATTTTTGGTTCAATTATCAGATCTTTGGCTCTTAGCCTGAACACTTTCATCATAGTTTTAAAAAGTACAATCTTAGGAGTTTAGAACATAGGAACTAACATGGGAAATAAAGGGTAATTCATCTTGCAGTCAGAAATGAGCTAAATGTCCCCTCACAGCCAGTTTGATCTCTCTTTCTGGCTAATATACAGGGTTTCATTGCTCCCCAAACACAAGGCGAGACAGATGGCAGGTGGAAATAAACACCAACACGGAACATCCCAACACCGCCATCGCTGCAGTCTTGCACAGCCACATCCCTGGGTGTTTGGATTTGAAGATAGGGGCATCTACGTACCAGTGTACGTTCTGTATTCTGGCTATACGGAGGGAGGACAGATCTGCTATGTCTCTTCATTTTTACTGCAGTAATTGGTGAATTTATTTTCCGTAACAGCAACCATTTCAAAGAATTAATTTTCTCCATAGTTCCCCTGAGATTAATTTTGCGTCCTTTCCAAATCATGATCATGTTATATGTTCCAATTACTACATTTTCAGAAATACATTATTGTAATCCATAGTATGTTATCAGTTGTGGAACAGACATGTTTCAGAAGGCAATATGTATTATTGTACTGTTACAAATTTGAAATCAAATACTTAGTCTTTAAATTTCAAACTAACAACGTGTTAACATATTTTCCCCATACTCATCATTACTTCACAAAATTCAAGGTTTGAATTCTATACTGTATTTCAGTATTAGTTGGCATGTGCCATAAGTTACTAAGAAATTAGATCTTGGCTTCAATAGGACATAGATTAAAAGATTATTTATATCATAGGAGTTTACATCTACCAATGAGAAGTGTTTCACAGCAAAAAAGCCTAGTGTTTAAATAAGGTAAATAAACATGTTGTTCATAGGTTAGCCAAAGAATAAAACTAGGACTAACTGTATTCTGGGGTGTTTTCTCATGAATATGATATGACATATCCTTGCATGTCTTACTGCATTGAAAAAGAAGCTGTTCAACATCTTATGAATCAACTTTTTGTAGAAAAGCTTTATTTGACCATTGTCTATCCTGAAATGTTTCTTTTGCTCACTCTCTCTCTCTTTGTTGTACCATGTTTTTCACTGGTAATAGAAATGTTGGGGATAAGGAGAGTCAGGAAAGAAGGTGCTTTTCAAGAACATTTTGGTTGTTTCTGAAACTCAAAATTATTTGTTTCCAAACCCAATGTGAAATGTTACAGTAATAAAAAGACAAGCCTCATTTAGAGGGATTAGCAGGACTAAGGTATGTATGCACTGCTCATTTGCATAGGAGTGCATTGTATATATTTTGAATAACACGTTTTTTGTAGGAAGTGTAGGTCATTTAAAACCTATTTTATAGCCTTTCAAAGATAGAGTGAATTCACCTTATAGCCTGGATCTGGCAGTATATACCTCGTACAATGCTTGCCCTGAATTTGAGGATTTGTATTTTGTTTTCTTAAACAGCTTGCACAGTGCAGCCACTGCAGATGTGTACTCTGCAAAAGAAAGAAGTTGGATAAATTCCTTTGATGTCTCCCTACACTGTTATAATTCTTGATAGAATAACTATTTATCAGCAAATGAATTCCTAAAGGAGAAGCAGCATATTGGATTTCTCTGCATTTTATCTTTCACTGAATATAGCAGAATCATCAGTATACACATCAGTGGAGAGCAGGGAGGGACTTAGTGAATTGAGAGCTACCTTGCTCCAAAAGCCCGTGTTATTATAATTAAAAGGTTAAAAAGTTTTAAAAAGTCACAGTACTTCTTTTTCCTAAAGAAGCTGATAAATTGATATATAGTGTTGTGTGCGGAAGATGCCTATCTAAAGGAATAGGTCCTTCTGCAGTTGCTGGAATTGAAGAAATGTGCCAAAATAAAATGACTGCAGTTGCTGCAGGTGTGTTAATATTGAGGCTTTAAGGACACAGGTTATTTAAAAAAAATATTCCCATTACATGTAAAGGAAATTCTTTAGGAGTAAAGTACTCCCCTAACTTGTTAAAGGCTTTCCATATGGACACAGGCTTATTCACAATGTATTTCTTATTTTTTTTCATGGGCGGAGCAATTCTGTCGCAAACGTTCTGGTGCCATGTCTCTCGGTGTGTCTGGGAGTGTCCAGATGTGTGACTTGAATCCACAGCTGCCTTTAGCTGCCATAATTAATGAAAGGTCTGAAATCTGCCAGAACAGGTTGCTTTGTAATTGATCCCGTCTAGGACAGGAGGGATGAATTCGATAAACCTTAGACACACTTCCAGCTCTTTTTTTCTCACACGTTCCGAGATAAATGGTATCACTCACCATGATGCTGATTGCCTGATTTTGGTGGGTTGTTTTTGGGTTTTTTTTAAATCAAATCTTTTGAACCTGTTTGGCCTGAAGCCCAGAATAGTTCTTGGTGGCCATTTCAGTACACAGAAAATTATTAAAATGTGGGAATTCTACATCATGTCACTTAAGCTGAGAATTTTACACATAAATTTTTTGCTGCAGGTGAGAGGTTGTATTGGACGCACTCACCTTTAGAGGCTTCTTTTTTCTTGCAGTCTTGATCTTATTTTTCTCTCTTGTAAAAGATAGTTCTGATGTAGTAGAGCAAGAGAGGTGGGAGAAAAATATATTGCAAATTCTCAGTAGTATTTTTATCTAAACTCAACAAATATCTCGCCAACCTGTGTAAAGGCTGAACTGTGTTTTCTTGTTTTTACCTTTTGACTGTTTGATGCACGTTCATCACAAATTTCTTCAGAAAACCCCCTTGTGGCTTGTTTCTGTAGTATTAAGTAAGATAAAAAAAAAAATCATGTTTACATGTGGCTGCCTACCACAAAAAAAATATAAAAATCTCACCTAACTTTTTAAAGTATCAAAATGTTATGGCATCACATTGCCAGTAAAAGCTCATCACGTATCCCAGCTGTTGCAGCTGTTAAAGACAGGTATTTTAATTTGACTTTGTGAAGTTTGATTATTTGCTTCCTCAATGTAGCTATTCTTTTCTAAAATTGCTAATTTATGGCTTTCTTCAGTGTTTTTACTGGATAGCCTTGCAGAGTAATGGCACCGCCAGCAACATGTTTGCATGCCACGGAGGAGCCCCAGTACTCCAAGCAATTGTTGACAAATTATCTGCCGCTGAAGGTCCCGTGTTGTTTGGTGCAAGCAAAGCAGTACTCTTTGCATGCTTCCTTTTCTGTAATTGCTGTTTTTAGTGTTCTGTGTGTGGCCAAATTGCTGCCGGAGGTGTCAGAAAATCAAATGTCTCTGTATTGTTTATCTGCAGTGCACAGCTAGAAAGCCCTAACTGATGTGTTTTCAACCTCTGTGCCGTTGATTTCAAAGATGATAGCATCCTTAAAAAAACAAACCAAAATAAAATGAGAGTCCAATGTTTGCACGTGTCATCGTTGCTCTCAGTCAGTAAATGACTCGGTTCAAGTACGTTTGGAGGCCTGAAAGTAGTGTTTCCAGATTATCTGCCTAAGTAAATGTTGCATAGGAAACAGAGGTGAGCATGCTAAAAGCTTTGCAATCCTGTGCCAATTTGATTTGTCCTTTGGAGAACTAACCCTTTTGTCTTGTGTAGTGGACTTTTGCAATGACTGCTGACAAGAAACTGTCAGATATGGCTGTGGTGAGATTGAACAAGCTGCTGGATGTCATCAGCTGAAATACAACTGAGGCAAAAAGCATTTTCAAGACACTTGAAAATGATGACAGTTCACACATTTTTCTGGGAAGGAAGGATACCAGGAATTTAGGATAAAGAAGGTTTGGAGTTTGAAAATTCATTTGCACGTCTTCTACTGTCGAGCCTCAGAAAAAAAGAAAAATCATAGTATGCCTGCGTTTGGCTAGCTGTGATACTGTGCATATTTATAAGCTGAGGAGATAGCAATCAAAGTTCAAATGTTCCACAAAAATACCATTTCAAAACACTGTCAAGGAAAACTGAAGGGCAAGGAAATTTGTGACATTTTATGATACTGGCAACTTGAACGTAGCTGGAAGGTTTAGAACTAGATTCTCATGTAGTATAAATCATTACTTTCAGTGGTGCTCAGACTCTACATCAGCAGAAATCTGACTGTTAGACTGCAAGTTATTTTGCTTTCTTAACTTTTGATTATAACCAACAACGATGTTATTGAGAGCTCACATTTAAAAACAAACAACTCGCCCCCCAAAACCCAAAGAAACCCAAAATCTGTAGGAGGCAAGGCTAGGCTAAACAGAACCAAGAGAAACAAATCAGAAGAATGGAGTTAGTGCTGAGTCAAAACAAGACAGTAGAGGAGGAGAGGGCTGCTGGGGAGAAAAATCCATTACTTTTTTTTTTTTGCTATTTGTCGGGAAGATAAATCTTTCTCCTTGGGGTAGCATTTCAGCCTTGTGCACCTCTCTCTATTCTCATTAGTGGCACAAAGCCTCTGCTCAGCGTCAGAAGTTCAGTACATCCCTCCTCCCCATCCTTACGGGCAGTTGGCTCCAGGTCAGTGCCAGAACAGCACTTGGGTATAAACAGGCATGTCTGAAAAGATCAGTGTGGATTCCAAGTTCAGGTGTCATCCTAAGCCTCAGCCCCATCTGGGGTGTGCTCTGAAACGCAGGCTGCAGGTTCTGCATTGCGCGTCTGCCTGCAGAGCTCACATTCACTGCCTGTGGTTCCTTCTCATGTTCTTCACTGATTTATATCAGCCTGCCGTTTGCATAGATTTAATTCATTTTCTGTTTTTCACATGTATTTTATAAGAGAAAATACTTTCAGTTTTCCAGAACAGAAACAGTTGCTCTGGCAATAAGAGTGGGGAACCAGCATCAAAGCTCTTTTTTCTAAGACAGGCTGATTTTTATATTCTGCAAAACGGCAAATGTGGATTTCAGGCATATTTGTTGGATAGCTTTCCTAATGTTCACTGCAGCTGCACAATATATTTGCAGTACCTCTTCCACATCCTGATACATACCTACATCTATGACGTAAATGAGTAAGTGTATCTGTGGTCCATGCAATTAAAAATGAACAGCCATGTAAAAAAGATAACGGAGTTGTTTCCATATGATGGTGATATCCATAAAAATAGATCATTGCACAATAAATGGTCTGTTTATAGATGTAGTTTTCTTTTTACTTTAAAATGCCAGTTGGCTGAAGCACATTCCCACCTCTACCACCTGCTTAAGTTATTATTATGGGCTTTTTTCCTAATACTGAACTAACATCCAAATATAAATTTATTCTTTATTCTTTGAAGTTCTGGCACTTAGAAGCAGTGGTTATGTGTCTGTGTGGGTGTCTGTAGGTGGACATTGCTGTGCAGCTGCTCAATTCACTCATTAAAATAGTACGAGGGAAGTCCTGGCTTCACCAAAGAAAAGGCAAAATTTCCATTACCTCAAAATTCATCCCACTGTCAGTGGGATGAACAGCTGAGGCAGCTTTGACTCATCTTGCTATTTAATTATTTTTTTTAAATTAATCTCGATTGTCTGCCATAATAAGGCATTGGTAGTGCTTTGATAGGGAGTTAATATTATTTTTTTCCAAGGAGCGAGGTCTCACTGCAGCTGGCTGTGGCAAGTTAGGCAAGCTGAGAACCTTATCCTAGTGTGCTACGATTTTTGTCCGAGGGCTGAACCAACCATGAAGGCCGGTTGAAAACTGGAAAAGAATTATTCTTTTAGAAATAGATTGATAAAGTGTTGGGTGTACTAGGACTGCCTAGGGTTTTTAGGAACTTTTTAGGATGCCAAGAGGATCCAGTTATTAATTTAACAAGAATTTTTACAAAGTGCCAAAACAAATTGGTATTTAATTTCAGTATAATTTACTCTCTGCTCACAAGGAGTTTTTAATTGAATAAACACTCCAAGGAGGCTTCGGAAGAGAGGAACAATCAGTGGAGAAATATATATTTGCAGAATTGGTTTCATTCAGTGATGCTCGATTAGCATTTTGTCACAAACTCAATAGCAGCATTAGTTAGGAAAAAACATCCATCTTGAAAAATGCATATATATGTTACTGTTTAGCTGTTTGACAGTAATAACCATTAATAGTTCTTGTACTGTGGAATTTTGTGATTCCCAGGAACGTTTTCATGTTAGAAGCCAGACTTCTTGTGCTGCTTCTCTGCACGTGCGAACAGGGGGAATTCCGGGCTCCCCGTGTGCAGCGGGGTGCATGTGATAAGCAGCACTTTGAGCCTCAGTTATGTGAGCCAGTTCAGTTTCTCTCAGAATATGTGCTGGTTTAGATGTGTATACGCTCATGTATATAAATAGTCAGTGAATATCTTAGTAAAAAAAGGTGGGTTTCATATCTGTGCTCTGATGTTCTCTTCCTTATTTCTGTGGTTTGCCAATGCCACTGTTTGTTTTGTCAAATTTAATGGCTCAAAGGACAGAATCGCTAATGGAAGGCAACACAATAGGTTTCAGTTTTATTGTTCGATGCCCCTCAATCACCAATGTAATTTCCAGTAGAAAAATCTTTTGAGCTGTGAGAAACAGCAAATCATTTAATTGTATCAGTGTATATAAGCAGGTTCACCTGTTTGAAAATGTCACGCGCATCTGATAGAGACAGCTCTTTAAGAATGTCAGTATTTTTTTAAGCAAGCTATAAGAAGAAAAGCTGCTAGTTTTTGTGTAGTTAATTAATATAGAATATTATAAGAATAAGTCTACTCTTTAAAAATTAACTGCAAGTTTCAAGAATTGAAAACTTTTCAATTTACTTATTTTTATTTTTGTATGCTGGTTATCATATATGTCTTACGGGGATTCTTCAGAGGCTTCCTTGCTTGCGTCACTGTGTAAAACATCGCAGCCTCGGTACGTCGGTGCTGGCAGGCTGCCTGCCTTGCTGCCGAGCATTTCTGGGACTGGAGCTTTCTTGCTACCACTGTGTTGTAGGTATGTGGACATTTGCAAGCTGTGTTCAGTGGACTCACGCTAGCAAATGCTGAGGTGGTTACACTAAGAACTACCTTTCGGTTTTGGGGTTTTTTTTTTGCTTCTCTTCTAGCTCTGCAATTGGATGGTTGTCTCCATGTCACTGTCACACATAGAGATAGGGTGACTCTATTAGCATTATTGCAAGCATCAAAGTCATGATGTCTGTGGGCAGGCAATCAGGTTTTGAGTTGTTTGTTTGGAACTGGAACCCCCATATTGCTGGAGTAATGTACCGGTGTTCGTGCCTTTAAAATGTCACATTAGTGAGATGCTGTGGCATTGTTATAAATGTTGCAAACCAGAAAGTTCAGCATTGCGACTGAGACTAAACTGCCAGAGTAACAGGCTTATCACTGGGAAGATGAATCATGTCAGAAGTTGCAACAAGTCTGTCTTCTTTCTGTGAACAGAAATCTATGCAGTGATCAGCATAGATTTCCAATAACATAAAATGAGAATATCTTATCATTAAATTCCTTTTGTCTACATATTGACTTTTTATTTTCACTCAAGTCTCATGCAGGAGTTGTCAGTGAATAGAAGATTCTCCATTACTTAAGTGTGTGAGTGTGTATTCATACGTTCCTTAATTATTCACTATTTTTACTACACCTCATCAGTAGGTGTTGAATTCACTGTAGGCATAATTTCAGTAACATTAGTGAATTCCTGTTAGAAGACAGTATGTGTGTTTGGAGAGTGGGCAGGTGATATCCAGATCTATTTGTGCTTTTTTACAGTTTTTGTGCAAATAAGGCTATTCTATCTGCCTTTGTGTATAGTCTCTGCTATTTCCTCTGTATAGTGACGGGCACAGATTTCAGGAGGGCTGTAGCTTGCTTTCTAGATTCCATAGCAGTATAAGTGTGCCAACACCCTCCTCGCTGTATATCAGATCAGAGTTGGGAAGGGTGCTAAATCCCTTTACTGGGGACAAAGAATGATGATTTGAATAAGAGTCCTTTGGATTTTTTCCTGCAAAGATCTGAAAATTAGCTCTTAATTAAGCTGATTAGAATATTCTCATTAGAAACAATCATATTATCGAATATTTGTTTAAGACAAAATGTTTAATTTTTGGAGCTGTGTTAACTTTTCTTCCTGCTGTCATTTTCACAGTACTTTGATTCTTATCTGCTCTAGCAAATCAAAGGTGTGGTTTTGACAGTAAGTTCATATTTTCTTCCCCCTTACCCCCTAAAGCCTCTAACAAGCCACATTAGAATTAATCTTCTCTTGTTGTGTACATCAATGATATTTTTCTTTTCTATAGCCAGGAAGTCAAACATTGCAGAGTGCTGCCTGTTCTGCCAGTATGTGTGAGGGACCCTGCAGGATGCCTGGTGTATGGGTTGGTTCAGACAGAAGTCCCTATGTCTATATTGAAGGTCTGTGAATGCTTGGATTTATGCAGTGTATTTGTGTCTTCTCTTAGTCCATTTTTATGTACAGTAGACTCTGATTTGCCAGCTTTTAGAAGAGGCTATTGGTGTCAGAAATGGGAACAACTCTAATTCTACGTCTTTCAGGACATGATCGTGAGGTTTGCAAACAGTGACGTGTGCACTGAAAACAGTTGGAGAACAGCAGAGAAAAAACATGACCCTCTGTCAGCTTCACTAGCTCATCTCATAACAAAATGAAGCATCTTTTAATCATAGAAATGTTGATTAGAAGGTACTTCTGGAGGGGCTCCAATCTCCCTCTGGAGGTGGGAATGGGCTTTAGCACTCCTGTCAGTGGGGTTATTGCCCATGCTGCATCAGGTTAGTCTTGCCGTTTCTGAGTCTTCGAAACCTCTGAAGATGTAGTTTTTGCAGTCTCTCCTCTTGACCTTTTCTAAGGCTTTGCTACTCTCATGGTGTCAATCCTCTGTAGCTTGTTTTTCCTGTACAGAATGATGGGAGTGCCATAGAATGCCCTAAAATCTGAGCTTTGACTGGGAAAGCTCTCTCTCAATTCAGGCAAAAGTTTCTCCTCTCTCAACCCTTTCCTACAGCCACCTGCTGAAGAAAGGGCTTTCCAAATCCTGTGTGGGTTTTGACAGTTCTTTAACCAGATGCATCAGGCAGGTGAGCTTAATGTGAGCTTGGATGGCTAATACAGGGGGCCTCTTTGCTGGAAATGCAGCTTAGAGTCATTGCTTCTCAACAGCTGATAAATTTTGTAGTGCTCCTTATGAAAGCTCACTGCAGAAAATCATAAGATTTTTGTAGGCCATTACAGCAATGCTATAGCAATATATTATTTAGTAAACAGGCTTTCATGCACAGTTTGTTTCATATTATCATCGCACACTTTAGTTCAGCTATCAAAGGTCCTTTTTTCTTTTTTTTTCCCCTTTCTTATTTAAGGCTGGGTATCTAATAGTGATGTCTTTGGCTATTTGTAAACAGATTTGCAACCACTGTTAAAGGGTGACTTTTTTATATACAAGCACAGCACGCATTTATGCCAGAAGTTTCAATCTCTGATAGGTAGCATTGACTTCCTACTGTGGCAGACACAGATCCGCATAAAATAACCGCTTCCCGGCTCAAGAATTAAAAAGCTCTCTGATACAGACGAGACTGACTTGACTTCCAGTTTTCAGACAGCGTGTTTGAAACATCTGCAGCAAATATAGTAAGGTATGACTCTGGTATTGCAGGAACTGTTTATTCACTGTGGTTAGGAACAGTAGAGAGATCAAACCAGGGATACATGTGGGCTGGTCGATGTTTGCTACAGAACGTACAGAGAGTGAATTGCTGCAATAAGACAGAGATGGGCAAAGTGTGAAGGCTGTTCATTGCTGAAAGTCCTGCTGTGCCGGTTGTTCTAGCAGAAGCTGTTCCTCTGGATGCAGCAGTTCTAGGTTGCACTTATGACAGTATATCCTGAATGAACATATTATTTATCATTGAAAGAGCTGTCCTGGTTAACATATTTATCATTGAAAGAGCTGTCCTGGTTTAAGGTAAAACAGCACCAATGTTCTGTTTGGTAATTTAAGGCCCTTCTAACTACTGAAATTAACAGCATAGCATTCCTTTGCAAGGAATAATCATGACCTGCTTCTGGGCTTTGATTGACAGGATCCTTTCTGCAATGTTTTATTCGGAAGGAGTTTCTGTAGCAAAGGTGGCAGGCAGCATCTGCTGACAAGTATTACAGTAATTGTTATCTGTTAGAGGAAAACCACTTAGTAGCAGACTTGTTGGGTGAAGAACTTTCTGCTCTGCTCTTTATGGCAGCAAGATAATCACTATGGTGTTTCAGAGCCTGACAGGATTTTCTCCTAGAGTCATATATCTGTGCAGAAATCTTCTCTTGGGTGCTACTTGCATGAACTTACTTTGTATTTAAATTGTATTACCAGTGTGCTTAGTTAGGGGAAATAAATGAAACAATGCAGCATATTGCTCTGCTTTGATCAATTTTAATTTTGACTGGAGTATTCTGTTTGGCACTGCAAACAATCTGTGGTCACAAACAAACTGAAAGCAAGTATATTGTGATTAAGTTAACAGTAGTAACTTAATGGTCTCAAAGCACCATCAACTTGACAGATATGACAATTCTGGGATTTTGACTTCTCTAGACGTATTCTGGAGGGAGCTGCAAAATGAGAATCATAAGGACTCATTTCTGAAGAGAAATCCCAATGGGAAATAGTATGTTCTTGTTAGAATTGGTAAATGTGGGCTGAGGTCTGGAGATGAGAAACAAAACCAGGCTGATGTTTTGGATTAATTCCTCCTTTGCTCTGAATATCCTACTCTGGGAAATTCTCTTGAAGGAAAGAACATTTCTTGAAATGGAGATTAAATCTTGGTATGTGTCTGGATTTAAGAATTTTCACTGTAGACCTTACAGGAGAGCTTTTGTGAAGAAAGTTATACAAAGGACAGGAAAATCTATTTCTAATGTTGACTTTAGTGCAGGCTGCTCAGTAACCATTTTGTCCCTAACTTGACTTGCTGGAGTTTAGGTCCAACAAGTATTGTGTTGTTAAAGTAACAAGTCATATTGGTTTCAAAATGCCTATCCTGACTTTGATGTTATCTAAATAGTAATGATTGTGAGCAAAATCTGTCATCTTGCTGTCAATTTGATTCTTCTAGATATTCTAAAATTTCACAGGGCACCAGCTCTAGCTCTGTCGTGAAGGACAGTTCTCTATTGTATTTCGTTTATTTCTGTTGTATTCGATTTCCTACTAAGCTTTTACAGCATAAACTTTAAGTCTATTTGTTGTCTGGTTTTCATGTCCCCCACTACCCCCACCTCCCCAGCAGAATTGTTGAACTGTATTTCAACCCAAGCAAGGTTGTTTTAATGTGTCTTTTTTTTTCTTCCAAACAATTTAGATTTTGGAAAAGTTTACATAAATGTTCAAAAACGTATTAAGAAGGTATGTTTGTAGAGGTATGTTGTAGGTATATTTTCTAGCTGGGGGAAATGTTTTCTTTGTCGTGCCAGTGAAACAGGAAATATTGGTATTACTGAACATCTGTTTTCTTTTTTTTCTCATATTTGAGTATCTCATTATTAACTCTGGGACTTTCGGTCATTCTGTGGTCTAGATATGCAAGCAAATGCATTTCCAAGGTCTCGGAAGACATGAGATGTATGATCTCTTGGGACTTGTGATAACATCCATCAATTGTCTTTGTTGATATAAGAAAATAAAGGGCAGGCTTTCATAATATTCCCATGATGGTAACTTGGCACGTGATTTACTCTATGCTCTTGCCATTACACTCACCTCTTCCTTACGACTGTCAAAGTAGTTTAGCTTTGCACCTTCATATACATGGGATGTCCATATGTATGTTCATAAACAGATATGTGTGCGTATAAATATGCACAACTCCTCCTTACATATTTATAAAAAATTGAATAAAATAGGTACATGGTTAAAATGCTATCTTGTCATAAGGAAGAGATGAGTCAAATGACAAGATTATACATCTAAATATGGAGGCCTGAAGATATTTCTACTGCTGGGTATCATCACGTTCCAGGGGGGATGTCACTGAACTGTCATGTGCCAAACTGAATTTTCCAAAGTTAAAATAAACAATCTCTAGCTAACGTTTTGGTTTGGGCTTTAGGTAAAACGGTGCTTATAGGTTTGTAATTTTTTTTTTTTTTTTTTACTCTGAGGGGGAAAATATCTATCTGTAGAAATGCTATAATCTCTTGTGGCATTCTGTACAAATGTTTTTCGTCTATTTGTTTTGAGCATGTATTACCATTTGCCAGTGATTGCAGCTTCAATGAAAGGTCAGAGCGCTGTCTATTCACCCTACGCTGTATGAAGCAATTACCTTTACATATTAATATGTGCTTGTAATTTTTCTTTTTATTTTCTTTCTTCAAACATGAAAGCAAACACTTTTGAGAAGGAAGAAATATTCCTTTGTCAGAAGCTCTGGTAATTAACACAAATAAGCAAAGCCAGTCTCTCCTTGTTTGATAATGATGGTTTTATAGGTGGAGTGTTTGCTCTCTTAAATAGGAAAAACTTGAAGGCTCTATGTGGAGTTCCTGTGGTGGCAGAGTGAGGCAGAGGGGAGGTAATTTCTTTAACTGGTAGATTAGCTGGCTTTTTCTCCGCACTTGATGTAGACTGCCTACAGAGTGGGGAGTGCTGCACAACTCGTCTCCAGAGGAAACAGAGATAAAAAGGGAAGAAAAATACAGTGGGGGAGAGGAAAAAGGAGGAGTTTTGTCTTTGTTGTGCTGGTCAGAAATTATCAGGGAACACAAGGGAACACAAGGCGTGTCACCAACTACTGCCATTTATTATCTTTTTTAGGAATCTAAAATTTCATGTATTTTTTAGCTTCCAGGTGTATACGAGCTATTCCCCACCCCCTACCTATTTTCTTTTTTATTTGATGTTAATGCCCTTATGAGTTTATAATGTGTGATGTCCCTCGAAGGCTGCACCGTGTGACTGACACAAGCCTGTCTCTGTCACCTTTCCACCCAGGTTGTGCACAAAACCCAGCCAGCTGGTTGACAGGCCCGTTGCTGTGCGTGGTCCCATTTTACCCTTTTTTGTGCATAAAAAAGCTACCCTTGTGTGAATGTGAAAAAGCTACATCTTGTGCAGATTCACTGCCAGTTCAACTGACGAATAAAAAAAGTGTTAATTATGTGACTGAAAGGAGGGGAAAATCCAGATGTTTCCTGAATTACCAGCAGGGGATGAATAACCCGAGGAAGAGGAGAGCTGACCCAGGCTGAACCTTGGAATAGGAGGAGACTTAATGAAGGATTCCAGACAGTTTCATTAGTACGTTCTAAAAAAAAATAAATAATCATACGCCCTGTATTGTTGCATTATCAAATGTCACACCTGCCCTGAAAGATTTAGAGGGTTTTCTGAAGCTTGGATGCTCTTCTGAGACAGAATGCCTTGGGTTTCAGCCTAGTCTCCTGTAGAAGCAGGTGGTTTCTCTATGCAGGAGGAAACTTCTGCCTCACTGCCTCCATAAACACACTTCCAGAGTGCTCAGGAGCTCCTGCAAAACTCTCCTGCAAAGTCAGCTTTGTCTGCACCTTGACAGCGTGTGCTTTGGGACTTCTCTGCTGCTTTTCTTTTTTGATTGTTATTTTTGCAGTGCTACTGCCTGCACATTTTATAACTTTTGTACTAATAAACTCATCTACTTTAACAACTATTAATCTGAGCATTTTGAAATCGCTGTGGATATTGCCCATTTGCTCTTGAATGTTTTAGGAATCATAAATGTGACATGATGTAAATCTATAAATGAAATATTACCTCTCAGATAAAATCTGCATAGGTTTTTTTTGCCTTGGTTATTTTATAGTCTGCTCTCTGTGGTCATTTTTGTATCATCAATGTCTTTCTCCTTGCCTCTCGAATATAAAAAATCCTACTAATTATTGAACAGTCTCTCTAAGTTAAGCCAAATAAGGACTTAATGACTTCTCAGATTCAAGACTTCATCCATCTAATATTTCATAGACATATTTTAAATGGTGTTCATCTAGTTGAAATATCCTGAGAATGTCCATAAATTGATGTCATTTTCTCTTCCCATCTGTAATCTGGAAACAGAGAAAATAAATGACCCTGTATGCTGTTTTTTCTTTTTCATTTGAACACTACAGATAGATACTTTTTATCCCTCTCCTCTGATGTATCAACATGCTTCCTCCCTAGAGGTCTTCAACAAGTTGTGATAAACTTAATTTACCATTGATTATTATGCTGAGTTTAAAACTTGAGATAAACACAGACTGCTGCAGGTGTTTAATCCAAAATATTTGAGTCTGGAGAAGGTCTCTAGGATTTTTTTCTCAGCCAGAAATTTCAAAATAGGAATTTTCTGTGTGGGATAATTCATTTTATAAATTAGATCAATTGAACCGTGCAGAAACTTTTAGTAGGCTTGAGAAGGGAATAAAAAAAAAAAACCAACTAAGAAACTTTTGCATTTTTTCTTCTTTGTATCTGCTTTTAAAGTTCCTGGAGGAGGGACAAGATGGCATAGATTACCAGAAAATGCGGTAATGTCTAGGACAGAGGCCATGATTCAGTTTACCTACTGCAACTCAAAAGAATGATGATTGATAGACTGAGTACAGCTATGTTTCATCACTGTAAATCTGAAACTGCAAATAACTTTGGCTTTGCAGTGACTCTGCTAGGCTCTAGACTTTGAGCTTACAGAATCTCGAGACTGCTAAAGTGAATGGACCTATGGTAAATTTACACCGGTCCAACTGAGAATAGAGTTTGAATATTTCTTAAAGACGATAACAATAATTTTTGGTTGGCGTTTTCTACCAATCTCCTGGTCTTTTTAGTGTAGTATCCAATTATTAGAAGAATTTGCTTAATGAATGTGTGTGTCATATTATTTTTTAATGATATGATAGCAGTGTCTCTGATCAGCGTAAATGGTAGTATCCTTCACAATGTGTTTTGAATGAGGTCAGGAAAGTCTTCTTCAGTATACTAAGTATTCTTTTAGTCCTTTTGCTTTGATTGGATGGCAAGATACAAATGGACCGTTAGGTTCTAGGTGAACTTAATGCCTCATATAATATCTGCACATCATGCATTGCATTAATGGAAATACCAACAGACTTGTGGGCCCTCGGACTGTGTTCTTTTCAATAGCTGCCGTAATGCACAGGGGATGTTGTGATTGATGCGGTATCAATAACACTACTGACTAACCTGCCCAATTTAATTTTGCAAGTATCCTAGGGAAATAATTTTGTGGTTAGGACTCAGTAGATGTTGAGGAACATTACCATCCTCATTACCATGAGGAACATTAAGGAACATCTTACCAAAAATTTTTAAAACCTGAAACCAGCTTGCCTTCTCAGCAGAAAGAGGGGAAAACGGGTAGCTGTAGTAGGCTGGAAACAGTGTCCATTTGGGATTAGAGAAATAATGAGATGAAAAGTAAAAGAACTGGTCAGTAATCAAATCAGGAATGTTAAGGATCATATAATACTTCAAACCAGAAAAAGATGAATTGGCATTTCTGATCATTTGTATTATAATTCGCTAATAGATGTTCTTATTTTAAGTCTTGCTAGTCAGATTATTTTGATAAGCCATTATAACAATAGTTTATAATATTCTTAAGATTTGTGACTATTCAATGGTATGACTATCAAAATGTAAAAGTTACTTAAGATGACCATGGGTCTGGCATAGGCGGGATTTTTGTAGGAAACAAGCATCTGTTCAAGTTGTTTTTGCAAGGTTTTTATAACCTTCACTAATGATAACCAAAATCAGACTGACCCCTCAGTACTTGTTCCATTTTAAGACTACAAAATCTGATCCATTACAGAATGTGATTTATGATTTTATTTTTTTCTACCATATCTGTTTTGCAGACCTGAGATTGCATCCAAACTCCTTTGCAAGTATCCAGACAAAAAGGCTTTCCTTCCATCCTTTCCAGTGGGACTTCAGGTAAGAAACAGATCACATGTTCTGTTGGTCCAGCTGATGAAATGATGCAATGTCCGCCCAAGTTATTCATTGCACAGAAATGGTGGGTACATAGGTGAGGTCAGCTTCTGCAGAGCTTTTATCTAAGCAAATTCAGACTCTTTTTTTTATGATTGTCCAAACAATTTTTGCATCCCTCTTGGACAACATTGTCATTAACATTAAGGATTTGGTCACCCAGAGTTGGACCCATTTTTAATTTCTGATGATGAAAATATTCTTCTAGTTGAAAAGGTAAAAGGTAGCTGAGCTCTCTTGGAACATCTTGCTCTAGTGTGAGCTGAACAAACTTGATCTATGTATCGAAGCTCTGTTTCATTACTTTCATGTGCTTTGAAAGGTGTGTTCCTCTGCACGTGCTTCACGACCAAAGCTGTGCTCCCTGAGTGCACCTAAGCTGCACTACTGTGTAGGTCTGTTCAAAATAGGGTGATTTTGTGGTAAAGCTATATATTTAACATAGCAATTTTTGGAAAGTATGTTTCTGTCTAAGCTTCTTTAGAATAAATGCCTTCTAATGACACTTAAAATCCAAATAAATATGCATTGGCATGATTGGAACTGAAGGTCTGTAGCTATCTGCCTTCCTAGAATACCAAAGGCATGAAAGGAAAATGTTTGGCTCAGAGGAAGCCAGGATGGGAGGAAAGGATGCAGACATACATCAGACTAAGTACAACTTTCCAAAAGTACATCCTGTAGGTCAAATTAGAAACATATCTGTCAAGGTATTCTTATCACATATAGAACAGATAATTTAAATACTGTTATAAAAAGTTAATTAAGTATAATCTGCAGAAACCTGAAGTATGAAACTAAAGGACTAAAATTAATAGTGCAAGAATGAGATTTCATTCAGTTTTAAACTAATAGTTTTTACATGATATCTTCCGCTAAACCATAGACTCATTTGGGGACTGCAAAATAGTAAATTTTTATCAGGATTTAATTTTGTTTAATTTAAAGCAGAGTTCTATAATAACATTTACCATGAAATACTCAAATTAGGTTAATTATGTGTGTCAATTTTTGTTCATAAATCATTTTTAAAAATAGACTTGGGACACAATGTGGGTAATACACTACATTAGTGATAATGTATTTTAGAGTGGTGGGGTTTTTTGGATGCAGCAGAAACTGATGGTGCTGTTCATTATGTATTCGTAAAGACCATGAAGTCATAAGTGGAAACAACATAAGATTTGATGAGATGTCCCAGGATTAAGCAGGGCAGGTTCTCCTGACTGACTGTGAATCAGATCTGAAATACGGAAATTAAGCTATCCCTTGGAAATGTTGTACAGAACATGACCTGACTATGTTTCTGCACAGTGATTGCAAATAGCTTTTTGTAGGAAAGCAAACATCAGTCATTTTGTATCATCTTTGAAAATCTTTTCCAAGAGCACAGGCATTCCACATGGTGTTCTTCAACAACTGGGTAACAAAAGGGAAACCTTTTGAGCTGCAGGTGTCCTCCTGTTGACAGGTTTGTCTAACTAGTGGTTCATACAGTGCGCTTGGAAAATGAATCGATCCACCGAAACATTCTTATTTTGAAAGATTTTTTTTTTTTTCATTGCTTCTTTCTACAATGAAGTTATGTGCAGACAGCCTCTTTTCCAAATGCAGGTAAGTTTGTTTTAAAATTAGTTCATTTGCCAAGTGATTGCAGCATACTTATCTGCCACATTATTTACAAACCTCAGGAACTTAACAGCTAGAAAATTATTAGTTAAGGGACATCATAAATCTTAACACAGCCCACGCAGTAAGCATATTGGCCTGAATCCAATCCTTGCAGCTGGCCAAAACGCTTTTTTTGTGTGACTCAGAAAAGGAGCATCTCAATGGATTTATGTTCTCTCAGACTGGAAAAGTCATCAGCTCTACCCAGAGGGTAGCCGAGGGCAGGTTCAAGGCCCCCTAAGTTGCAACTTGTAGCCTCAGGGGCTACTCTGGAAGATAAGGAATGCTATAATACTCTAGTCAAACAACAACTTTCATGGGCCAGGTGCTGGGGACTGGGAGGAGGGCTGTTTCATGACTAAGGGAGCAGTGTTTCACAAGAGAATTAGCTCCTCATGATAAGCAAGTCAGGAAGTTTGATAGAAAGAGGTAATAAAGCCAATTTAATGACCTCTGTAGTAGGAGCAAGAAATCTGATGTATTTTTCTGATCAAATGTAAAGGAATATTTATTTCCTCATGGAACTTTAACTCTGGCCTATAGTTATGAGAGTGAGGTGTGGTATTTTTCAGCTTGATTTCTGTATTGGAGTAAATTCTTTCAAGGGGTAGACATTAAAGTAGGTGCATCTGGATTGGGGGGTCCAACAACACTAGGAAGTACAGCGTAATTTTGTCAGATATGGCAGCTTCTGAGAAATCTCCAAGGCAAATTTGGTAGATTTGGTGTCTGACTTAGTAATCTATGTGTGGATTTATCTGTCTAGTTTATCTAATCAGCTTTATCACCTGAATCTTTAAAAATCTAATTTTATTTAATCCACCTATGTTTTTTGTAACAATCCTATTGTTGTGTTGTTTTAGCGGGGAAGCTGGAATCAATAAATGAAATGGCAAAAAGGAAGAAAGATTGATTTTCTTTTTATTTATTTTTTGGTTTCATATTCTTTTCCTCCTGTTCTTTGTCTTCTACTTTTCTTTCTTCTTAGTACACTAGAGAGAGCTTGTTGACTTTTTTTCCTTCTGCATAAATCTGGAGTTGCTAAACGCTTGTACTTAATGAGACGATTGCCAACACCCAGCAGAGGCCCGATTTGTCTGTGCTTTGTGGGTAACTCCATTAACTGCAGTGAGATTGTAACACCCGTTTAGGAGTTATGGCTCTAATAATATTGTGGAACATGCTTTTGGGGATGATCAGAGAATACAGATTTGTCTGGGACAGAGAATGTGTGGCATGCAGAGCGTGCATGCATAAATACAGGCCGTGCTCACACACAGACAAATCAATGTTTTCAGTGGAGAAAACAAATGTAGTACAACAAAGAGAGAAAAGACAGGATGCTGCTGTTTGTGTTGGTGGATGAGCCCCTGTGAATACAGCATTTCATAGCAGCCATACCAGGAGCTTGAAACAGTGGGTCTGTCGGAAGGTTGTGCCTCACTGTGTCGTCAGGGACGATGCCCAGATACACTTTAATCTGACTGAGAGTACGAGTGAAAGCGTATCGGCACAGTCTCAGCGTGGAGGCCAGCTCCCGCCTGCACCCTGAATTCCTGGAGAGCTTGTTCAGCTCCTGCCCAGTTCCTTGTCATGGCTGCTGTTATTTCTTGAACTGGTTCACTTGAAGTCTGTGCAGATGTGCCTACACATACAGCAATGGAGACTGTACCCATACCCCTAGGCTCCTAGGAAGAGGTGCTTAATGATGTTTATTCCACTGAAAGACACTTTAATTTAGCCTGCAGTGGCATAACGTGATCCAGTGTCTGAAAATGAGAGTTAAAAGCATTCAAGTTGGAAATAAAAGGCCAGCTTTTTAACATTGATGGTAATTAATTATTGACATAGTTCATCCAAATAGTAATTTCTTTTTTTTATGTAGCTATTTAAGAAGGGCATGTAATTCTCACTTAAAATATAGGAATATCTCACTGGAAAAACTACTCTGTAGTAAAGGAGCAATTACAATTACCTATGGAACGTCAGGCCCATATTCCACTTCAGCAGTCGGATTTACAGTTTTGTGCAGGGGTGCACACGTAGTTGTAAGTGGCTTGTGTCAGGCCAGAAGATAGATCAGATTCTTCTCTTTGTCCCTTTTGGTCTTTTACAAACAAATGGTACGTTCTTTGCAGGTGCTAGCGAGCTGTGCAGTTTAATTTTCATTCTTCAAAACCCCAGTCTCAAGACTTTTGTGCGGAATCCCTAAAGCACTGCTATTTGTTAAAACTTTCATTGTGGGAGACAAGGAGGTGTGTACTCCTCTCGGCTTTTGCCATCAGAGATTTATGTTGGTGTTTATTGAAAAACTCTTCACTAATATGAAGTGAAAGTAATAGTATTAAAAAAACCAAAACACTTCTAGTCCCAAAAGTTTTCTACCATCCTAATGCTACTTTAGAAGTAATACATTAATGTATTTACTTAAGAAACAAATCACTATTTATATTGTTTCTCATCTTTTCTTACCCAAACCTTTCTATTTTCCATTTATTATCTCTCCTGGTGGCACAGTGCTAGCTGTTTGTCACATACAAGGCTTCACTGCTAAAATATAGTACGCTATTCATTACTAGGAGCCCAATAATGGCTAAAAGATCAGACCTATCTGAAAGTGGTTTTGGCCTTGAAGAGTTGTGATGTTCTGTAATGAATGCTTTTTATGTTACATAATGTGATTTGTCGTATTTGAGAAAGGAAAATATGAATTTGAAGAAAAATATTCCTTGGATACTGCATATGTGTTTTCTTGAGGACATGAAGCTCTGGAACAATACTGACATCCAAAGCAGACTTTCTAAAGGTTATGTGTAGCTGCTGTTCTCTTCCTCCCCACTACCCTTTCTTGTTGTTCCCATTGAAACTCCTTGTTTAGACTTCTGGCCTCTGCTCATTTTTCACATGTCCATTTTGCTCTTACCTTTTCAGTAACCTATTCACCGTTCTCTTCTTTTTGATTTTGGAGCTGTTTTCCAAATTGTTCCTTACTTTTCAAGTGTAAACATAATCCCACTTAAGTTTGGTTGCTTTCTCCCTCACTTTACTTGCCCAACACCTTTGTATTTCATACCCACTAAGCTAAATTAGATTTTCTCTTCTCCTAAGAAGGTATTGTTCCGATTCATATGTGTTCAGTGCATACAAAATTCTGGTGTTAGGTAGAAAGTTATGAATCATATTTATTAATTGGCTTACCTGATGCAACTTTGTTTGCATGTAATTCGTCTCCTTTCACTACCGAATCTCAAAAACCCTAGCTTCACTGAAGCCAAAATCCTGCATATGTCAGGACAGAAAGAATTAAATCCCAGTGTATCTTAACGTGTCTTGAACGAGAGGTAAGATCCAGGCTGGCACTCTGCACAGGGATGTCATCAGCTTCCTATATGTTTAACCCATGTTGAAATGTTCTTTTTGAACGCACCTTTGTGTGTGTACAAGTGCCAGTCCAGTAGAATCAGGAAGGAGTTTTCCATTTAGAATTAGATCGGAGTAATGCAAGAGTAATGAGATCAATTTGTTCTGGTCTTTCACTGACTTTCTGATTACTTTTAGCTCTGGCTAGAATCCAGCTTGGATAATTACATTCTTCCTACCTAATTCCCGCTGTAGTTTCAGTTGCATATGGCATTCTTTGGCTCCTGTTGTTTTTTTTGTTTGCTGGGAACTATTAAACTGCTCTACATCTCACCCCAGAATTGGCAGCATTTCAAAAGCTCATGAAGTGTTTCATATTTTGTGTTGTTTTTAAAGCGCCTTGGGACTAATTTGGATTAAGGGTCCCAGCTGAATTGAAGAATGTATTATTTCCTTCCCTGGCATCCTTCATAACTTGTAGGTCTTAGAACTAAATATCTTTCCATAGAATTGGTGGGGTTGGAAGGGACCCCTGGAGATCAAACAGCCCAACCCCTTCTTGGTGCAGGGTCAGCTGCAGTAGGCTGCTCAGGACCATCTCCAGTTGGGTTTTGTGTATTTCCAGGAATAGAGATTTCACACCCTCCCTCTGCGTCCTGGTGCAGTGCTTGACCACTCTTACTGTAAAAAAATTGTTTGTTCTGTTTAAGCAGAATTTCCAGTATAATGATTTGTGCCCTCTGTCTTCCATCCATTGATGGAGTATCACTGAGAAGAGTCTGGCTCCGTCTTCTTTACTGTTTATCCCATCAGGTGTTTATACATGTTCATAAGATCCCACTGAGCCTTCTCTTCTCCAGGTTAAGCATCTCTCAGCCTTTCCTCACATATCAGATACTCCGTGCCCTCAACCATCTTTGTGGCTTTTTGCTGGACTCGCTCTAGTCTGTCCATGTCTTTCTTGTCCTGGGGAGTCCAGCTCTGGACACAGCACTCCAGATGTGCTCTCCCCAGCGCTGAGTAGAGGGGAGTAATCCCCTCCCTCCACCTGCTGGCAATGCTTTTGCTAATGCAGTTGAGGATGCTGTGGGTCATCTTTGCCACAACAGCACATTGCTGGCTTGTATTCTCAGTCTGTGTTTTCAGAATTTTTAAGAGAGTCCTCCTCTTTTTATTCATTTTTTCACTTCTTTTTGCCCTTTGAACTGTCACAAAAATGCACGCTTTAGTTTCGAAATTCTTCATTTTCAAATCTGCTTGCTATAATCTCTGTAATGAAGTAGATTATATTGTAGTTGGTAAAGAAAGTCCCAAACCAGAAGTTTCAAGAAAGTATGTGAGCTTGAAAAACTTTATTTCTCCTATTATACTTCTTGTAGTATTTGAGTTTGCATAAAATTGTGATTTAATGAAATAAGGTTGCAGCTGGAAAAATCAGTATTACAAGCACGGAGAATCAGGCTTTCTGATGACTGAGGTTGTCCGGTTATGTAGTTTAAGCCTCAAAGGAAGGGGTTTCCATGGCATGAAGAACTGATTAAAAAGTAATAGCATACCCTATAACACAGATAAAAAGGCTAACCTAATTAGAGTAGTGTAAAGGCATATGGCAATCTGGCATTCATTTCTAGCTCAGCTGCAAACATTCTGAGTAACTTGCAGAAGTTGTTTATTTTTTCAGGTTTTTATGTCTTTATCAGTAAAATAAAGAGGAAAGACATTCTTGGATGCTCATTGTTACCCTAAAACAGGGGGAGAGGGAGTCATCTTTATTTTGCAGAGGTGATCCAAACACAAGAAAATTTGCTAATTATCAAACCTTCAAATGTTACCATAATAAAAGCAGTAAGTGTGTATATATATTTTTTAAAAAATATATCTAGATCCACAGTTAAAATTTACACACAATGTGTGCTTTTATTTTTTATTATTTTTTTCTGGTAAAGCCAGTTGTCCTTCATTTTAAATAGCCTATGTCCTGTCTCATCATACTGTACTGCCTACTTGAAACGAGAATTTAATTTGCCGCTCAAATTCAGACAATAATTGGGGAATTATATCTGAATTTTAAAAAATGAAGGAGTAAAGGTTTTCTTGGAATCCTTGTAAAGACCATTAAATGACAATTATAAAACCAGCATAATAAAATGAATTTGTGGCACATTTCTCATTGACATGCATGACAATTTCTGCGGTTATGTTGGAGTTGAAGATTCACTTCTAAGGTGCATTCATCTCTAGGTTACCTTATGGACTTTTGCTCCTGTATTTTGAATTGCCAAAAATATAAAAATACCTCTTTGTGAGGGTTTTTTAGTATTTATAAGTAGCTCTAGAAATGCTTTGTCTAACAAGCCAGGGTCTTTATCTGTTGTTGGGTTGGCGTTTTTATTTGTGTTTTATCAACATAGAGTTTATAATTAGTCTGGCAAACAAATGTGCCCACAGGTGTTTTCAAAGCTTACCTGTCAGGATCCCTTGTTGGTATTAAGCTTATAGGCATCCATGCAAGGGTATTCTTCCTTTGTTTCCAGTTAAATTCATGGGAAACTTTAGACATAAGTCCTGCAGAGTTAATTACCAATCCAGATCTGATAATTAATCTTTCTTCTTTTTTTGGTTACATTCAGTATGGCTGAACCCGCTCCATACTTTTCAGATCTTGGTGAACTTTCTGATTTTAAAGTATTAACATTCTATCTTTTCTAAAATGTAGGACTTGATTGATTTTAATGGCATTAAAATAATTTGGCAAACATGGAATTCCGTTCAGGATTCGAAGGCTGAAAAGCTGTAGATAGTGTCCCAAAGGAGAGAACTGAATCTGAATGCTCTTGAGAAGTGAGATTTTTAATTCTAGCTACCCAAAAAAGGTCTCTTTCTATTAGCTTATCTTGGTCTGAAGGGTAGTGCTATGATTCTTGCTATAAGTCTACAGTTATTTGAAAAATGAAATCTTTTGTTTCCTTTCCAAAACAGAAAAAGTAACTATGAAGACATAAATATTCTAAATATAAATACTTTTCAAAGTAACGTAACTTTGAAAGCTGATTGCTCTCCTTTGTAATTTTAGACTATCAAAATATAATCTGTCCATAGCAATTTAACCTAATCTCTTATAACAAGTCATGTCATGTTTGTGCTGCTGCTTTTTATAAGAGCTGTTTCACCTCCCCGAGACAGGAATGTTACCACCTTTAAAGCTGATGTTCCAAAAATATCTTACTTTAGTAATAGTTTCTGTCACAGATGGTGACAGGAATGGCATTATGTCTCTGGCAGCACTGGAAGAGTTATTAGTACACAGAACATTAGCGTTTTGAATGCTGCCTTCTACGTGCAACATTCATTTTGAGTCTTTCTGTATCCTCTGTTGGAACTGCAGCAGTTACTGGGGATTCATTCTCAGGTTCTGTTATTCACAGTATTCCTTCTCCAGGAAGGTTACTGTTGCATCCCGGTGGTGATTGTTAAAACTGCGGTATCATTTTTATCTTGATGGTCATAATTTTAGTAATTTAGTTGGGTTCACTGGGGCATTCACCCAAGAGGAAATTTCCGTTTGGCTCAAAAGCCAGGTCTTGTGCTCATATCCTGTAATTTCTTGGGAAAGCCCCTATTGATGGAACTGTTCTGACTGAGACTTGAATTTCACTTTAAGTGAATCAAGTGTGTGTGACTCACAACCAGAAGTCCGTTTGTATTAAGATCCCGCTAAGGCCATGACCCCACTTTGTTGGCTCGTTGCAAGTGTTCAGCGGGGGGGTCCGTGTAATGAGTACCGGATGATGCATGTTCTTCAAAAATATGCAGTGGAAAGTGAGTTGTAGTAAGATCTTCTTTCAGACATTACACAGAACTGTAAGACAAAGTGTCATTTACCTGAGTTCACAGACTATGAAACTCAAGAATTTTTGTGAATTTTTAGCCCGGTACCATATATGTTTGGTAATGTATTGAAAGAGTTGAGCAACTTGTTAACATTCCACAACAGAAGGAAGACAAAATCTAGCACTGAAATGAAATACTTCAATACTGTCAAAGCAGGATACTTTAACTGACCGTCTAGAGGCTTACAGACATTACATCTGTATGAGTTTTGAGACCTTGTGAAAAGCATGTTCTTTCTGTCCTTTTAAAATCTCAGATATTCTCAGAATTGGGTAAAAATCCCTCTTTTAACCTAGCAGTGTTTTGAGTGATAAGTTTAAACTGTTTTCTGAATGAGATCTCGGTGTGATATGTGAATTTTTTCCTTCCCGAAGTTTAGTATCCTTTCAAGCCCTGTGCGTACTACACTGTTTACTTTCCAGCAAAAACTTCCTTGCTGTTTGGCTAAGACGCGTGCTAACTAAAGCGCTTCACCTTCCTTGCCCAGTTAATGGCATCCTTCTGAGTCGTGAGTGGCAATGGCTGGAGAAAGTAGTTAGAGCCTTATGAGAGAAGCCATTTGAATAGGGAATATCACCCATTGCAACCCTGCTCTTTATCTCCTGGCTGAAGTTCGCAGATTTAAGCTTGTTTCTTAATACTTTGCTGTAATCCACACTTGTCATTGTGATGTGTATCTAAGAGGCAGGTATTAAGTATTAATAAACCTGCTATTTAGCTTGGTTTTGCAAAGTAGAGAAAATTGAGATGCTTATTTGTCAAGGCATTTAAAAGCGTGTTAAAAGTCCCGTTAAAATCAGTGCAACCACTCTCATGCTTAAAGATAAGGATTTCTCAAGACTGAGACCACTGCTCAGTACTTGACAGAATATAGCCCTAAATATATTGTCTCTGTATTTCCACATGCTCTAGATTTACACATTAAATAAATCAGTCATCCTTACAAGATTACAGATCGTAATAAAGCATTTAGTATCTAAAAGTCTTCACTTTTTCATCTTACACAAGCATCATGAAATCTTAATGTTATTAGAGGTTAAATAATTTATGTTGCTTGCATAAGAGAAAATGGCATAGAGTGCCCATGGTCTGGGGGCTTGAATTTCTAGATGTCTCTTACTGACAAAATACAACATGTATTTGGATCAGGAAAATATTTTTTCATCCCCCCCAATAAAAACCCCACCAGGCCAGAGGAAAATAAAAATATAAATCAAGAAGACAATTTAAAGAACAAATAGATATTGCTGCAGAAGTGCTCAGTTATTTTCTAAAGTGACATTGTTTTTTCCATGCAATAGTAGATTCATAAGTCATTAAGAATTACACAAGTACCTGTTTGTTCTTTCCTTTAAAAAAAATGTATTACATGCCAACTGAAATATATGTGAACCAAGATTTAATGGTACGCTCTGCCATCAGCTTGTTTGAAAGATTTACAAGAGAAGTTATCTCGCTTATTCAGGTAGAGATCTTACTGATTCTGTTTCAAGGTTGCAGTCATCAACAAGGAGGGCATTTAGACACAAGGCAAATGTAGCTTATAGATCTACAGTTGGACTGAGAAATTCAGAAAGTCATATGAAATGTCTGAGAATAACTGTCTAAGCAGATAGTTTAAATCCCGTAAATTGGGCAGCAGAGAAATGAAGACAGGAGAATAAGGCATTGCTGATGGCTTTTTAACTTGCCAATTCATTTCTTTATGTAGTACTGGTTTGGTTTGGGGTTTGGACTTCTATTTATTTTATTTACTTATTTATTTTGAATGCATTATGAAACAGTATTATGAATGTATTATGAAACAGTAATGCAATGATTTAAGTTAAATTCCAAACAGGACAGGTCTATGATTTGGGTTTGGAACCAAATTTTCCCAAGATTGTGAACTTCGACAGGGTTCCAGTTCAGGGAGATCAGTAATTTAAACATTGGGTTTGTCTCTGAACACTGAAGTTGAAATTAATCGTTTCTGCAAAGTACCACAAAAAGTCTTAAGCCTGCAAAATAAGGGGAATTAAGAGAAAAGAAAACTGCAGAAACGAAAACTTTCCTCTTAAAGCAGAAGAACCTCTTCGCTTCATTCAGGGCTTGTGTTTGGAATTTAGTTTCTTACCTTCCAAACAAAACGTATTATCTGAGATTTGAATCTAATATGCTTGGTTGTTTGTGATAAAGATAACACTTCCTGACTGTACACTTGACTGCTACAAAATAACTAAAGCTAATAAATTTGAATAAGGAGAAAATTAATGATGTTATTTACTACTTCTCATTAAGGGCATTAAAACAGATGTGCACCAAGGAAAAAAAAAAAAAGGTTGATTAATTAATGGAGGCCAATAAGTGCAACATTTAAAATGGAAGCAATTTTAAAATATTTACTTGTGAATAGCTTATAATGGAATACTTAATTTAAAAAAAGTAACCAATTAAAAAATCATGGCAAAAAGTGAAATTAAATTACGGTATACCTGATGACTCCCAGCAATTAAAAGTCTAAGCTGTAGGTCCCAGCTGCTTAATAAATATTCCGTCAGAACAGTGTGGTGCAAGAATTTAGCCATCAGCTTCCTCACCTCTTCCTCCAGAGGCAAAGCAATATGCAGACAGTTGGAGAGAACTGCCCGTTGAGAGGCCTGAAAATTCATGAGAAATTACTTGATTGTGGTGATAGCCAATGGATGCTAAAAAAGTGGCCTGCTGTGATGGAAAACGACTGAGTTAAGTAAAAGTATTGCGAGACACTGCGGCAGTCTGATGTCAACCTGATGTAGCAGTGTTTGGAATAGGCATTGTCTGAGGGTATTGCATTTTGGGTTATGTATCAAGAGGTTTCTGCTGACCACATCTCTTGAATATAAACACGTTGTACAGATGAAGACAGCAAACTTAAATGGTTTGTTCAAAGCTGTAAGGTGGTCTTCCGCAGCAGAGCTCAGAAGTTCTGTTGGCTCCTGATTGTTCTTTCAAAATCAAATCAGCTTTCCTTTTCTTTTTTGTCCACTCCCTGGTTTAAAAAAAAAATAATTAAAAAATCCATATATTCTAGTTGAATGGCTTGTATTAAACAAGAAGCGTTTCAGCTGTATGGTAGATGCTGGGATGGTTTTAGGAAGATATCAAGCCCTATCTTTATATTATTAAGAACAATTTTCATGGGGGAAGTAGAATGAAGTTTAATTGTGGAATAGGCGAGTCTTCAGTGACCTTTTAATAGGTGGTAGCTAATTATAACGTATGAGCAAGTTGCTTTTTGATAGTTTGCCGACAGTTGATGGAATAGACTCGGGCTGTGGGGGTTGTAGCCTATATTCAAGTAGTAAAAGGAGCAACAACTCTTCTACGAGGCTTGCATTAGTTGTAGAAATCCAATTCCTCCTAAGGGTAAGTCTACGGTGTAAGGAAAGAGTATTGGGCTATTTTACACAAAGTTTTCTGTTTATGGTTTTTTCCTCCTCCCTGACCTTGGACAGGAGGTTGGAGTCAATAAAGTGCGTTTCTCTTTTCCGCTGCAAATACTTCAGTGTTGAGGGAGGTTGGTTGGTTGTGGCTTTTAAAACTTTTTGGTTGCATTTTTAAACTTTTCATTCCATGCATGTTTTCCAATTTGACCTCTCAGAATTACAGTATTAAAATTTCCACAACGAAACATTTTTTGATGTAGCGGTTGTAAAATCTTTATTACTGAGGGATTATACTTTGGCAACTCGTACTAGAAAATAGACTATCGCTCAGGTAAAGAGTGTCCCTGTTTGTCTGCATTTATCTCTGTCTCTAACAATTAAACACTATCTAGCTCTGCTTAACAGAAGCATTCCCGTCATGTGGTACCTGCTCCTTGTGAGCCCCATCAGTGTCATTGAAAGGTCTATCAGTTACTGCTGTGAGTTTTAAACAACGGCGAGGTTCATGAAAGCATCCATGTTCCATACAGGCAGTAAGAGTGGACTTGCATTTAAGTGCCGAAAAATAACTTCATTTGAAATGTCTGAGACTTCCCCCTAGATCAAACTCTCACAAATGGTTAAGTATTTGGCTGAATTTTGGATCTAGTGAATGGGAGTACTACCAGAGGTTTCGGTGGTGCACAGCCAGGTACAACCTGATTAAGATGACAGGCAGAACGATAACAGGCTGGTCGCGACTGTAAGATCACCTCACTGCCTCTGAATTCCCACTGGTGTCAAAAACACCACATCTTTCCATTGTGTCGGAGCAGTTTCAGCTGGAATGAAACAAGTCTCTGAGGCTTTGGCTGTATGTGTAGCTTATTTCTTCTTATTGGAGTGGGAATAAACACTTTGAAGGAATAGCTTTGACAGGTAAGGTAACACCACTGACTGATAGTATAAAGGGGTAGGTGGCTGGAGTTTGTTTTCATTTTCTTCCTTGGAAAAAGTAGGGATAGAGGTTAGTAGAAACAAGGGAGCTTTTAAAAGTAACATCTAATATGTGATTCAGTATACAACCTCAAATACTTACAAAATATATATATACAATTCAAAGTAAACAAAACCAGCATGATTCATGGTGTTCAATAACCACAGTGCAAGGTCAATTAGCCTCAGTGCAAACTGCAAATACTTTCAGACATATAATAGAACCCCTAAAAAAACCACCAAACCAGCTCATGAGCAAATCAAGCAACGTAACTCACGTATGCATGCTTACCGGCAAACTTTCTGAGTCAATTCCAAGACTTTCTGAAAAGTTTTGGACCTGGAAGCAGCAATGGTAGAAAAATAAGTCAATTATTTTGAGAGAGCAGTACCTTCCATTGCTTTTCACACTCCAGTGCCTTGCCACTCTTTAAACCGTTGGGGCTGAGACGAAGTGTATTTCAGCTTTTGTCAAACCTTGGGAGCAAGCTAACAGATGACTTTCTCACCCTATCTTCATGCATTTTCTTCACTTGCACTCCAATTCCCAAATGTGGTTTTACCATTTCAGTTCTGATGAAATGCAGTGCAGTTTGCTCCATGCAATACAATGCCAATTACAGTAATTATTACAGTTCTGTTCCTGTGCTGAAATCTTAGGAATGCGAGAGCAAGGGCAGAAAATACATGCTTTTTGATGGTTTGCTGGCTTTATTGTCTGTGGCCAGCCAACACAGGGCTTGAAAGAATGGGAGATTACTCATTCAGTCTTAATTTTGGTCAGAAACCAATCATAGCAGAGAAGCATTTATGAATGGATGAGCAGTGTCAAGCATCAGCCTTTGTTAAGGGTTTACCAGTGGTAAAACCAACCCCCTAGTCATAGATTTTAGCTTAAATAACATTGAGATTGAAGCCTGCCACAGTGGAAATACAAAAGTAAAAAGAAATGGCTATTAACATTTAGAGGGAACGAAGAACATGCATGTGGGCATGACGTAGATCCATCAGCATTTCACTGAGCATTAGTTTAGCTTTCTCCAACACTTGGATAGGTCTGATACAAGCCTGGTATGGAAAATAAAATGCCCATGGCTTTAACCTTGCTTGCTAAAATGTAACAGCAATTCTTTCCACTAACTTAATCAACTGGTAACAGGTTATTAGATGGAGCCTGCCAGGGTGGTGCAATGAGCAGGTCTGTTGCACAAACTGTTAAGGTTAAAAAATAAACACATTTCATGTCAACATCTGTTGGAAATACCTAAAATATTTTTGAGCTATCACTTTCCTGTGTGTTTATGAATAAGTTTGTGGGGGTTTTGTTCTGTTTTGGGCGGGAGGGGGGTGGACTTTTGAATATCCACATTTCCATGAAAACAAGATTTCAGTCATTACCTAGGGAACAGAACACATCTTTTATTCTATGCAGTATAAGCAAAGCTAGGGCGGTTGTTTATGGCTTAGAGGAAATGAGAGCAAGTGTGCAATGCTTTGATTAAGGGGCTTGAGAGGAGGGGCTGGGGGTCTGAGGGCGTATTTTATTTTGCAGAATTATTTCAGGGTACAGAGGAGGAGAGAGGCTATTCCAAACTGAGAGTCTAACTCTGTAGCGCTAACTTCCACTCCAAATTTACTGCATAGTTCAACTGAATGTTTCACTGTGAAGATACCGATGTGCTAGAGCTTCATCTTCTTGAAGGCAGCAGAAGCACATGTCCACAAAGGCCAATGCCCATAGGAGATGATTTATTTGGTGAGAGAAGGAGGGGAGTGGGCAGAAGAGAGAGGAAAAGGAAATAATGAATAATGTTGCCAGATTTTGCCCTCTAGGTCAAATAATTACATGAAAGCCTTGACTTTCTATTTTTCTAGCTGTGTCTCTAATTATCTTTCTTCCATTTAAGTATGTTTCTGACCGTAACCATGAAAGCCGTAATCAAGAATATAAGATTGTAAGTTCATGCCGCTGCTCAGAGACTAAAATAATGCATTTCAGCATTACAAAAAAAAAAAAAAATCCTTTAGATAAAAACCTAACTTAGAACATTTTGAATACTCGGTTCGGCAACAGCTTACTAAGTTTAGGATGATAGACACTTTTTGCAGGTTGAACTTAGAGCTGTGCCCCAGTTAACCCAGGAGTGTTCCTGTTTAACTAGTGCCTGCTGAAACAGTCTTTGAGGACCTACTTGTGAGCGATGTCCAGAATCTTTTGCTAGTTCAGTCTCAAAAGAAGGTATGCAAAGACATGCTAAGTACCTCCCCTACTCGGTCCCTGAGACTGACTTCAAAGGACATCACTTAAGGGGCCCTCTGAAAAGCACTCAGGATTCAAAGGGTCCGGGAAAGAGGAGGGAATGAGGCAGAGCAGAAGGCACCTGTGCAATGCAAACAGAAACGGGAGCAGAAATACAGCTATGAGGAGAAATTTTGAAAGTGAGAAGAAATAAAAGCTTGATCTTGCTATGTCAAAGAAAAGAGGAGTCAATGAGGAGATCTGAGGATTCCTATAGACTTCCTAATCTTCAAAGACTTTAAAAAATATTACAGTTGGGGTTTGGGGTTTTTTTTATCATTTATAAGATTATATGGGACAGAGCAGATATAAAAAGCGTTTAGGCATGTATAAAACAAAAACAAACAAAAAATCAAACCAGCACCCAAGGTCCTTATGAAAAGCAGCCTACCTCCCTCAGATAAGAAGACAGGCTGAGTTTTTTCGTCTTATCCAAGATGAATACGATTTCAAAATTTAAGCCTAGCTCAGTGGCAATTTAGAGCAGAAGGACAGTTGTTTCCAGTGTAAATTTTGAGACAGATAACTGTCAAGTGACACTGATGAGCACAGCACCTGGGAGAAAAGTTGAACATAGAACCAAAATATTATAACAGAATATCCCCTTGGCACACTAAACAAAGCTAAAACTCTCATTAGCATGCCTACGCTTCCCTTTTGCCATTGACATTTCTGATCCCGAGGGAGTTATAATGAAACAATATACTGCAGACTGCCCCAGTTTTGTTACTGTTTTTATTGCTAATGCTATTTGGAAGGAAATAGTGCTTGACCTTTAACTGGGTAAGTTTACGGTCAAGTCTCAAGAAGCTGACAATTAGCAACTAATCAATGAAGAGTGTCATTAGCCCAGTAGTTCCTTTCCCTGCTAGGTTTAGACTTTTACTGATCTACAAATGTCTGTAGTTTAAGTCACACCAAGGCCTTAAAGACGGACATCAGTGTAGAGGCAGAGAGCAATGCTGATACCGCTCAGCTGCCCAGCTTGACCATTCAGATGCAAGTGGTAAATGTTATTTTCAGTTCTATTGACTTATTTTCAGATGCCTTAGAGGAAAACAGGATTTCCAGACTGTATTGATGCACTTGTCCTCTGAAATTCAGGCTTGTGTTAGGGAGACTGAATGTGAACATAGAACGCGTACTACATCTCACATTTTAAAATGAAAATCTTATTGTGGTAAACAATAGAAACTACTTCTGCACCATGCAAGCTGTTATCACAATGACATTGTGTTCAAAAAAGTGTGATGAACAGCACTGTGGAAATGTGAATAAAAATCTAGAGTCTTAGCTCATGTGAGCTTAATGAAAGTCTAGGGCATTTTGTGTTTTCTCAATGGCTGTGGTCTAGATTTCTCTAGGTTGATGTTTTGAGGGTAACTGTCCCTGCAAAAAACCTTCTACCTCAAAAGGTTTCTCTAACGAGTGTAGAACTTGCAAAGGGGACTCTACACTGCTCCTTCCAAACTGCATTATAAGTAAAATGCCAGAAGCACATGTGTGTAAGGAGGAGTTAGAAAAGTCTGTAGGAGACTACTAGAAAACTTAAACTGAAGATGTACAGATGCTCTGACGTCTTTAGCCGTCAGCCTCTTCTTAGGCTTTAGGATTCCAGCTTCGACAATTCAGCTGGTTTGGTGGCAGTGAGCTTACCCAGCTTTGGGGTGACAGTGTGCATTAAAAGAGATTACTGCAAAAGGAACGCTCAGGTTGCATGCGGCAAGCTAACGGAGGGCTATCTAATGGCTTGTGAGAATAAGTGGCATTGGTTTTAAATTACTTGGTTCAAGCCACTACCAAAAACCTTTCTGCACTATGAAAATGTCAGTTCTCTCTCATGATGTCTCATATGTGAAGTACAGGTTTGATAGACTGTTGTTTATTGGTTTTAAGCTAAACCGTAATTGAATGTGGTGTATTGCAGTTTTAGATTAGAGGTCAATCCAATTGCGAAGTAATTGTCTGAAAATTACATGAACAATAAAACTTTAAGTTGTACGCTTTGTAACATGCAGTCTCAGTCTGGTAAGGAATGTTTTTGCATTTAATTGACATTTAACAAAACAATTACAAATCCTTCAGGATAATTAGAATACACACTGTATTTGCAAACTGCTTAAAATACTAGTTGACCTTTAGTAACTGTGTTAATCAATAGCAAACACATAACTTGCTATTATGCCAATTAAACGCCTGTCTATTTCGTTCAGATATTTAAAGGTGAAGGTTAAATCATGTTAAATCATTACCCTGTCAGGATGGGCATTTTGCTCTGATGTGTTCCTTCCAGAGAAAGCATGCAAAATATCACGTGAAGTGCCCCAGGGATCTTACTGGTGCATTTAAAAATTTACAGCAGGGATTTTAAAATCTTTTACTCCTGTGTGTTGCACTCATAGGATTCATACTCAAGATGCATAGTTCTAAAAAGATGATCCTTCTCGCCCCTCTCTTTTGTCTCCCTAAAAATTTTAATGAATTTATGTTGAGGTGTGTGTGTCTGTGCTAAATGTGTGTCTGCTGCTCCAGCAGGGTCTCCCCTAATCTTCCAACATCCAGACAAATATGAGGTGACTGCAAAATTGCCTTGGATAGAAGACCTCTTTCACCAAAGAGATTAATATCTTCTCCAGAGATAGAAATATCATGATGTTTTATATGTGCTAACAAATTAATACAATAATGGTAAATGTGGAATTAAAAAATAATTGTGTTGCATTATGCTTTTCTATAACACTTGGTGCTGGACCTCAAGGGCAAGAAGTGAAAATGGTGGCACGTGCAAACAAAAGTAGTAGATTCTCTGCCAAATTCAATGAAGTGGCTAAAAGCAAGAAAAAGCAAGGAAGTATTATTTTTCTTTCTGCTTTTGTAGGACTTTTTGCAAGATGTTATCTTTGAAAAAAAATCTGTTCACAACACAAGTGATCTAAGAACAGAACTGTTAATCAAGTGATGTAAATCAGTATTACTCCACTAAGCTATAACTGTTCAGGTATGTTGAAGATCTGATCCAATGTATTTTAGAGTAAAAGGTGCAGTAAATTAGTATGGCTGTTCGCTCTCGTTTTCAAGAGTAATATGCTTCTGACTTTGCGTAAAGGTCAATGAAGTGTTAAATTGAGGGTGATTAAATACAGAGTGTGAAGGAAATGATTCCAAGAGCAAGAATCGGTGAGAAGAGAGATATGAATGGGGATGCAATAAAAATAAGGTAATTATTAAATGATAAAACCACCTTTTGATAGGTAGAGTGCAAAGCTGTGAGCATTTGAAGTGATGGTGACACATGTACTGGGGAAAAATCAAACAAAACTCTCTCCTCAACATGTAATTGAGGCTTCTATGTAGTCGTATGAAAAGTATTTTGTAATTTTAGGTATTGGCACTGTACCTGAAACTGATATACTTCGAACAGGAACTTAAAAAATGGCATTGAGTTAAGCAATTCAGAACTACCCTGTTCACAATATAATCCCCAGGCCCAGTGCTTCCAGGAAAATCCTTTTTCATAACAACATGTTTAGATAAAGGCTTCTCTTCCTGGTCCTGCCTTTACATTGCTATCACAATGCAACTAGGCGTGATGCTTATCTTAAATTTGCTACAGACATGCAAATTGGATAGGGTATCTTCCAAGTAGTATGTAAATTGTAACCATTGTAAAGCAATTTTTGTTCAGTTCACATTCATTTGTAATATCTGTCCATTGCATTTTAAAGCATGATACACAAAAAAAGAAAGCAGACCATCTATATCTATGTTACCCATGTGGAATAAAGCCTTATTTTGCAGATATTGTCTTCTGAATAAAACATTGCTCCCAAGTTGTAATCTAATTCCCCAAGAGGTAAACAGGGAATTCTGAGATGAAGTTGATGAAACTAAAGTCAGACTCGCATCAATAAAAACTGTCCCTGAATATTCCCTAAAACATTCTTAAACTTGAGTGGTATACCTTGGGTTTAGTATACACAGAAATAGAGATTTATAGTCAGTGAGAAGTTGATGATGAAAAAGTTGAGAGGTTTTATGGGCCCTGAGGCAACAAAATGCGGAGATATCAGTCAGGCCATTTGAAATAAAAGCCCAGAAAATGCTCTCAAAGAGGATTGTTGATGTTCCATGTTAATAATTGATAAAATAATGTACAGACAACTTAGCTGTAGATGTAACTGCCAAAAGCTGTGAAGCTGCATTAAAATATACTGTGTTGCTTTCCTTTAGAAAATTCAGTTTTCAGAATTAGTGCCGATTCCAGCATTGCTGATTTCCATCTCAGAAGTTTTGGGAATCTTTCTCACAAGTTGAATTCTTTCTGGTTTATGTGAAGTTTTCAAGTGTGATACCACTCTGGAAATTTTTTCCATGGCCTGTGAGTTTCCTGCACGTGCTTTCTGTCAAATTCTAGGTGTTAAGGACCACATGACTGCCATAGACCAAAGTGTTCTGAAGCGGCAGGAGAAAAATACTGTTGAATAAGAAGGCAACTGGGAATAAATTAACTATAATGGGAATTCAGCATCTAATTCTTCCTTGTACTACAGATGCAAGGGCTTAAGAGGAACAATTTCTTTAATCCCAGACTGAATGGTAGTCAGGAAAAGCTGAAGGAATTTAGTATTCCAGAGACAGATCAATGACTGCTTTAGTAGGGCATCATGTTAGGCTTCTGTTTAGTTTCTACCTAGAAGCTAGACTAGAAAAGGCAAAGTTTCCTTTACAATTCCTTGATATCAAATGTCTGTGTAGTGAAAAAATGGAGCAGTTCCATCAAAGTAAGGAAAAGTATTGAATGAGGATTTGTCCCAAATTTTAAATGTCCATCACTGTGAGACTATATAATCTGTTGTAAGAGCCAAAAGAACTTTTACAGGTGTTTTGTTCATCACATTCAGGATGGTTCTTTTTGTCTGTCTGAAGTTTTGTACTAAAGCGTCAAGGAAGAGTTATAGTCTCAATTATTCCTTCTGCATTCCTCCCATATTCGTACTGAATCCAGAGGGAAGGGTTACCCCTAATAGTTAATCTTTCCCTAGTTTCTCCAAGCAAAAGTATCAAACCTGCAAACAAGGGGACAATTTCCTTTTTTAAATGTCTCTGCTACTGTGTAGAATTTTTATTACTTTAGTTACAAGAATTATGTCCAAACTGTTACTCTGGATTCTAGCAGTCTGTTTTTTTGAAATATAACAGGCAGAGATCCTGTGTTGGTTCTGACCATTATTCACTGAGACCATCACTTTAATAAATCATATGGTAATATAGACTTCAGATTAATGTGTACTGATACCTTCGGCTGTAATTATTGATACTAGAACTAGAAATATTCTACTTACCCACCCACCATTTGATTTTTATCACTAGTGGTTATTTTCTGTCCTTTATTTGCATTGTCATAGTTTCTCCTAACTTAGTTATCCATAGGGAGAGGTGACTATTAAAAGATTTGGATAGTAGGTCCAAAATGCCAGGATCTGGTAAACCAACTTATATTTGTTCATATTTCCATCATCTGTTATGTGGAGGGCCATTGTATAGCATATATGTTGCATAATTGCTAATAGATAGTACCAGTGTGAAACAATAATTAGTTGATTTTATGCTTCTATCTTGTGAGTAATTTGCATCTTGCCGAGTGTGTATGTTTCCTTTAAAAACAGGCTGACGGCCGTTTTCTTCCCTGCTTTCATTCTCCCACTTCAACAGTCGCTCAGAAACATTGACCAATTCCTCCTTTCTTGAGAAGATGACAATTATGTCATTTGAATCTGCTTTCTCATTTAGACGTTAAGGCATCTGGAGGTAGCAAACAGAGCTCACATTCATTTCAGCTGCAATTATAGATCAGAACCGCCATCAGGCTATGCTGAGCATTACCTGTACCCTTAAAGGCTCAGATCTCGTGACCCTTTGTCGCGCAAGTACCACTGTCTAAGAGAATAGCTCTACTGTTCTCAAGAGTGTTACAACTGTGGGCTGTAGAGAGAGACCCAGCGCTTTTACAATAGCTTTTAGAAAACAAGCAGTACATCCCCTTGTACTTTGAGTTACCATTTTTCACCTTGTGATATGGCTGATGCTGGAGTTTTCAACTTTGTCGAGCTCTTGCTGAGGGCGGAACAATGAAAGCTGCTGGGTGATAGGATTGTGAGAGCTGGGTAACAGCATGTTACTGCAACCTTCCTTTATATATAAGCATTTTGCTTTTCATAAACTCAGCAATATGGCCATCAGTCTGGAAACAGAACACTGGAAGTGGTGTCAAAGCTTAAGAATTTACACAAAAGTTAGTTTAGATAAATATATAAATAAATAGAACCAAAGTGGGAAGTGATTTGTCTACTCTCTTTATGGCTGCACAAGGTGGTGCTTTCTCATTTGAGACGTCTATTTGCTTATGGTCTGGCAGAGTTTGGGGTCTCAGCATGTTTTGGAGACTTCAGCTTGCTGCGGTGAAATATTGAGGAGATTAAAATACACATGCTTCTTTTTTCTTCTTTTTTTTTTTTCCCAGAGATCTTATCTACTTAATGCCCTAAACCATTTAATAGAGTACGGTTGGTGTATATGCAAACATGGCACTTTGCTGAGTTTTTAAGTGAATTTACTTCAATAAACAAGTTTACTTTTTAAGTTGTGTAGGTTCTTTGAGGCTGTGACTTCTTTAGGTGTGAGCTTTAACAAAATCTCTTTTACTGCTTACTGTAAATAAATATTTGTTAACTCCCATCATTATTTGCAACTTGAAAGATATTTCTTGTAGAAAAGTTAAGGGCTTTTGAGGTTTCTGAGTGCTTCCTTAAAAGTGTTATGGCATTGCATGATCAGTTGCCCTGGGTCAGCTCCAAAGTAACTTGAAATCCACTGGAAAGATTTCCCTGGACTCGAGTAGCCTTTGGGACAAATTTTATCTCCAGCTATTTCAGTCCAGACTGAGGCTTGCAAGTTTTATATGCAGATATCTGGGAGGATGGGGATGATCTGATCTCTGGTGGACCCCATCAGGGGTAACTGCGCTAAGTGAGGGATCTCCGATTCATGACCCAGCACCAACAAATGAAAACATCTGTCCTGAACTGAGCCTCTGGCACATCCACTGTGCACTGAAAGCCTATGAAGGGCTCTGGAAATGTACCCATGTGTCTCACAATAGTATTAAGCAATGAACAAAATTAACCTCGGTCTGTGTTCATTAGAAAATATTACCTGATCAGTGTGCCTAATTTCAGAGCTGCAGATGTGCCTGCCAGCTGTGACAGCCACCAGTTCCTAACATATCAATTGGGTCACGCAAGGCAGCTGAGTAGATGTTTCAGTACAAAGTGAAATGAAATAAGCCATTGCTGAGTCCAAATTACCCTTGCTTTTGGTGTTTACACTGGCCTAAGCTTCAGGACAAATTAATTGTACAATATGAAAAAGAGTGAAAGCTTCAAATGTAAAGTTTGTTTCCTGCTTTGCATATTAAAGCACTAGTTTAAATTCTACCTTTTCCACAAGGCATATATTAAAATAAATGAAAATATATTAGGTCTGATTCTCCATTCAGTGAGACAGATTTCACAATTGTGTGATTCCAATGATTGCAGTAATGGCTTTGTTGGCTCAAACTGGGTAGAAGAAAAGAAAAATCAAACCATAAAACATTTATGTTTAAAACTGCACAAGAAGCAGGCTAATGGCTCAAAAGGATGACTGAACCAATGTAATGGCCCACAAAGTGTTCTTTGGCATGACTTTTTAAAAAATCGTTTATTTTATCAAAGCAAAAATTTTGGTAGACCTTACAGAGCTTTGACCTATTCAGAATTGTACAGCAACTGCCTTTTCAGATCTCCCATAATGAAAGCATTTGTTACAATTATTTTGGTGAAATTCTGTGAAACTGTAAATTACACTGTAGGCATGTCATAGACGTTCTCAAATAAGATTACAGAAAATGAGATATAAAATGAAAAGCTAAGCCTGTTCCAGCTCTAAATATATGGATTGCTGTGAGAGTTTCCTTTATGTCCAGCAGATGTCAATGTGATGATAAACTAAAGCACACTGGGAATCAAAACCAAGACTCCACGTTCAGAATAAAGGTAGGGTAACTACTCACGTCCCAAGTGTCAGACTCAGCAGTGCTCTCTCAGTCAGTGGAGCATTCATTTAATTTCTTTAGACTCTTCAAAAAAAAAAAAAAAAAGGTTTTGTTTGTCCACATACAGTCAAACATTGATTTAACTGCAGTTAAAAGTGCTTTATGATCTATGATGTAAGACATCACTTGGTTTTTTGCTTTCCGTTTCTTCTCATCCTCAGCTTCTGCAAATATGATGGTCTGTCTTTTTCCCCATGGGCAGAATAATTAATGTAGGCTATTGTATCAACGCTCTTCTCCAGCTCTTGGCAAATTTTCTCTCCAAACTTATCCTGGGAGTTCCCTGTTGTGCTATATGTTGTGTTACGTGTTATTTCAAATTATTTACATTGGAGTGAATATTTCACTGATGTTAATTATATGGGAAATAGGACCAATGATGGTGGTTAATACTGTGTAGGTGGATAGCTTACTCTCCAAGTATTTTTTCTATTTAGTCTTTTACTGTCGTGTTTGAATGCTCCATTGATTTTCTTTAAGTTCATCATATTGTTTAGCTGTTTTTTTTAGTCTACTGTACATCATGTTTGAGTATTGCTCTATTGATTTCCCAACAAGACATTTTAGTTTCAAAATATTAATGACTCAAACTCTAAGTACCAATACCTATGGTTTTTGTTTCATAAAATCATTCAACAATGGCCAAGGAATAGAAAACTTTTCTGCGCTTCTTGCCTTTTTGGAAACATTTATCTATGACATTGTGTTACAGCAGACTTCTTCCAATGAAGAAGATAGAAGCTGTCACAGAATCGATTAGGAAGTCATTATCTGTATAAGGTGTCTTAAGTTGAGGGTCTGGGCAGCTGCCGTCTCTGTGATGATTCACTGTGTAAAATGCTGTGGTGAGGCCATACTGTACATGAAAGTTCAGAGCTAGTCTACCACAGATGTCCAGCCCGTGCTAATAATTGTCACCTACACACAGCTTCAGGTGGATTTGGTAGCTGTGGCAATGACTTAGGTGTACTTTCCTGTAACTGAATGACTTTGTGCCATTGTTTCCAGTATTAGTGGAAAGTCTATATTTGGCTCAAAGTCTTTAAAAAAAAGGAAGTGGTATTTTGTTTTTATCACACCACATCTGAAGCTCTTTTCTTAGCAGTGCTCCTGGTTGACTGAGGCAATTCCTCATCTCCTAGAATTTGAGAGCCACAATGGTGTTACTCTCCCCCATGCCTGTTAGCCCTGTGCTTGGATTCTCTGGGGAATAACTGCTAATAAATAACTATAAAAGAAGTAGTAGACCTTCCTCCTATTTCTGTTACCCTTACTGCTGACCTCTGCTTTCTTAGATAAGAAAGTGGTGATATGCACATAAAAGAACTCTTCTCCACTGTTGAATATTTCATATGAGTTTCTTGTTGAAAGATTGATTGTTGCCAGAGCGCTCTGACTTCATTTGTTGTCAAGATGAACATGCACACTATGTTTTGGAAATGTAAATACGAATATTTGCTCTTTTGTCTGTGTTGGAGAGCTATGACTATGGCATACCATGAACCGCCTTTTCTACAAGAATCTGAAACTTGCAAGCAAAGAAATTTTCAGGTTGAAATTGCTATTCAATTCAATCCTCTTGAGAACTTCTCACACCTCTGTATGTAAGATTTGCGTAAGTACTTATAGTCTTAGACCAACATTTGGCAAATCACACACAAAGAAGCAGTAAGATACCGTAAGCTGACACAATATATTATAGAACATACTTATACTAAAATAAGACTTTTGTACTGGCTTATGTACAACAGTATTTTTGTATCCTGAGATTTTTTTAAACCTGTACAGTATAGTTGTATTTTAGCATAATATCATACCTTCATTATAATATAGCAGTTTTGCATAGTAGTTTGTCTGACACCAGCTATCACCAGGGACTAAACCAGGCAAAATTCTATTACTTCATATTATGAACACTAGACCTGATTTTTGTTGTAGTCTAATAAATGCATTAGGCCTGCAACCTTCTGTATTCAGTTTTGTTCAAAAGTAATCCTTAAACCATAGTGCATTTTAGTTATTGATTTTGTGATGGCTTCAGCTTTTGTGCACTGTTGCGGTTACTGACTGCGCACATCTGAAAACAGTAAGAGGAGCTACTCTCATCAGTTGTCTCTATTTCTTCCTTCAGCCAGTCTGATGAAATTTTGCTTACTTCTTCTCTGGTGAGTTTGGTAAATGTATTTGTCTTGATTCACACCCAGTGGATCAGTTGTATTTAATTATTTGAAGCGTCGGTCATGGGGTTGTGTTTGTACACATTAGTAGCACAAGTGCTGTCCCATAAAATTCAGTCTCAGAAGGTTCCTTCAGAAGGGAGCGTTCCCACAAGGAAAATCTCCAAAACAGTTTGTTCTTAGGGCATGACTTTCTGACATAACAATTCAGAAATGTCATTTTTGAACTGGGATTGCCTGTCATTCTGTTAGTGTCCCTCTGTCACCGTCCAATGACCCAGAAGTGTTTGTTCTAAATTTCCCAATGTCCTTCTGAGGGCTTTTATAAACTACCTTTCTAGTTTTTGTCCTGCCGTGAGTGGAAGCGGTCTCCTGTGCTGCCAAAAGAGGAGAGAACCCAGGAGAGAGGCATACTGTAGCAGGGCGTTGGGCCATGTGAGGGTATAAACCAAGTCATTCTGAGGTACTTGAAGTGGTGCTCTTACTGAGAGAGAGGCCCTATATGTGCATCCCCACCTTACAGAGCTCTAATTCAGCATACAATCATTGGGGCTCGCTAATTTTCCAATTACATTTTCAAGAGCATAATGTGCACTTCAGAAGACTGACGCTCGCCTTCATTGTGCCAACACAAAATCCTAAGGAGGGGGAGGACAGGAGAGTGGGGCCAGGATGTTGTGTAGGCCGTGCAGGACCCACAGGCAAAGCAGGTACAGAGGTCATGAAGGTGAACTTGCCGTAATCTTGCAGACAAGTTTGTAATTTGCATTGCTACTGATTTAGGGGAAGTTATTCTTTAAAACAGGTTGCATGTTCACGAATACCATAAATCATCTTTCTTTTCAAAGGAAAGAAATGCTTTATGTTTTTCTCTATGTTTTGGGGTTGCCGAATGCTCCTGCTGGGTGCTGCCGGTCCAGCAAAGCTCTTTCCATACATGCCACAGGATGTGGTGTCTGCCAACACATCAGCTAAGCCTGTGCAGCAATGCTGCCTTCAACAAGATGTGTACGGCAAAGTAGTACGCCATGTCAGAAAAGTTATTTACTTGTTTGTCCTCTGTTAGTCCTCAGCTGTTAACCATAGATTATTTTATTACAGCTAAATGGAACCTGGGGGGCAATACCCACTGGGATCTGTCTGCTGACTTAGATCAAGTTTTAGTTCCAAATATATTTACTGTCACTTCTTTTATATGGGACTTGTAAATCTTTTCATGTAGAAACAGTGTGGAACTAAAGGTCTAAAGTTTCCCTTTGATGTCAGTAAGAACTTCCCTGCTCAGTTGGATTCGACTATGATATTATGTATCCACTGGAAAAAAAACTTTGATAATGGGTTGTTAGAAACTTTATAGAAATTTTTAAATTACAGTGAGCATATTGATAAGCTGGTATAACGAGCTCTGCTGTAGGCTTGGGGAAACACACATAAATATATATATAAATGATGAAATCAAACGTGTAAGTTATCTAGATATTCCCATTTGTGTGCAACAGGTTTTGTAAATCAGCTATATGTGTGTGATTTAAATCTTAAATGAGCTAAGGATGCCATATGGTTTCACTATGTATCCAAAACACTGGAACCCTTGCTGAGGAAATAGCACTTAGAACATTTTATTCTTGGATTATTGCAGTATTTCTTCTGAGTGGGGAATATATTTTTAGCTGCCCTTGAATGTAAGCACGTTGTGCTTCCTGTAATAGAAACAGATGTGTTGATCTCTTCCTTATATATGACTCCTCTGGGGGGAAAAAACAACAAAACAAAACAACCCATCCTTTTGGGGGTGGTAACTATTCTGTATCCTACTAATGCCTCTCTCCTGTCCCTCGTAAAGTTGGGACTTTAAAGATAATCACCGAGAAGTGTACAGCGACAGTATTTTTCTTTTCTGATAAGTATATATTATAATCACCTCACCTGCTCAGATCCTTTTGCCTTGACACTTTTAAAGTCACTTCCAGAACTTTTCCGTATTTCAAGACATGTAGATTTTTATGTAATGCCCAAATACTTTCACGTATATAAAAATTGGTTTTATATCTTGATCTTCATGATTTTGTGCATATAATGAGATTAATCCTTCTTTTCCTTTCTCACTGTAATTGCTGGGTACTATCAAGACTGCAGCCTGCTGTAAATGTGCTAGTTCTAAAAACACAAGTGTCTTGTGTGATGCCACATGGGTTAATTTAATTCCTAAACTAATGTAGGCTCGTTGCAAAAATATATTAACTGAAGATTTTCTAAAATACTGATTTCCCACTGATATGGATTGATTAACACTTAAATGAGGGAAATTATAATTTTTTGCATTAGGGCTCTGATATTTACATTGCATCTTATGCTATGTGTTTTATGCTATCTCTAACAACTCTAGCCATTTTCTGTTCTACATTTTTTTCTGCATTCCCAAACAGCTGAATATGCTCTTTCTTATTAAGAGTCAGTATTTCAGCTGTCAGCTTTTCATAGGGCAACAGCAAAGGGGAAGAGAGAGAAAAATAAGAACAATAATAACTTCCACTCGTATAGCATCTTTCATCTCGCTCTGCAAAGCCAAACATCATTAGTGAGATAGGACTATTGGTATTATTTCTGACCTGCATCCAGGCTACCTTTACTTGTGATCCTGCTCAAGATAATTAGCGAAAGGAGAATAGATGGGAGGCCAGGAAGAAGCTAACTCGGATGTTAGCAGAAGCGCTGCCGAGTACTTAGCTTCTCCAATTTCCCCTCTCTTGTGCAGAAACTGTATCCTTTCCTGGAAATGTCCTTCTGAATGGGACATAAAATGAAGAGTCTAAGACATGTTTGGTCACTAAATAACTTACAGATTATTTTCTGAGAACCAGATTCCATCCCATTTACTTCCATTTCAGCTTCTGATGTTCTTCCACAATTTAAATGAATACAATATTCTCCCTCCCGGGCCCTAGTTAATGTGTAGCTGTTTAGTTCTGTTCTGACGTGTTGAAAAGCCTCTGATCTCATCTCAAGAATCAGCTGTGATTCCTGCATCTGTGATGCAGCAAAGCTTATTCAGGTAACAGAGTATTTTGAAATCTTTTACTCAATAGCATGATACTTTCCAGCCCTGAGTCTGCTCTTGTACCAAAATAAATCAGAATCTATTCTGTCACAGCAATCATGATTTTTCCCTCATGACAGCTTCAGATCAGTGTGTCTGACCCTGTACTTTTAAAGTGGTGATGTTAATTTTTACACAGATAAACTGAAGCACAGCAGCTTAACTGAATTGAGGCTGGCAGATGTTCCAAGATAATGATGGTGTTTGAATACAGCACCGACATCTTCACTTCTTCCCCTCTGTCCTCAGAGGTGATAGGAAGAAACACACCTCGTGCTGATCAAACTTTCCTCTGGTGGGATTCTAGCTAATGATATTGTCATTATCAATACAGTCTCTATTGTTCCTGTTTGTCAGATTTCCACCTTGCTTTGATTTTGCCTAGTGAAATGAGACACAGAGGATGTCCCCATGCAAAGCTGAACAAGCTTATATGCCAGAATTTTTGTGCTTTACAAGTGGCTTATGGGGGTTCTTCCAGTACAGTCCCTGTTCTCCAGCCTTTCATTCAGATACTTCTTTTGTTTCATATTACATAAGCTTGCGCAGTCAAAACAATGTTCTCCTTGGCTGGTGGCTTTTTGTATTTACAAAGGATAAGAGTCTTGTTTTCTCATTTGGACCACTGATCATGCCACTGTTGTAATGACAGCAGTGGCAGTCTTTAAAGTTGACATTACTTATGTATTTATAAAAGAAACCAAGACAAAAATAATAGGTGCTTTTCAGCCTTTTCCAGCCTCATTATATTTTTTTCTTCTGCCTGTAGTCGAACAGCAGACTCAAGCTCTGCTGCAGTCTCCTACCCAGGGCTGAGGAGATACAGTTGATTTATCAAGTATTTTAGGAGACTTGAATAATTTCTAATCACAGAACTGCTTCAGACAAGTGTTTAAGAATAGCATGGTTCATGTAAACAGCGTCACTATAGCTTGTTATTGAGTTTGTGTACTTTCTTCAGAGGTGCTGATCTTATCTTACAGCAACCATGGTGCTGAATCTTATCTTGCTTCTGGTTTTAATTCTCTTCTCCTTTCACCTCTTATGCTCAGTATGTAAGCTCTATACGGTGAGAATCATTTTTGTATGGCTTATGTGTACTACTCCTGCCATCGGGAGATCCTGATCCACTAGCTGGGAGCTGTTGACTTTGCTGTGATGTAGGTACAAAATAGGAGTTTTGGTTCTTATCAGTTTGAGTAAAATCTGGTACAAAAAACCCCCAAAACTGTCTTTGCATGGCGGGAAGAAGGTTAGTGGTGGATTTCCTGAGGATCTGTTACTAAATTTCTGCTCCTCCTTTATTTAAAGGGAATACACATACCTGATTCTTTTTCCAGTCTATCACATTATTAAAATTATCTCTAAATACACTGAGACTTCAACAACAGTTATCAGTGCACTTTGGTGTGGTTCATGCTGTGAATAGAATACAAATACAGAGAATCCAAAAGAGAAATGAGGCTACTCTGCAATTCGGGAATACGAACATCTGTTTCTGCTGTTACATTGGAAAATAAAATAAAGCAGTGCAATGTGAACTGGAAAGAAAGTATGACAGTCATTCTTGGGTTAAAGAATGGGGAAAAAAAAAAATATGTGAAATCATTTTGCTATCCCAAAAATGACAGGGAGGAACATTACGAGCAGGGTCTCAGATTTCCCCAGTAACTAAATATTGCTTTGGCTTTATTGCTCAGTTGACTTACAGAGAATGGATTTGTGGTTAGAGGAAAGAGCTTTAAAATTGCAACTAGATTACTTTTTTTTTTTTGACCAAAGAATTTTTGATTAAAAAGATGGCTTGAAGCTTAATTCTGTTTTTTTTTTTTAGAGTTCTTTCTTCAGTCAGAATTTTACAGACATTTTTCAGCAAAAAGTAGAAATTAAAATAAATTATACACCAATGTTAGTTTTGCTCCTCTTTAGCCCCATATTTTTAAATGGAGCTTGAAGGCAAAACTAATTAATGAGAAGACGCATATATAAAATGAGTTGAAAAGTATAGAAATCATGGTGTTCCCTGAAGCAAATAGACGTGAACATGATGAGCTAAATATAGACTGTTTGACTGAAAAAGTTTAGGTCTTAAATTCAGACCTTCCCCTTCACCCTCCTTTCTTTCAAGTCACCTTGTTTAAGATAAATCGATTGACCAAGATGGAGTTTTCCTGAGTGATTTGTGGTTTGAAATAGCTGAGTACTTTCAGACTCTCTCTTTTCATTTTCTTAAAGAAGTCTGAGCTTTAAAGTGAATCCTTCTGTCTCAGAGCAGAGGAAGAACAAACCTTTCTGATTTGAGAGCCAGGGGAATAAATCATCAGTAGCTGTTGAAGATATTGGTGTGCCTCTACTATTACAGGAACTTCATTTTGATCAGCCAAAACAAAAATAAGGGGGATGGGGGAAGAGAAGTAGAGAAATCACTATGCAAATTTTGGAATGCAAATTATAAAAACTGAGAAGTCATAGAGATTGAAAAAAGGTGATATGTTGTACTTACCCCTTCCTTAAATGTTTATGATCCCGGGGCAGTGGATGTTCTTTTGCAGATCTGCACACTGTTTGCAATTTCCTCAACAATTGTCAGAACAATTGAAAGCTTTGAAAGAAACTTTGAAAATGTGGCTTTTTTACTGAAGAAAAATCCAGTCGTCACTGCATATTTCATCTCATTGGTCAGAAAATGTAAAGTGTGATTTTTTGCAAGCTGTACCATGTCTAGTTTGGAATAATGGGAATTGAAAGCAACTAGGAGCGTTTCTCTGGGTTGTGAATATATTGCCTCTTGAAAATGTGAATACAAATTCCCATCTTCATCTTGGATCCTCATTCCTATGCCAGCAAAACATTTGATATCACAATAGAAAAGAGTAATTTATTTATTTTAGAGCACAGTTGGAATAATTTTTTTCTGTCACAACCAGTACAACCGTAACTTAAACTGACAGTGCTAAATGCTGTGGTAAATCTGAAAACAATTCCTTTGTTGCTTGATAAATTAAACTGACCTAAAATAAGAATCACATTCAAAAAATGTGTCCAAACTATTAAAATAAATTTGTCTGGAATCCAAAAATGCTTAAGCAGTAGGCCAAATACTGTTTTCATCCACCTCTGACTTAAGTGACACGTTTTTCCAGTAGGTTTCACTGGCATAATGAAGAAATTAAGATAATAAATCTTTCCTTTCATACATGTCTGGCTGAACTTTGGAGAAGATTGGTCGTGCTTTACATAGCTCCTGGTGGCCCATGTGCCTGTATAGTGCAAAACTCCATTGCAGATGCCCCTCTCTTGGCTGCATCCACAGAGTGACTGAAGCCACCGAGCATGTCTAGGCTGTGCCGCTGGACACCTATCGGAGATTCCTCCAAATCGGGGTAAAATCTTTCATGGCAATGCGTAATACAGTTCATCAGCTAGTCTTGGATTATACAGGCTTAGCAAACTTCTCCCCTATACTAACCTCCTAAAGTGCTGATTTACAAAGGATTTGCAGTGGAGAGGGATGCTGAAGTCCCACTGGGGTAGAAGTGCTCCTTGCGTGGCTTTGCTTTCCATTAGGCAGCCCAGAATGGCACTGAGCTAACTCCTACAGCAGAATGAAATTTCCCCGTCCAGTGCCCTGCAGATGAGCCAGTCAGATCCACGAGCGTCTCTGGTGTAACACAAAAGGAAATGGTGAAAAGGAGAGTGGCAGAGCAGCACGCTGCAGCATCCGACTGCCGTGTGAGTCGGGGCTTGCTTGGCAAAGCCAGGGTGGGGCGTGATGAGCAACAGGCTCATGATGAGCAGCGACAACGCTGGGTGATGTACTTGAGCAATGAACCCAGAGTCCCCAGTTGCAGACTAAGGCGAGCTGTTCCTGCAGGGAAAGAATCAAATAGGAAAACAACACTGCTTAAAGCGTGCTTTTGTCATCCAGAAACACTTAAGCTGCATGAATAAAATTGCATTCGGTGTGCCAAGGGCATGAATAACTCCACATACTGAAAAGCAAGTGCATAAGCTTGGATGATTACCAGTGTCAAGGTAGTAGGCTTCCCTAACTATTTACAATGGGGTTTTACAGAACAAGAGAGGAAGAAATGTCCATAACAAGAAAGTGGGTCAGATGCAGAATGGGAAAAAAAAAACCAAACCACGACCAAACAAAAAGAACAAGAACTGCAGAGCCCACAAGCTGCATCCTGACAGCTCTGAATCTGGGGACAGAACCTGTGTAAGCACAAATGTCACTTTTCTTGCCCTCAACAAAAACTGACAGACCTCCCACATTGCTTGAAAGGACGCTTGGCTTGTCCAGCAGCTTTGTTAAGTACAGTGCCATAAATGCTGCAGACCGTGCTTCAGATTCCTGAGGCTTGATTTCTGTCAGTAGAAAAGTGCTTTCTCCTGTTAAGCAGGGCAGGTCTCTGACCTGGGAAAATCCTTAATCCTGATGGCGACAGTTCCTTTCAACTGCCTGGGTCAGGCTTAAAATAGTATTTCTGTGAAGAAGAGAGTTTGACGGATGAAAACAAGGCTGCTCCTCACTTCATTGTGCCTGGTGAGCTTTCACTTTATTTTGTTTTAAAACACAGAAACAGCCTCCTAGCCTAGAGCTACCTGTCTCTCCAACATGGTAAAGTGTAAAGACTTGGCACATTGCTGTAAAAACAAATAGGGTGCATGTGTTTTGTGCTGCAGGTGACATGTTATTTTGTATGCAAACCTGGAGCACTCAGGAGACTCGGGGTTATTCCGTAGCCCAGCGAGGGAAAGATCTGAGTAAGATAAAGGAAAACCAGAAACGGCCCTGTAGAAAATGCAGGTGAAGAATTGTGCATCCGTCTGCCGCAACACGGACACCCTGGATAGGCACAGTTTATGGTATTTTCTCTGCTTCCTTCCCACTGCGTTTGGTGTAGCCTTTCCTCCCTGGGCGGAGTTGATCCTGCCTTTCCCAAACATCAAAAGGATGTTTACTGGTTGTAGGAGACTCTGGTTTCGTTCTTTCTTGTGCCCCAGGCGCCCAGTGCAGCCCTCAGCAAGTCAGAGCTTAGTCTCTTCATCCTGCCGTTCTCCACCCGTAAACTACGCAGACCACTGGACTGCACCTGACAGGTCTTGTGGTGATAGACACCTGAGTTGGATTCAGTTCTTGCTCAGTCGTGAGCTGCCTGCAGGTCCCCTGTCACAGGCAGATCTCCTGCGGGCTGCGGTGTGACCCCGCGTCGGTACGTGCTGGGGTTTCAGGCTGAGGTCTGGCCTAAAGCTGTTGGCTCACCACCTCCTCTACTATCAGGATGCGTAAATTTGCAGTGGCTTGTCTCAACCCTGAGCTATAGATCTTCAGCTTACCACATAACAATTATGCAGAGACTTTAAGTGACAGCTCAGTATTTCCCATGTTCCCATATTTTGATTTTGTAATTGAAGAAAACTTATGATCCTATTAGCAAGTTGTTGTTTGTTTGCATTTTTTGTCTAGAAGTTACGGCCTTTTGATGGATGTGTTATGTACATGCTGACTGATTAAATATGACAGTAAATGAAAATATATTCAATAATACAGGCTTGGGATGCCAGCCAAAGTATTCGTGAATAAACCCAAAGACTGACAGAAGACGTAAGGGTTACGCTTGACCCTGCACCAGGGTCTGTAGTTCAAAGAGTGCCAAATTCAAAGATTCAGTCCCACCAAAGGGGTTTATTGCAGTCAGACCTACCAGGGGTTGGCTTGTGCGGTATTATACCTGCAATGAGAACTCCCTCCTGGGTGCTTCTCAAAAAGAGCCTGATTTCTGCCTGGTTTTTTGTTTGTGGGGTGTTTTTTTTGTTTGTTTGTTTGGTTGGTTGGTTTTTTACCCTTACAAATGGCAGTATGGAAACTAAAGCATGAAATGCCGGCGAGCCCCAGCACCCGGTGCAGAGGTGAGGCTCCCCTGCTCAGCTCCAGCCTCTGCCGTGGAGTGGCCAGTCCCACCAGTTCCAATTTCCCATAAGCTTTTTGTGGTATTAAAGGAGTAGTTGTACTGAACCGTCTTAGAATCAAAAGCAACTTGTTCAATTAAATCCTCTGTCTTTCTGGATCAAAGTCATTGTGGAATTGTTGCTGAAGTCTGTCTACTAACCTTGAGTTGATACAAAGCGTACAAATCCAGCAAGACCTGTTCTACCATGGAATCTAAAGGGAAGCGTTAACACTTTCACTGTCAGACTTTAGGTAATTTCGATCTATTTTCTTTCATACAAGTGGAGTGAAATACAAACAGGAAAATTGTGACGTCAAATTGTAGTCTAAGACCAAGATCAGGAGGTTTTTACTGGCTTGCCATATCTTAACCACCTGCGTCCTTCCCCCCTCTCTGTAACCAGCAGCCTGCAGAAGGCTTTAAAACCTCTCCAAGTAGCTGAAATCTTCCCACGGCACTGTTTTATGTTTTAGTTTCACAGGTCCCAACTTTGCAAACCTGTTAAATGTACATTGTACATTGAGAATGATCTCAAACTTCTCTGCAAGGGATTTATAGCACCCTTCCCCACTGAAAAGCAGTCACCAGCTGAGGAAAAAAACATTATATTCTTGGTATTTCAATGTTACAGGTTGGAATAGGCAGAGCTGCTGGGTTAAAAAAAAATCCTTCAAGGGAAGGGAAAAAAAGCTTTAGTTCTCAGGTTACAATAGCTAATGTAGACTCTTCCCATCCTGTTTAAATAAGAGACAGCACCTTCACTGGCAGTGACTGGATTTTGTTTTGATGGACAGATAAGCACGTATTTGAGATGTGCTCTACTGGTCAGCTCCCTCCCAGTGCGCAAAGAGCCATTGGTTTTCACAACTCTTCCCCCCTCCCATCTCTATGCAATCTAATTACCTCAGCCCATCGCCAGTGAGGAACAAAGCTCAGTCAAGGCTCAAACGTAGCGGAAAGAGGAGAAAAGTCATAAAGGGAAAGTTAATGGTCCAGCAATCCCTGTTGGGAGCACTACTGAAATGGGCTCTGTTATTTCTGCCATATCAATCACATCTTGCTCAGGGAATTTTTGATGGTTTCCTTGTTGCTGCTCTTACTGGGGTGAGATCCAGGTGAAGAATCTCCCCAAAGCGCAGTTGCCTGGCAGGGGGCTTGTTAACCAGGGACAACCGGGGATATTTATCCTAGCGTCACCTCGTAGTTCTCGTCTCTGCTTGTTCAGCAAAGTAGCTCCATCAACATCAATGTCTTTGGAAGTAGTCATTCATTTTAAATTAATCGAGGCTTGAGTGCTGACAATTTGTTTTGGGTACAGAAAGCTGGTCAAAACACTGATGTAGAACAAAAGGCTGCTGACAGGGGTTATATAATAATATTTAAAAATACAGAGTTAAGACTGATGTTCTTTCTAGAGGTTTAGTTTTGTGTTTAGTTTTCATTTGAAGTAGCTTCTAGACCAGTTGCAAAGATCACTTTATATAAATTTATTGGCCCTATTTGCACCTAAGTAGGCTAACCCGTGGATTCTAACATCTTTAGAATGTAATTCTTGGATTGCAACGAATGTGGATTTGTTAATAATATGCACATTTTAAATCAAGCAAAAGATAAAATCTGCAAAAGACTTAATTTTCCTGGGTAATGTAAATGTTGTGTAATCCAAGCTGTGAACTTTGTGTCAGAGGTGAATTCTTTGTGTTTGTAGGCAGGCTGTGAGAGAATGTCTAAGATTTTGCAAATAGTGATGTACCTTTAATATATCCAGTTACTTGTAGTTATTTTGTGTATTGCAGTTAGATAAAGACAGTAGCACGGAACTGTTTTCTGTTATATCTTGCTTGGCGTGAGCATGCTGAAACAGTCAAACCATAAATATATGATATATGTTTTGCACAGAATTCTACAAGCTTGGGGAAAAATGAGATCCTTCTAGACTAGTTCTTCCTGGTTTATTCCTATGCCTTTGCATTAATTACAGCATTCTGTTTTACATGTTTCTGTGCTCATAGAACTTGATGAAACCTGTATTACCCGTTTTTTATTTGACTTTCACTCTAAAGCCCTAATATTTGCAGAGATGAGTATATACAAATATTTGACTACAAGCTTCACTTTCGGGGCACGCAATTGGATTTCAGTGCAAAAAATGCCTTTCCCTGATTACTCTTTCCAGTAAGGAGTGTGAAATCTTACATTAAGTCATTAGACGACTATGGAGTCTCAGGGCTGTACTCTTCATTGTTGTGCCTGTTGGGTAATGACTGATGCAAATACAAAGTAAAATGCTGTTGTTCTGAACCAGTAACTTTATACTCCTACAATTGACTCTACAGAGAAAGAGGAACATTTGTTTCCTAATATGCTGTAGCTGACATTTGACCGGTCTGAGACCGAAGGAGAGCAAAGAGGAAAGGTTATTTTTAATGATTCTTCTGCTGAGAAAATGTAACCTGGGGATTTGAAGGAATGTTTGATGCACATATTCCGTGCAATTTCCCTGTGCCATGTTGCAGCTTATCCAGGAGACTGAGCCTTATAAAGCAACTGTAAAAGTGGCACTGCAAAGAAATGTATTTTATGTGTCTTAATGACTTCCAGATCAAATTTTCTCCAATTACAAATAAATCATAGTTTTCTAGCTGGAAAGCATACACAGCCAACAGAAGATCTGGGTGTTGGACTAGTTGTCTGTTCAGGGCATCACCCTAAACATGTAGCTGAGGACAGCTACTCAGCACGGTACCTGCGGGGTCTGCTTTCCAGCAGGGCTTGCTTAGAAATGCCTGATGTGATTGTGAACGCAAGCTCGTTCCCTGTCAGCCACTGACAGTGGCAAACACGTTTCACTCCTGGAGAAGAAAAGGCTCATGCGCAGATGTACATCTGCGTAAAGGGCACTAAGCCTTTTTTTTTTTGGAAATATTTGCCATGCCCACAGACAGCTGCTCCATCTTGGCTACAGGACAAGGCTGGCAGGGCACTCAGAAGGTGTTTAGTTTCCGTGCCCTGCAGGCTACTGCAGTCTCTGCCTGTACAGCCTTGAGGCAGAGCTCGGGACAGTGGGAAACCCTGGGGGTTTTCCTAAGCTGGTAAAGACCGTTTCAGCTTCCATTGGCTTCAGGTGAACACTGCTGCCCTATGCCAGACTGCACGTTTTTGGCGGTCTTACCAGAAAGCTGGCTCACTTTATAAAGCTGTGTTCCTACATCATGAGAAAGTGTAGGTGCTACGTCTGGGTCAGAACCTAGAGGGACAAGTCGGGGAATCACGGATCTTACCACTGCGTAGGGACATCACGCGGGTCACTACCGGTTTATCAACACACTACCCAGCGTCTCTCTGTAGTTTCTGTTTTATTGCTGCCACTGCTAAATGGCTTGATGTTACCAAGTGAAGATGATTCACGCTTATACTGTAGAGAAATTTGTAATATAGTTATGAATCGGGAACAATATTTGGAGCCTAGGTGCATAGAGGGACGCAGGGGAAAATAACAGTAGATTGCCTGTTGCCACTGTGACTGTAGTAAGTCTTGTTTCATAAGATTGAGAGGATGGATTTAGTAATATAAACTGCTGAAATACAATGTTTAGAGTGGCAAGTCATCATGAAAATTAGAAAATATATTTAGCCAATACAAGGGCACTGCGTTTAGTGTATTATATTTTTAGACTCTCAGTAAGCCAGGCACACACTGCCTTATATTCCCTGACATTTTCATTATTTGAGTCTGGTAGTGGACATAAATATTATTGCAGAATAATAAACCAAAAACCCAAAGAAACCAACTCAATTTACCTTTGAGTTTTAAGAACCAGTATTTATGCATATATGAGGGGAATAATGACACACTGTTTTACTGTAATTGAGTCATAACTTTCTGGGAGTCCAAAGAACATGCTATTTGGCTGGTGACAGTGTTTCGGCTGTAGTGGAGGGCCACCCCAGAAGACCACAAAAAGGGAAACACTGAAGTACTTGAGACCATTTCAAGGGCAAGACATGGGACCAGGTATCAAAGCTTGCAGGAGATGAGCGTAGCCTGGAGACTTTAATAGATTTTTGCATCTCACAGTGATCTGCTATCCCTTATTGAAGTGAACCTTGCCTTTAAAGCACATGAACATGTCTGGCATGTGAGTGCCATCTGACCTGTCCTGTAACACCAGCAACCGCTGAGGAGGAGAGGAAGCGCTGGGAGGCTGGGCTGGCTACTGTGTGGTGTACTGCAGCCCTTTAAGATCCAAGTGCTGGGATGTGGTTGGGAGTGAAGTCTATTTCTCGTGCTTTTTATCCTACTGCGTCATCTGCGTTGTGTTTGACTACATGAGAAAAAGAAATACATGGAATAAAATTCAGATTGCCATTAACATCTTTAAAGTTTAATGCACTAGGAAGCATACCAACAAGAGCAAATTATAAAAATTCACCCATCCCTGACTTTGATGGATGTTCCCCTCACAAACTCACCACATACTGTTTTATGAACTAGATTATTTCCCTAAGTCATCAGCATATGATTGATTAGAGAAGCAAAATAAGTACATAATCACTTCTACGTATCTTGCTTACTACAAATAAGAAAGTTTTGTACAACGATTTATTAAAAGCTGATTAGATTAAAATAAATTTTATAGTTGGAGCCCTGACAAATGTTGGGTTTTTTTATTGAAATACTCTGTGGTTAAGCAGTGTTAGCCAAACAGCCAGCTGAAGACTGGCTTCACGTCTGCTGTAGCTGCCAGAACTGTGCTGCCAAAACAAGCCACCGAAATGCTGGGGCAGGAATTATTTACTATACGAGTGACGGGGAGACAATAAGTAAATTCTATTTTCATGTCTACTCCATGCCAACTACTGATGACATCAGTAGAAGAATTATTCCTTTGAGAAGTAAGGAAAAATTCTTTCTTGCTGAGTTTTTTAATAAATGAGAGAGACGGGATTAGTGAGGTGGAAAAAAAATCTAAATCATCATTTTTCAGAGCTTCGAACTGATGGAAATTTTTTAATGTAGACATCCTTTTTACAATATAAATTTCAAGTTCGATGAATATATGCATATATTTTATTAGAGTGTGTGGTAATATAAAACCTAAATAAAATGTTTAATCTGAAATCTAGGAATGAAGCTGGGGGACGTTTGTTCCTCTGTCCCAAAGGTTTTGAGATATGCATTTGATCCTCAAATGTATAAAAAGTGTTGAAGTGATCTAATGTAACTTGTCAATTTTAAGAAAAAAATGTGGTCATACTAAGTAAAAGAAATTAAACACATGAAAAATGAAACTATATTGAAGAGCCATAGATTTTAAGAAAAATATGCTCCCAAGGTATCCAAAACTGATTCAACTTAATCTATAACCAGTCCTGAGTAAGAGGGTAAAATTGACTCTTGAACATTACATGAATAAAAAGCATCTTTGAGCAAGATCCTGTCTTTATCAAAGTCTTATAAACTACTCAATTCACTTTCAAAGATCAGTCTCCTTCCTCTCTTTCAAATTATGAGTGATGGAAAAATGAGTAAAAGAAAGTCCTTATTCTTTAGCTAGAGAGGAAAGATTGCCTTACTTGTTATATTACTTAGCATGGTGATGGGTACAGTGTAATGTAATAAGTGATATAATTTCTCTTCCACCCCCTCGTGTGTAGGGGAATGAGTCACATATTCCCAAATTACACCCCAAGAACACAGCCATCTCCAAAATGAACTTGTCATTGGTATCTGATGCCTAGATATCTCCATTGTAGCAGAAAACCATCTCATTGCAGCAGATCCATCTCATTCAAATGAGTTGCAGTCGTGGAAGCGAGCAGAATTTGCACCAGTACAGAAATGGGACATGGCATATGTATTTCAGCTTATTTTTTTCTAATGGTGACTGAGACAACGTGTAAACAGTCCTGAAAGGGTGAAGTGTTAATGACTGATTTGCAGAGGGTCCCCAAATTGTATGAACACATCTTTCAAATTAAATTAAAATCACTTTGTTTCAAATAAAAGGGATAATTTAACTTTTGTAGACCTTTTTCTGTATGGTATGGTAGTGGTTTTATTGGCAATATCAAGAAATTTGTAAACTCTTCTGATGATATGTTATCAATCTCCTATTTTCTATGACCCTATTTTCAGCAGAGAAGAAATTACAGTAGTATGTAGTAAGAACCTAAGTAGCTTTAATTGCATAGGTTTATTTGTTAGCTTTAGGCGCAGAATGATTTCTAAACATGTAGTTAAATTTACAGAGACTGATGGCTTAAAATCAAGCATGTGCTTGTGTTGATTCATGGACTGGTTAACCACTACTGCTTAACGCCCTAGCTGACTGCAGTCTATGCACAGGACAGAAAATGAAACAATATGTATAAAGATGCTATGGTCAGGATGTGTTAAAACCCTATTTATCATCAGGAAATTATCAATTGAGCTACTGTTTTAAAATGATTTTTTATTTTGTTTTTCTTTTAATAGGGGAGAAAAATACACAAAGCTTTATTTGGTACAGTTCTGTAAAATGTCTACCTGTTATCCATGATAAAGAATTCAGACTTGTTTCATATAAAAGACAGGCTTATTAATGTCTCAATGCTGCAGATTGACACAACACATCATTAAAGCTCAGACGTAGCCATTACCCCGTGCTACAGTGCTTGGGATTATTAATATTTTCAGCGCTATGAGGACACAGGAGATGTGCCATTGCTGTACACATTTCTAAGCCTTGTGATGGATTAAAAAAGGGATGCCTAGATACAAAGCCTAATAATACTGTCCTGGCCTTTTTTAAAGCAGTCGTCTTTCAACATTCAGGGAGATTTTTCTGTTGTTCCACTGAACGTGTGCTAATTAAACCGATGGGAGGACTGAGAGCTAATTGATGGCAGGATGGGTCTCCAAAAGTACTATGCTAAAGGGAGTAATATTAGATTTGCTTTTGAAAACTAAAGTTCTAAGTTATGACACGTGCAGATTCAGTAGGCCATGTACTGAACTGGAGCCTAATCCCCAGAAATTCAGCCTTGAGGCTCTCCGTGTGTGACAAGTTCATCTTGTGGTTTTACAGCAGATGTACTGCAGAGCAGAGAGGGTACAACACATGAAGTGATCTCTTCTTCCTAGACACTCAGTGTAATGTACATGGCCACTGGAGAATGCCGACCTGCCGTCTCCTTGGTGCAATAAGAACTGTGCGATTGTATGTCCTAGACCAGACTATTGGCCTGGGAAATTTCTCTTTGGACTCAACTAGATGGGGCAGGTGCATCTGTGGTGGACATACCACGCTGCCAGACACATGCAGCCTATGAAGAGAATGGTGTTGGGTAACAAGTTTATACCACTGCGCTGTGTAGCAAAATACATATAGATATACATACAGTACATATATGTACTGTGACTGGGGCCAACACAATGCTGGGGATGGGAGAAATCCTTGTAAAGAGGGATTTTAGTGGCATAGCTGATGCTATTCCTCAGCTCAGAAGAGATTTCTGTCCCGTGTTGGTTTAGGTAGAGCAAAGCAGTTGCAGTGAGGTTTGTGACTATGTCAGAAATGTCTTCTAGACTAATTTAGGTAGCCAGAAGGGTTACCTACTGTGCTAGTGTGCACAGAAAAGGTCCCTGTGTGGGAGTTGTGTGTACCTTCTGCCAACTTGTCTAAATACCCTTTCTATTTTCAGGTTTGCTCAGAGACAGAAGTCTTTAATATGAAGGTGCAGATTTTTATCACTAACCAACATGAGAACTCTAGTTCAGTGTTTGGCTCATTGAACCCTTCTTTGGCGCTACAATGGTTTTATAATTATTATTGACTGAATTGCCCTTTTCAATACTTAATCCCATTGTATTTTGCTGACCAAGGCAGATGCTTTAGCCACGCTCTTATCTCTGATGCTTTCTACAGATGCCTCTTGAGTTTTCTGTATTCTCTCCTTGCCTGCAGAACAATTTTTGATTATAAGAGTTTCATGCATAAAATGAATGAGAGCGTAACCTTGCTAGAAATGGGTAGTGTGGAATGGAGAGAGAACAGAGCCCTGAGACATTGGAAGTGGAATTTAGTCACACGACCTTTTGCACCAGCTTATTTTGTTGCATTTTGCAGAGTTTAGAAAGTGACTGAATATACATTCTCTCTTCTGTGCTTTGTGTTTTATCTTTCCAAATAGTCCCTCTTTTACTGATGTATTTTAACACTTAAATTAAACTTCAAAATTGGCATTGACATGAGCTGGCACTGTGTGCTTGCAGCCCAGAAAGCCAACCGTACCCTGGGCTACATCAAAAGCAGCGTGGCCAGCAGGGCGAGGGAGGTGATTCTGCCCCTCTACTCTGCTCTGGTGAGATCCCGCCTGGAGTACTGCATCCAGCTCTGGGGCCCTCAGTACGGGAAGCACATGGACCTGTTGGAGTGGGTCCAGAGAGGGGCCACAAAAATGATCAGAGGGCGGGAGCACCTCTGCTGTGAGGACAGGCTGAGAGAGTTGGGGTTGTTCAGCCTGGAGAAGAGAAGGCTCCCAGGAGACCTTATTGCAGCCTTTTAGTACCTAAAGGGGCTACAGGAAAGGTGGGGAGGGACGCTTTGTCAGGGAGTGCAGCAATAGGATGAGGGGTAATGGTTTTAAACTGGAAGAGGGTAGATTTAGATTAGATATTGGGAAGAAATTTTTCCCTGTGTGGGTGGTGAGCCCCTGGCGCAGGTTGCCCCGAGAAGCTGTGGCTGCCCCATCCCTGGAGGGGTTCAAGGCCAGGTTGGACGGGGCTTGGAGCAACCTGGGCTGGTGGGAGGTGTCCCTGCCCAGGGCAGGGGGGTGGAACTAGGTGATCTTCAAGGTTCCTTCCAACCCAAACCAATCTGTGATTCTATGATTATTTATTCTCCCTGCATAAAAGCTTGCAGGGCTATATTCTCAGGTGGATAATTCCACCTAACTGCTGTAGTTGTGAAGTCAGTGGACTTCTGCTGTTTTCTACTAGCTGAAAACATGCACTCTTCCATAATAGTAGAATATTTTTTATTACAAGTTATTTTTGTTACAACACGGTAATTTCTTTTTAACTGAACAGTGTTGACTTGCCATAGGATTGTGTTGTACTTTCATTGTAATGGGAAATGACAAGTGTGATTTAAAACCACTTTCGAAGATCCTCTTTGAGAGGAACTGCACCAAATACATTTTGGCTAGCACATACTTGGACAGAGAGGAGAGATGGCTTCATAGGACTGGTAGTAGCCACTTCCCAATTTTGTGAGGTAAAAACAAAGCAATTGAGAATGAGGGAAAGCCAGAACAGTGTCGTGGGATAGACCGTACACAGTCCGTTGTTGGATGGTTGCCATCCAGCTACCCCACATGCAGAAAACACTTTTGTCTCACTCTGTGTGAGACCACCCAGCATCCTCAGAGGGTTGTTCACTTCTGGCAAGTTGTGATGTCTGAAGGTCCTTGACTTAAGGAGAGCTTTCCAAGTGTGTTGTGTGAACGCAGGGATTCCCATTAAGCTTCTTGCTGTTTTACTTCTCTTTCTGCAAAATAATAAGTTCTTGCCTAATGGACTATTTAGCTAGTGTTTCAAAGAAACCCAGAGTAGTTAGGCATCTGGCACCCATTGACTTTCCACCTTAGTTATTATATTGGTTAATCCAGATCATTTACATCAGCATTGCAAGAGCAATAAGCTCCCCAACTCATCGGGTTACACTGCTGTCAGTGTTTATTGACTGGTTGACAACTTCAGAACTGTTATCTATCATGATTCTAACAGCTCAGCAGGTAGTAAACATTCTCTTTAGTATAACATATTGAACAAAATTTGTATGCAAGTCTATTAGCAAAGCTTGTAAACACTTGACTAAACTATGTGGCTCAATTAGCAAAGAATAATGGAGCAATAAGTAAAGTGTGTGCAATTTTATCAACTCTTTGCAGCTCAGTGAAGTCTACAGCATTAGCAGGAAAGCATAAAGAGCAATTGTCAATGTATCTCACTAAATATTTGCATATTGCCTTTGACTAAATCACAAAGTTATATCAGAAAATCAGAAAAAATTATTAACAGCATCAGCACGAAATGCAGTGCAGTCAGGTGCATACATTCATTAATTAGTAAACGTGTACTACTTGGTTAATTAAGAATATAAAAAGGTAACATCTGAAGTGTACTGTTAAATTATCGAAATAGCAAGGTTGATCAATAACGTAGTACACAAACAGCTCCTTCATGGAAAGTATATATACAGCACAATTTTTAATTATGTGAATATGAACACGCTTAAAATATTGCTCTATAGTTAGCATGTGAAATGGGTACTGCCAGGAACTTCTATATTGACCTAAGGTTCAGACAAAGATTTGAAGACTCAGATTGTGGTTCAGCTGTATCAAAGCATTGGCAGCATTTCACTTTCTTCCAGCACCTTCAGTTGCTTTTATACCCGATTCATTAAACAGCCACATTTCTTGTTTTCATCCATATGAACTATGGAGGAAAAAACTTGTGATATATAAAGCTCTATTCCATCTTGTGCTGATACAAAATTGTTCTTTAAGGAGCAGCTACAGTCTTTTTGCTGTAGTATTAGAGGTCCGGTGTTCTCAGCAGACTGTGCCTGCTGAAATGGAGCTTGGGGTGTGCCAAGACAACCAAAGGAGAAGGAAACATGTACACCACAACATCGAGTCATGCAGGACACGTGGCTCCCTGCTGAATGCTGTATGGAGGTCATTTGAAGGAGGGAAGACTGAGATTATATTCTCTTTTCCTTCCTGCCTGCAGTAAATCAGCACCTGATTTTCCTCTTGATTAAAGATATTGATGGCAACCCAAATGTGTGTAAGTATCTTCTGAATCTCTCTCAAAGCACGGATAAAAAAGAGGAATGAAGGTAACATACATTTCTGCATCTCACAAGTAATAGTCAGTAAAAGGCTGTTTGTGGTACTCCAAGAAGGATGTGCTTGGCACCCTGAAGACCGCCCTCTGCAGTATTGTATCTATCACAGCTGCCACAGTGAGATTAAGGAGAAGAAACACCGTCAAAGAGACAGTTGGAGTTCATTCTTTGACATCTTTGAAAATAAATACCAGGATCCAGAATAATGTAAAATTTATGTGTATAAAAACCTCTTAGCACTATTTGAGACATTTGTGATGTTTATAGCAGTAAAACATTTCTTGGTAGTGTCAAGTATTTTGAATTTAGGGCATTTAAAGACTAGATCATTAAAGGATTGTTAGCCGCAAGGCAGCTGGTAACTGGAGACTTTTGCTTCCCTTCAGTTTGCTCCCCACTTTCTTGTCAGCCATTCCTGGCTCAGGAGCTGGAGAGTGTTGGTCCCAATAAGAGGGACAGATAATAATATTAGATGGGTTGGGATCTGTTTCTCCTGTCAATCTTCCTATCATAGTCTTCTCTCCCAGTCTGGTTTCCTCTACCAGATTCACCTCTTTAGGTCCACAAATTCTTCCAGTACTAGTAGGAGAGCATGACGACAGCTTTTCTTATGCTATATAGGTGGGCAAAGGGAGAAGAAATTAGCACAGCTCCCATCCAGCCCTCATCTTCTCTCTCCACTGCCCAGCAGACAGAATAAGTCCTGCCCTGGACAGAGGAGCCAATAGGTACTGAGGGCTGGGATCGGAGATGAAACTGGGCTACGCAAGACAGTGAAGTAGGAGGTACCACTACTATGGGCATCGGATAGCTATGGTATGGTGTAGTGTTTTGGTATTCTGCGTGGCAAGCACCTGTACCTGTGGCTTATCATCCCTTCTCCTGTAACAATTGCTGATGAACGTAGCTATCATCTTTAAGAATGATTATATACAACATTAGCTACTCTTTCTGGATGCTATCTGTGAAGACTTCTATAGCATATGTTCTGTGAGCACTGTATTTTCTGCCTGATGGCAAGAGATTATGAGGGATAGAGTGAGATTAAAAAGAATATTTGAAATGCCTAAATCTTTTGCTCTTTGAAGAGGTGTCTTGGTGCCTTTGAAGTTTACAAGGTCTTAATGCAAAGCAATGTCTTCTCGCACAAAATCAGATTCTTTAATTGAACTTTAAATCTGGAGAACCTGTTAGAGTTAAAGGCTTTCATATAAAATGGCAATCTCTTGGGTTTGATATTTTTTTCTTTAAAATATAGGGTTTTTTAAAAACTATGTACTGATGAAGAACACATGAAGTTGATCAATAGTCTCTCCTGGGGCGCATAAAGCCTCTAAAATTGATCTAACAGCTCCACAAGGTGATTATGGGTAGGGAGGTCGATACAGTATCTTGCCAACTAATCTTCAGCTGTGGAAGGTTAAGTTAAAGAGCTCACACTTCAAACTCAATATGTATTCATTCACACGGACACATTTTGATCTCAATTGTTTTTCTAAGGCATCGTTCTGGTGCATATAGGAGAAATGATGTCAAGTAAAGACAAGCTCAATACCACCGAAACCATTAACGGCGTAGTCAGTTAAAATGGCAACCATCTTATAAATACATTACATGCCAGCTTTGGCTCCTTCTGGCCCTTTACTAAACCAATACTTACATTTAAACTTTTCTATTATTTTTTCAGACAGGTATCTGGCAAATGTAAAGGATTATAATGGTTCTGTAGTTCAAGGTTCAGCTCTCATGATTTCGTATGTCCTGTTTGACAACTTAAAAAAGCCTAGTTCTGAGAGTGCACCTTCAGCTGAAATTATGACCCTACTAATTCAAATATGCTTTCTCCTCCCATTTGCAAAGCTCCCATCTTTCTCATCATCAGCAGATTGATACTTTGAATATTTAGAAATAATTTTTCATGGCATAGGCTAATTGTCGAGCAAAAACCTGAAAACCACAAAAGTTTTTTGTTGTTTTGTTTTATTTTATTTTTATTTTTTTAATTAGTGGTAATAGAATTCTTTGTTTGTCCTTGGAAAATGAAGTTGTAGAGGAAGGCTTGGACGCTTGAAAAAACTGTTCCCAAAGATTTAGACCAACTAGCTACAAAAGAACATTTCATGATTTTGAAGTAGATCTCATAGTATTTTGAGCTCATGTTTCGTGGGTTTGAGTGCTTGGGTTTAAGTAATTTGTAAGTTCTGAGTGAAAAGGAGATCTCTCATTTCTTGTTTGGGAATGTTTTTTTAGCCCAAACTCCAGCTTGTGGGCTAGAAGACAACAAGGCAAGAGAAGAAACAAAAAACACAAGCAATCCCCAGGCATATAATGCATGAAATTTGCTTCCAGCGTATCTCAAGTGAAGATAATAGAATTACACCAGGAATGAACCTGGCCCAAAGTGTTGATTTTCCTCCATGGCTGATGTTCTTTGTTGTTTGAGTGAACTAAATACTACCTCCAATAAAAGTGCTGTATCTGTTGCCGAGAACTGTCAGGATTCAGTTCTTTAGTCCAGGTAGGGAGAAGTTCATCATTTCATATATCACTCAAAATTTAATGTAATTGTATAAATTTAGGAGACTCCACAAAGGTAAAAAGCAATTTTGTCTATATATTTAAAGAATTTGCGTTATTATATCTGTCATACAATAGAGAAGCAAAGCACGGGTCGTATCTACAGATGCTTTGTGTTGTAGTCCAGTGTGGAGAAGTGTGGGGTACACAACAGAAAGTCATAAAATCAGACCTCAAAAAGTTATAGTCAGGGAATTATGGTGTTTCTATTGCTTTGATTTATCTAGCTTAACACCAAGGGCACAGAGTGGGCTGATCTTGCACTTTTCTGCTTGTGTTTTGGTTTTTTTTACTTAACTTTTTTGATTATGTTAAAGGCACCCAGGGTTAGCTGCATGTTGACTTAGTGATGTGGATAAAAACAATGGGAGGCTGAAGTGGCTGATATTCAGGAACACATACCCAGGTTCATCCCTTTCTTGAAAGAAGTTTGTTAATTAGAATTAAAATGCAAAGTTAATGTTTGCTTTCTTCATTAATATTGCAACAAAGAGGTTCATTAGGGTCTCAGAAAGTCAATTGTATTTATGGCTGATTATAGCAGTGCAAAAATTATAGCGGTGTATTTATGTGTTTCTGTTCTCTCTCAAAATAGAAACTTATTTGTTGAACTCTTCTCCTGATAAAAGCGTCTTATTGTCAAAGCAAAGTGAAAATGGCAGTGCATGAGCTAATTTGCCTTATTAATGTTCTTTAGGTAGCTCCTTTAACTGACAGGCTCTTTGAGGAACGTTAATTGTCGAAGTATAAAAACAGTGAACAATTCTGGTCATTACCATTGTCTCACTTTAACCGGAATGAAGGAAAATACATTATGTTTATAGTAAGTCACAAGTAACTGCAGTGGATTTATTAATTTTATTTTTTTTTGCATTAGATGTGCATTAAAATATAAATGTTAAACACAATTCTGAAAATCAGTAACACCTCAGAGAATCTTGAATGATCCTAGGTTGGCAGTTATACACAGGCCATGGTTGCTTCTTTTGCTCAAGCTCAAATGAATTAATTTAAACACAAATGCAAATTGCTTTCAAACTAATCAGTGGAGGTCATTTGACATTTATGGTGTATTTCATATGGTGCTGCACCTGTGATTTGCATTGGCTAGTCCTATTTCAGGGGATTAGAAGGGTGAATACAAACTTTTTTTCAGGTAAAAGAACTGTGAGTCTGTGTGTATTGTAAGGGAGTTTCCTGATATTCTACGGGCAAGACACTTCTGGCTTTATATCTAATTGCACTGGGAAGAAGTGACTTGGATCAGAACACCAAAATCCAAACTTTTGCAATCTTTTCCTGAGTAATTTATAATTTGTTGTCAAATTTTACATCTTGCCCCAATGATACTGTCAAAATACGGAGATGTGAGAAGCAACCTGAGTAGCAATATAAGCTAAGTAGCGAACTGAGTAGAGAAAACAAAGTTTTAATATCATTTCAGTTTAAATGTCAATAAACCAACAAGACAAAAATCTATAGGAGACGAGGCATCCTTAGTTCTGCTGATTACAGAACTGCTTATTAGTAACAAGGCGGTCTGACCACCAGGGAATGAACTGGCAGGGCAGTTTTCAGACCGTTACCTGCTACAACCTGGGCTCAACAGCCAAGATGCTTGGCACTGAAAGTCTCTCATCACCTGCAAATCAAGCATGGAGTGGAATCAGTGACACACGATGGAAGGTAATAACCGCCGTGATTTTAGTTGCAATTATTGTTAAGAAAGAGCCACAAGTTTGTTAAATCTTCCATAGTTGGCTATTTCTTTCTTTGGTAGAGATTATGAGAGGATGTAAGAGCCAGGACGATGCCGTACTGCCTTGGGTATCATTGCATTGGGTGTCCAGGTTCTTCAGGGAGGCAAGAGGTCTTTGCAGTGCACTTTTGCACTTGTTGGATTTTCTGTGATTGCACCTGTGGCTTCAGACATGCAATTGAATGGCCATTCAGTGCTCTACATTGTGCTGGAATATTATGGAATTGGCAGTAGTTGTGCTGGCAACAAAGTCCATGTGATTTTTAAGAAATTTACTTTAAAGTAGCAGGACAGGCGGTTTTATCTTATTCTTCCTTAGGGATCATCCACATCCATTGACATAAAATGACTCCTAGACAGAGGCTGAAGTCCTTTACGCATTGCATGTCTCACTTCAGCCTTCAAGACTCCAATTAAATATGATCCAGGTGGTAGCTGGGACTTGTGCACTGATGCTGCCATGGCTGTTTCGCTTTATTTATTTTTCGCTTTATTTATTTAATTAATTTATTTATTTTTTTTTTTTTTTCTCTTTATTTATTTTGTGGTAGTCAGATGTGATTTCTGGTGACCATGGAGCTAGGTAAATGGTTTGCTGCTCCCGGTATCTCTTTGCTGCTCATCGCTGCCCTCCTGAGCTGAAGATACCCAAGTGAGTTAGAATCATGCTGGTAGGACAGAGAGCACACTGTACGCAGGTAGGCTGGCAAAACAGCTGGCTTGCCCTCGGTCTGGCCCAGCAGCAGCCAAACAGCCCTTAGGACTTTACTGTTAGCTTCTTGTTTCAGCTACCTGAGGGAGCCAACTCGTTTCTAGCACGGCATTTCGTGTGGAAATAAAGTGGAGAAATAGAGAAAGTGCAATATTCAGGCTTCGTTCACTCCCCCTGCACTTCGACAGAAAGCCATTTGCAGTGGCCATCACTAAGGAAATTAGAAACATTGCTGCTTGTACTCTAACACAGGGGTGAATTTGACTCCTAGTTGTTCATCAGTTGGACTTTCAGGTAACAAATTTTACATGTTTATCCAGCACACTGTCTTCCTATTTTATTGAACTATATGGCATATTCACATGTGTACATTTCAGTTATTAAAGCTTTGCTCAGCAAAATCAAGTCTGACTATACCCAGCCGGAGCAGGGATCTGTCACGCTGCATTAGGTGACTGTATTTTTTATGATAAAGAGAACAAGATTCCTTACGGACAAAATAAACTGCAAGAGAGACCTCTAGAGCACTATGAATCTTCAGGCTAGAGGGCTTTTTTCATCATGAAACCATTAAGTATGGCATTAACTACAGCACATGAATGGGTACCAGAGATTATAGCCATAGGAGGTACTGAGAATGGGCCCCCACTTACATTGTTTGTAGAAATGCACTCATGTTGTGACGATTTATGTTTTCATTACAGAACAGTTCCCATAATAACAGGCATTGACTATGGATGCTTAATGTTGAGTACAGGGGGGAAAAAAATAGAACTACACTTTGAGTAATAAGTTTTGATTGAATGAATGGCTACTTTATAAACTTTCATTACTATGATTTGGTCTGAGGGAAATAGCAGCTTGTCAGAATTTTTCCAATGGAAAATTTAATCAACAGAAAATGACGCATTAGGATAATGAAAAGGCTATCAGCACCGTTCTGCTGGAACCCCACAGCTTTGCCTGCCTTTCTCATCCTTTGACAGCTTGGGTTTTCAGGGTCCTGCCCCCTGTTTCCTTGGGCTGCTGGTGGGATTGTTGTAGCTCTGCTGAGCTTTCGCAGAGCCTGAAAAAGCTTCTGAGAGCTTTTTGACCATCTTCATGCAAAGTGTGATGTTCAGTCACCTCCAGGCCATACAGACTGGCACTCCTCAGTGAGCAGCACTGTCCTCCATGGGTCTTTGCTAAACCACACTAAACTTGAAGGCTATCTAAAGTTGAGTTGGTTTTATGCACATACTACAGGTTTCGAGCATATTTAGTTGCTTTCTTAGCCCTGTGGCGCTTGGCTGCACTCAGTCTGTATTTATGCTGCCTATGTGTAGGACAGGAGTGTTTTTACTAAGAAATTCATCAGCACAGTGTGATTTTTCGGTAGACCTATGACTTTGAAATAGTATTGAAATATCACCATAACTCCACAATCTTCTTGTTGTATCACTACAATTTAAAACTTTTCCAGTAATAATATAACATATAATGCTAGTCAAGATCTGTTTTCTTTTTGCAATATTATGATCAATAGAGGTTTGCTTTCTTGTTAAAGATACCAGATTGCCAGGTAGATTTTTGAGGATCACACTTTACCTCTCTAATTCAACAACCCTCTCTTCCCTCTCTCCTCTTTCTTTCTTTTTTTTTTTCCTGAACAGAGAAATTGCAAAGCTAAATCAGATGCTTCATCCTTCCATTTCCTGTACTTTGAGCAAAGTGGAAAACAGGGAAACATGTTTAAAGAATAATTAAATTAAAACCATAGGAAGTCTCTGGTATATATATACATTGGTAGAACATATTGGTGATACCTATATACATGACGGGTTTTCACTTCCATTTTTCTCTCATGCAATTCTGCCACTTTTTATTCTGCCTGTTCTTTCCCTCCATTTGTATTTCATCCAAGGCTCAGTCATCTTTGTTTCAACTTTTTCTAGGATTTTCAACTTTTTTTCCCCAGTGTTTCTTCTGGTTGAAAACTCTGATTTGAGATGAATCTTCTTACCCACAATGTTAAAGCATTTTGAGGGAATGCTTCCACATCCGACACCAATCCTGAATTTTCATAGCAATTTGCTGGTAGCTTATCTTTCATTTAAGTTGCTAAATGGCTTCTTTTCCCTTCTGTTATACTGGCATTTTTTTCACAATTATCCATCAGTTTCAGTAGTTCTGTGCTTTAAAAATGAACAATAACAACTTCAGCCAGCGTGCTGTATGAGGTTATTTGTGCTGCATTCCTAATCAGGAGGCTATTAGTCTACAAACTCAGAAGAAATCTACAACTCATATATATAACCAAGGATTGGAAGTTTAGGCTTAGAGTGCTTTTGATCTTAGAACTATGGATCTAAATATGTGGTAATTCAGGGTCATGCAGACAAATTTACCATTTAAGAAACTCTTTGGACCAATATATTGCAGAATCTACAGCCCAACTGGTTATCACAGCACACTCCAATCAACAGCTATAAACCTATGTGTATTACAGGATTCTCATGGGTTTTGTCCAGATTCAGCATCCTTCACTTTACCTAATAGCTTCTCCCATTACTTGAACTGATAGTGATTTTCACTCAGTTTATATTAATCATGAATTATATTATCAATATTAGTATCAATCATATCAATATAATATCAATCATTATATTAATCATGAATCCCACTGCAGCAAAGCAACTGAGTCACATGCATTCTAAGTAAAAATCTGCAGTTCTGGTGGCACGTTTGTCATCTTTATGTATGTCACCTACAATATATTGTTGTGACTGCAATTATAAATTCAGCACTTCATACATACTTCTGGTGAGGCCTGTGTCATCCAAGGGAAAGTATACTGTGGCGTGAGTATGTCTTAGCTTGAATTCTGTTTGGTTGCCTACAATACTCTGTAACACAAAATCTTTCTTGTCACTGGCAAGAAACCCTGATCAAGGAGACATGCAAATCTGGTCACTGGCTTCAAGAAAGACGAGACGTTGGGTATCATTCGAAGCACAAAGGGCGGCTTCTCTGCTGGTAGAAGCTGAAGCTGCTCAGCCGAAATAAAATATTTAAGACGCTCATTATGTAATTGCTCACCCATTGGGTACATGACCCTCTCAATCACTGCCTGCCTTTATTTGCTTCTCTGATTCAAACAGCGGGTGTGATCCTGCTTACTCACAGTTGGAGTCGAGCTCTTCATGCACCTATTGCATATGTATCAGTGAATGATGCTGCGTATTTGCTTTCAGCTATGGAATTTACTAACCTGCGTGGAAAAATAGCACTGTACTCTAGTTGTACTATTCTCTAAAGAAGTCAGTTATTTTATTGACTCCCCCTTTTCATGAAAATTGCATATACAGCCTAAATAAAATAACATTTGCTGTTAAGACCCAAAACTTGTAACCAGGGTAGATACAGAAAAATTGGCAGTTTGCCCCTTAACAGTTTTATCTGCTTATAGATCTAAGAGAGAGATACAAACTGATTTCTTCATATGTTTTTTGATAAGTCCCTGTAAGATTTGACTAACCTTTTGAGGGCATCATTCTGACACTGATGACAAAGGAATGATATGTTCCAGTGGGATATGTGCAAATCCAGTTCAAATCTCTCCAAACAGGACAGGAACTGAACTTACTACATAGCAGATGAATGTCTTAATCAGTGTCCTCTAAATCTTTCTTCTGTTACTATCTGTTGCATCATTTCAAGAAAGATCTCTTTTGCTTTTCGTTTTGGAATAAAACTAAATTTCCAGGTTCATGTTGTTGACAAAAAGTCTCTCTTATTTTTCAGCCACCCTTCGCAGCCACAGCACCAGCAGTAGTTTCCCAATCAATGTTTTTATTTTCAAGAGCAGCTTTGACATTCAGAACTAGCTGAAACAGAGCTATACTTTTAACACGTCCCAAGACACCCCTATCAAGTTAGGATTTAGGGAAGAGATCAGGAAGTGTGTAAATTGTGTAAAAATGTTTAAACTGTTGCTAAATTTAAACAGTGCATAAACAAGGAACAACATTTCAAAGTGTGCCATGGTCTAAATTTTCACATTAATAAACTAAAGGCATGTGAAAAGAGGGGGACGATGCTAAGAAACACGAAAGACAAAGCTACATCTCTAGCATGTATGTCTAGCCAGGCCACAGGGTATCTTTGACAATCCACATGTAGTTTAACCTTCTGTATGTTAGGTGATAAGTTCTCTGCTGCAGTTGCAAGATACTATTCTAGCTATACAGAAATGTTCTTCACCGAGGCAGCTCCATTTGTCCTGCTCTTCGGAAGTGCTGCAGTACAAATAAAATAGCTACAAGGACAAATAGAAGAGGAAGAAAAGTTGGGACTGTATACCATGTCCACTTGCCATCAGGCTTCTCATGAGACTTATCACACTGGTTTGTTTTTGAGAGTCTCTGCTTGTGCGATGCTTGATAACAATGTGCTTGAGACCCCTCTGTCACTTAGGACAGAGCTCTTTCAGCGGGAATGGCAGGAACCAGAATGCTATTGCTCATCTTTCCCAGTAGCATTTCCAGCTTTGGAAGCATAGGTTTTAAATCCATGCTTTAAACACTTGGAAAAAACAACACTGGTCTTTGATGAGCGTATCTTCAGGTGCTAGAAGGATTCTTACTGCAAAGTGGTTTTAGGGCCTTTTTAAAATCTAGAACCGGAGGGCTGCTATTGATGTGACTGAAGCAGTGAAAGAGATCAACACAGTTAAGAGATTAATCTCCTCTGTGTGAGCTCGTTCCTAAATCCTCACCCTGCTTGGAAACACTGTCTACTATTACGCACTGAGGAAGCATAATCTCTAAACAGTATTTGATCAAAAAACCATTTGTTTCAAAGTGTCCTTGTTGTGCTCTGTCAGTGATGCTGTAATTCAGAGCGACCCAGAGTGTCCATGCGGGCAGCAGCTGTGACAGCACGCTGGCACAGACGGAGCTGGGAGCCATCGGAGTGGTGAGCACAGACCAGAAAAGCTGAGCCGGCGCTTAGGCAGGTAGTGTGAGGATGGAGAGAGCAAATCATTCCTCACCAGGGGCATGGCTACTCATTTTATGACCTGCTGCTGGGGTGAGAGAGCACCAGCAGCCTTCCGGCACTCTCAGATTAGCCTTAGAAGAAAGACTGATTCCTGGGGTCTAGGAGTCACCTCAGTTTCTCCAGTGTCCTCATGTGATTAGTGTTTAGTGAAGTGAGGATAGGCTTTACCAGTCATACGTGCGTAACTCCCCAGTCCAGTTAAACCAATAGTTACAAAAGTACTTGTCCACCTCAGAACACTTTCACATCCTTGGGTGAAGTCTCACAATGCTCCAAATGATTATAACCCATGTCAAAAGTATTTCCATGGGAGAGGAATCTCCATGCAGGTATATCGTGAAACACACACTTCAGTTTTTGCTGATTAAACCTTCCCTTTAAGGCAAGTCTTCGTAAAGTTTGTTTTGTTAGCTTTTGACTTCTGCTTTTTCAAGATGTCTTCCTTCCCGGAAAGCGTTGGCTACTTTTTTGGGGGGGTCCCTGTGTGTATCAGCAGCTCTTGCATACAGGACTTCGATGACCTGTGCACTTCTCCTTTGAAAATACATACTCCATCTCCTTCTCACCTCCTACATCAATTTCCTTTGTGACAGAATGACACTGCACCACTTTCTGCTCTTATCCTGGCCTTTTCTTCTTTCAAAGGATGTGGAGTTTTCCCCTTTTTTCATTCTTTGTGTGCACATCCCATTCATTGGTCTTTGTTTTTCTGTTTGATGATTTATTGATAAATTGAACGTGTCCTGTTTCTCTATACAATCTTGATCCTCAACCAAAACACTACAAAGCTAAATAAAAATCCAAGGCACAAGAAATAAACCCAGAAATAAGAGCAAACAATAAGAATGGGGAATGTTCTAATACTATTTTGTTTTTCTAAATGCTAACTATTGCCCTGTGCATTTTTATGAGGCTTTTCTAGACCCAATGTACTGCAACTTTGACCATGAAACCAAGTACTAAATCATTTCTGTTTCCATTACAAATGACTGGAACTTCCTTTTCTGTTAGCCTGAATGTAGACAGATGAATATTTACATAATATATACGTATTTCTTTTTCTGCTATTTAATTAAGAGATGCTCAGTGTCATAAATTGTGACTTGTCAGTCAAATTCTTATCTTTACAAAAAATTAAAAGCTTTTCACAGCAATAAAAACGGTGAAATATCCAAGCTTTCAAATGAGACGCTCTGTGCAAGCTCTGTAATAAACACACCTTCAACACATTCTGACCTCTTCATTTTTCATTGCAAAGATTAATAATAGGTAGCTTAGCAACGATGCTGTATTGTCAGCACATGTTAGAGACTTGGCAGCATTCAAGGTCGATCTGCAATAAGCTTAGATTGAATGCCATTAGCTAGATGCCACTTTGCCTCTGGAGTTTATTGCTAAATTTTTATTCCAGGAGGAAAAGAAAATACCGTGCTGACACAGTTAATATTTGGACCACAGCAGAAAGGTCTGGCTCACTTACATGACTCGTGTCTTGAAAAAAAACTGTAATAAATTATATTTTAACCATTTCAAAGCTGAATCTGCTATCATGTATTATTGAGTGTAGAGGTAATTTCTGCATGGGCTAGACATTAAACTGCATACAGTTACGAATGCAATGGTTACACTGAATTCTCATGAGTTTTTGACTCCTGAGCACTAGGGTTCAACTAACAACTGAACCTGGAAAATCCGGTACATTTGATCATCTGTTAGCCCACTTCTATGAGAAGCTGTTTCCTCTGGGAAAGCAAGATCCACAAAATTATGTTAGTGCCTAAAACAGGGATGATGTAGCTATATCCAAAACTTTACAACTCAAATTCCCTCTTTAGCTACTGCCTAACCCAAATGCACCGAAGACCCATAGGATAAAATGTGTAAGTGGGCTTTGGGGCAACAATAGATTTTGCTGAAAAAGGACAACTGTGAAGCTCTGCTTATGGAACAGTTCTTAAATCTGCAAAGATGCTGAACACAGGAAAAAACCCAGTCAGCTCACCTTCATGGCTACACATGAGATGCAATCAGTAAGTACATGCTTACATTTAATAGTGGAAAAAATGAAGAGTAATGACAGTAAAAAAGTAAGAAAAAAGCAGATCAATAACACACTTAGTGTTCCTGCTACCACACAGTTAATAGCATGGCTGAATTTTTCTTTCACTTGAAAATATTTATACTCAGTAAAATGTCATTTCTTGTGCTTTTGATTAGAGAAAATGCAATTATAAATCCAGATCTAATGCATAATCTTCCAATAAACTCAACTTTTCCCACTGTTCTTACACTACAGCCATCTTCTAATTTATTTCTCATTAGGCTATGGCATTCAGAAGTAAATCAGCAGACCTGAGAAGAATTTTTAATAATTATTCTTTAAAAATATACAGAAAGTTAAGTTATTGAATCACAGTTATGCTGCTTTTCTATAATTTCTATTCCAGAATTTTTAAAATATTGGTCTCTCCCCTCTTTTTATTTACATCTATTAATTTGTACCCTGGGTAGTATGTCCCAAGTGCATTTATCATAAATTGGTTACCTGAAATTGTTATCACCAAAGGAAATCAAATCAAAGTTTATTCTAGCTACTCATGTTATATTTCATATTGTATATTCCCTGTAGACTTGATTATGAGTTTTGAAGTCTCTTTCTTGAAAAGCAATAGCTTTTGCTGCTTGGCAGTCTATCTAGCTTTCCTGGTTTGGAATCAGACACACAGTGGCAGTTCTTCACTCTTTATGTGTCATTCAGTATATCATGTACAGGGAAAAAAATCATAATCAATCGACATGCAAACTACTGCCTCCTTTGCTTATTCTTCATATATTGCAGCCACTGTGCTTAGGAACACAATGTAGAGTGGGACCTGGCTTTCGTCCCATTTATTGATGCTTTGCGTGATCCTCCATCCAGCCTAAAAAGGAGCATAAAATGTACTCTGAACTGAATTCCTTGGTTCTGCCCCAGGGGAGTCGTCTCTGTTGAATTTCTGCAGATTGTTCTTGTGTCAGTGCACGAAGAAACTCTCAAGAGAATCTGTGCTCTTTGGGGCATTCTAGAAGATAACCCCTGCAATGGTCAACAGGTAGTATGAGATACTTTAAAAACAGATTCCAGATTAATCAACATAATTGCTTATATTATGTTCACTGAGTAAATCATAGAATGGTTTAGGTTGGAAGTGACCTTAAAGATCATCTAGTTCCACCCCCCTGCCATAGGAGGTTGTACATAGAATGTAGGATAAACTACTAGTTAAATTCCTTTTTGAATACTTTTTAAATCATTACAATCTAGAGTGATGTGCACATAGGAAAAGTTGAAATGCTTCTTTTGGGTTTGCACATTGAACCAGTATGTTACTTGTTGTCTTAAGGAGATTATGCTACCAATGTCCAAAAGCAGCACAACACCATCGCAACAAAATTGATGTTTTCAGGATGATTACAGATCAGCTGCAAGGCCATTTTCACCACTGATGAGGGGAGGATGATGCTCTTTAACCCTCAGCTGCAGATTGATTCTGGGGAGGGATTCCATAGCAGATGCATAGAGGAGTAATGACAGAGAATGGAGCTGCCAAAACTGTTCAGAGGTAACCAGTCCCACGGGAGGAGACCAGGAGACAGGAATAAGCAAACGAAGGAGAGGTGGTCTGAGCTGCACATCAGGAAGAGAGATGATGTTCAGCACGTTACTGTCAGGGCTGGTTTAAGTGCTAAGCTTGCAGACCCGCCGAAGGACCTTCACAGCAGCCTCTAGTGCTTTGAAATCGTGTGTTCTCCTGACCTTCTGTGTAGCTTTGGCCAATTGAGTTCACTTTGTTTTGTTAAAACATCTGTAGTACCTCTTGCGACTCTGAATATTGTCTGCTTTACACTTAAGTTTTATAGAGTGGGGCCCTCGTTCTTTTAAGGGAAGTGCCCGGCACCGGGGGGTCTGGGACTGCTGCACAGTGGGGGCTCTTCTGCTGGTATTATTGCTTTGTAATTACTAAATGAGAGGATTTTGAAAAATTACGCCTTTTTTAAAATTGATCCTCTCTCAAATGGTATTTTATTTGTTTGATTTAATTATTTTTATTAGAGCTTTCATTTTGTGTAGTTATTTGATAGCATATATGCTTACTTTGGAAACTTAGGCTCATTATAATTATTACTGAGAGAAAATATGTGAGGAAAACTTGAACTCTTATGCTTTTGTGTTTTGTAATGCGTATTTTGCACCTCTCCAAGGGAATATATTCAACATGTCTTGCTCAGTTTTGCTTTTGTTTTAGTCCCTTGGGCCTTAATAGCTTCTTAACACATAATTTTAGGAAATTAATGAGGATACACAGGGCCTTGCATCTTTTGGTCATTAGTTTTACTCTTCTGCAGATTGACAGTGCTGAAAAGAGATTGCCCCTATGAAGAATATTTAGTGCCCCTTTACATATGAATTATGTTGGTATAATTTGCTTTGTCTGTGACAGATATGAATTGTCTTCCCCCGCAGAACTCAGGAGGCCGGGTCACTTTTTGCTTATTATCTAAACCAACAAAACAGTGAATTACCTGAACTGGAATTTTGTTGCGAGTTAAATAAAATGTTGGACAGTATACATAATAATAATAATAATAATAATACTAATAATAATAATAATATAGCAAATGCAGCACTCTGAAATCGGTGGTGGTGACAGAAGAGGAGTAATAAAAAATAGAATAAATAGGCAGTTAACTTCATAACCGCACAAACTATTCTGCATTATTTGTATATTGCTTTTCCCAGTGTGTTGTGATAGCAATAGCAAACTAATAGCGATGCGTATTACGGAAATAACACACTGCAGAATGAACATCTGCTTTCAATTAGACAGGTGTATGGGAAATTCAGCATATTCATAAGCATAATTAAAGATTGTTATTACTAGGAAGTAGAGAGATACTTTAGTAATTAAATATACTTGAAAATTATTGCACTTTTTCTTTATAAACTTGCTTAAAAGAAGTTGTCAATTGTCAAACTGTGCATTTTGAGGAGTATATTTATACTTTAAACAAAATTGGAAGTGAAAATCTTGTCTTTAAAATGCACCTTATTTATTATTTTTAGGTTTTGATTAATGACTTCAGGTCATTCATGTTTTCAGCGCTTTGCTAGAGATAGCATTAAAAGCTTTACTACCAGAAGGTGGTGAGTTATCTCCCTTCTGAAATACTGAACCCTCCGTGTCCAAAGTTCAGCATCCGTAAATGGAGACACCTGAAACTAGTGTTCACATAGCAAATGTTGACCTTTTGCTCATGTATCTCCCTAAAGGCATTTGAGTGAAGAATTCCCACACGAGACAGATATTGCCTAGGGATTATGGACTAAAATGTCAGAAATGCCTGAAAAACTTATTACTAGTGAATCTGGTTTTGATGAGCTATCTTTAGACAACCAAGGAGTCATCACTCCTCAAGAGAGCAAACTTGCAGGGTCTGTGGCATGCGTTGCAAGCTTATGTAGTAACAGCTAATAGAGACAGTCAAAGCCAGGCCAGCATAGGAATAATTACATAGAGTTAGAAGCAGTTGTTTTATAAGTAGAATTAAAAAAATGTGAACAACCCCTCCAAGTTACTTTCCTTTTAGTAGAGATGTCAAATGTCATACAAACTGGTGGAAATCTCCTGCAGAGCACTTTTGCTCCAGCCCAGCATCTGTTAGGGGCTTCCTTGCTAATGGACAGCATCCACGGGTAATACTGAGGCTCTCTGGCACTTACCTGTTGTGTGGGGACAAGTCACTGGTTTCTTGGGCTTTCTGTTAAGTGTTCCTTCCTTCTCTCTCTTGGATGACTTACCTGTTTAAATCCTGGTTTAACCAGCACAAGTGCTGAGTTTGTTTGCTTTTTCACACGTGAAAGACAAAGCTCTGGGGGGGTCTCATATCCGGTCTGGAGAGCCAGAGAAGTCAGAATCTGAAAAAAGAAGTAAATATGTGTTGTTATTTCATAAAATTGTTGTAGCTTTCCTTGACTTGCTTATAATAGGAGAAAAAAGAAATATTGTTGATGTGGTGTTGTTTCATAGTTTTTCTCCTCTGTTAGTAGTAGTTTAATTGATCCCCTACTTTACCACAGTTAGTAGGCAATCCACTTGTATACATCCCTCTGTGGTTTATGCCCCAGTCATCATCTTCAGCTGCATAAATTGGCTAACTTTAAAACTGCTGATATAGACCTGTCATGGTCTTTTCCTTAGCTTTATAAATGATGTTTTCCAGGTGAAGGACATTGTGTTAATGGACATTCTGGATATGCCTGCTTCACTTCAGACTGTGTTGTCTGAGAGATGTGAAAAGTCAAAGTGAACTTCATACTGCTGAACACAAGCAGGGAGAAAGATAATAACAATACCTGAGAAGCCCTACAGTATGAGTGGAAACCTAACGTAGATCTTCATCGCAGACCTGTATCCAGGTCTCTCTGTTTATATCGTTCTTGCCAAGGAATGAGCAGAGAAAATGCTATCGCTAATTTTCAAATTAAATGAGCCTTAATATTAGCTTCTCTAGCTACTTCTGCAGTGGGGTCATCTGCATGGTTTGTAAGGTTGGGCTGTGGAAACAGTGCACAGACTACTGAGCCAGGTAGCAGTTTAGTTCAGTAGTAAAAATTGAGCACTAAGCTCTATCTTATCCCTGAACATTAATGCAGGCAGAACTAGATGAATCTAATAAAAGTCTGTAATTTATCTAGTTGTTCTCCCTTCTTTGCCCAGTTTTCTGTGACAGGTCCATGTAGAATCTCTGTGTGAATTTTCAAACTTAACTATTTCTCTTTCATTGTGTAGTTTGATTTTCCTTCCCCCTTACACAGCAGACCAGACTTTGGCGCATTGAGTTCAAGTAGAGGTAAAAATGAAGAGTGAGTGGATGAAATATTGCCCTTGTTCACTCCATGTAAATCTGAGGTAATTACTAGAACAGGTTGAAAATGGAGTTTTCATCCCATGGGCAAATCCTTTTAATTTAGAAACCATACCAAATGTAAAAGGGTTGAGGGAAGCAGAGTTTAAATTTAATGAGACATTGTGATTTCAGGGTCTCAAATTTTGTTTCACTTCAGTTACTTCAGTGTTTTTGTTGGATAGTATAGCACTGCTGAGACAATGGAAATTAAATGCTTTGATAATTTCCATACAGAAGATCGAGGAATCTGATATGTTATCATATGTTTTGATTTTTGTAATCAACATTATTACTCAGTAGAACAAAGATCTGTAGGAAAGCTTTCAACCACTTCTGGAGTTTACCTGGAAAAAATAGGTTAGATTGCATTTTCAGACAAACCTACAGCCAAAGTAACCCAACTGCGTTACTGTACGTACTTCAGAGTTGCTTCAGACTCTCACGAGCGCCAATGAAATCTAGTCCAATCAATCCATTAACTTTTTTTTTCCCAGTATCCTTTCACCACTATGACACAGTCATCTTCAATGGATATACCATTTACTGGATTCATACAGTTTATAATTACCTTTTCTTTTAAGTAATTAATTGGCACTTGCAACAGCCAAATTTAGCTGGTTTATAATAAAGTTTGAAATAACCCTAGGTATTTTGTCTATTATTCTGATTTCTTTGCACAAAAGCTTTGACTGAAGGCTGCTTCAAACTATTATTAGCTACTTTAAAGATCTGTGTTCTCTGTCACTGCCTCCCAGAGAGCACAGATTATTTAGGTTTGTGGTTACTGTTAGAAGCCACTGGTGAATGAGATTCAAGACAAGTTGGAAAGTGAACAGTATTCATTTTTAGTATCTTTAAAAAGAACTAATCAAATTGTAAATACATGAAGTAATATATGCTGAATTGACTTTTTTCGCTTATTGATCTATAGCCAATTTATAAGGTACTTTGAAGTAGAATAGTTAGAAAAAATTGGGGGGTTAGCTCATTTGGAAACACCTCTTATCAAAGAGATGCGGAATTTGCATCTCTTAGCAGCAGCACTTGGGTTCATTGGGAAACCCACCTGTTTTTCCAGTATTTCTGTAGTGAAGTGTCTGAAAACCTTTATATAATGCATTAGAGTGATCTCATACTTGAGTCTTGAGTTCAGCAGAACTAATTCAGACTTTTGTGATGGGATTTTGCAGGGCTTTTATATATTTCTTCATAACACTACCACAAGTGACCTAAATTTGAAAGGGAGATGTGACTTCTAATTTCTATTCTTATTTTCACAGCAGTATGAGTGTTCATCATAGTTTATAGAATGACCAAATATTAAATTCTGCTCTCACTTGTGCAGCTTTTAGTTTGGAACAACTTCAAGGGTGTTACTGTGGACTTAAATACTATAAACGGAAGCAGGAAAATTTGACTTAGTATGGGTTTGATTCTGATTTCAGTTGTGGTTGTCAACATTGTAGCTCTTATTTGATTCAAAACTTTGAGTTAAGTGCATGAGCTGTGTGGCAATGTCCTTTTCACATGGAAATTATTGCAGGCCCATTTAAATAAAGTCTTAATCAGGTGCCATACAAATTCCTGATTAAGGTTTTTAAATAACAAACCTGAACTTAAAACCAGCAGGGCATAAGAAATTCCCAGAGCAGTGAATACAAAATCATTAATCTGAACCACTTTTAATTTCTACTTGGAATTTGTTAGTGGAGTGGTTAATTAAATTGTGGTCCCGCTTTTAGAAAAGTATCTGCTGTGAACGTACACTCATTTTTTGCTAATCAGAAATGTTAGGCAAATAGTACTCATAGAGATAACTTGTCATTTAATCTTCAAATACGGAGTAAAAAAAGTCTCATGGAAAAGATTTGCTTTCTCATATATAGCATTCACTACAACATGAGACCAGCAAGAACATCAGTATGGAAATCCTAATGCATGGCAAATGACACAATAATAAAAGACAATCTGGGGGGCCAGGACTGAGCCGTGTTCTTCCATATCCTTCTACCTACCTATGGCTCTCGTTTGCAGTGGTATAAAGCAAAGATGATGGAGATTCAGAGGTGTGATGCTGATGGAAAAGCAGGTTAAACTAGGTCAGAATTAGGACCATGAGTTTTCTTGTGTTTCCTTTCTATTTACCAGCTGGGTTTGCTTCTGTTCCCAGTCCATTTTGTAGAGGGAGCTCTCATGTTGATACGCTAGTTTGATTCTGGAGAGCACCAAAGCAATGCTTTGTGTTTTGGGCAGGGTCTCCTGTATTTTCAGTGCAGGGTACACTCAGGCGTAACTCAACCGCAGTTTTATTGCTACTAAAGAAAAAAGCTACCGATGAGTCAGTCAGGTCGATGGGGTTTTGCTGAGGCTACCTGGATAATCGTATTGGTGGTGAGCAGGAGAGCTCCGAGGAACCCAAGTCCTCCTGGGAGAGAGAGCAGATAAGGCACAGCATTAAGGTGGTAAAGCTGTTTCTTCAGGATGAAAACAGCCTTGCCTGAGGCATCATCTGGAGGAGATTTAGAATACTGTGAAGCTTGTTAGTCCTCTAAAGAGATTAGGTGTTAATGATCTTTGGTGTTATAAATATGCATAGGAATGTAGATGAAAAGCCTGTAAATTACTGTTTTAACTGCCTCTGTGCTGGGCTCTGGAAAGAGTTTTCCTATGTTCACCTTCTGCTACTCTTTTCAAGACTCTTCCACACACGTTTACGTAGCCTGGGTGTGAATTCTCTCCCATGCGAGTTTGGCTCCTGTAAGTCACTGGGGTTGAATTGTGCTATTTGCAAAAGATGGGATATCCCGCAGCTCAGAATCGGGCCCTACCGAGCCAAATGAGAGGGCTGTGCTGGCAGAGACCGTATCTTCACCGCTGATCATTTGAATATACCGTCATATGCAAACACAACGACGCAGCCAGAATCAGTACAGATAGTCCCAGCATCATCTCCAGAGAATCACAACTTCACAGACACAATGCCTTTCTGTAGGTTTTGGATTTTTTTCCTAAATTCAGACTAAGCAGAGGAGTACCAAAGGAAAATTCAACTGGTTTTAACAGAATGTAAATAAAAAACATGGGAAGGAGGGAGAAGGGATTCCCCAGGAAGAGCTAGTAGTTCACCGCGAGAAAGCCTAGCCCCAGAAGTCTTGTGCTGCGTGACTTAAATCAATGGGAATGTTGTCAGCTCTGGGCTAATTGCCTTTTCCCTGTGTTCAGTAAATGTGCATACCCTGAGTTTTAAGCATATATTTCGATCCAGCTCTCTTTAACAAAGCCCTTCTGTACATGTTAGAGTTTTTGTAATTTGAGGCCCCTGTGAAGTGCCTACTGCGACAATTTCAATTTCATTAAAAAGGGGTGAGAAAGCTCAGCCCATCTCAGGAGGTTCCCAACTACTCTTTACAAGAATGTCCCTGTACCATGAATTAGGGGATTTCTTAGACTCTCCATGCAGCTAAGAATTAAGATCCTTATATAGGTATTTTTACATTTTCATTAATTTAAGGAAACAAGTTCTCTACAGCAAATAAACAGAGGGTATGTGCAATGAATATTACATTGCTTAAAAGAGGAAAACAAAATAATATGTTCTGTGTGTGATTGGAGTGTCCCCAGTGCTTATTTTCCAATTAAGTGAAAACCCACAGAAAAATAGAGAATATATAAAACGAGTATCTCTGCAGTCACATCCAAGATATTGGTAGAAGCAACTAACAATAATTTTTGTCTCCCAAGAGTATTGTGTGAATTAACTCATATCTGCAGAAGTGCTTTTAGTTCTGGAGTGGAAGACCCTGCAAAATATAAAGCATTTTAATATTTTGAACCAGTCTGGTAAAATTCCTTTTGCTGGAATTACTTACACCAGAAGATGGAAATAACAATAAAGGTATTAAGGACATTGACTTTTGTTATATATATGGGAAGTCACTGCTTGTTGTAACTAAAAAAAAACTGTACTCGTGAAATGCACTTCAGCATCTTGACCGGCACCTGGATCAGTGAAAGTTGAGGGGTTTTCACCTCCAGAAGTTAAAAATTTAACAAAGGTCTGTAGGCTCATGGCAAGTCAAGTGATAGTGTTGGCTTTCAGTAGCCCCTCCTTGTCTTCCACTGAAATCTCTATCTAAAATCATTTACAAATACAGGACTAGGAGTACTGAGCTGTATAGAGCTTAATGCATAGACGCGGGGTTTCTAGAGCACACTGAGGAGCCATTTTTTTATATTCGGAACTCAACAGAAAGAGCCTATGACTTTTTATCCATTCTGTGCATTCCTCACAGAGGAGAGTGATTTACTGATTAATTAGTGAGCCAAAAGAGAAGGCGCATAGAAGGGAATAGAAATAGAGAGGGGAGAAAAGTTGGTATACCTTAAACTTTAAGCTCAAAACATTCTATTTATGGATTTCGCTGGATTTTCCATTGAGCTGTAATTTACTCGTGTGAATGCTTTAAGCAGCAGGAACTGACGCTGTTAATGTTTTGTTTCCAGACGAATGAGCCATTACGGGTAGCCTGTGTAGTGGAGCTCTACCAGCAGCGTGTTGTGCATGTGGTGGCAGAGCACACTGAAAATCACAATGATGGGAGAGGAAGATTTTAATGTGAAAAAGAAAGAAGGGGGGAAGGTTGGAAGTAGAGTGTGACAGAGGGCCTGTGTCTCTATCTGTGGTCTGATTGCAAGGCACAAGAAAAAATAATTGCTTCAGGAGTTTAGCAAGACATCCTTACTGAAAGTGGTTACGGCCAGCAACCCTTGTCTGTGAGCACTGGTTGTCACTTATTTGACAAGTAACTATTAATCCTCAGTAACAAGTATCAATAAACCATTCCCTCGAGTAACCAGTGGGCGTGAACCATGCAGGAGCTGAAGAAATCTCTTTTGATAAGCCAGACTTGATGCCCTGGGACAGGGGAGACTTGACAAGACAGGTCACTGGACAGAGTGAGAAGCTGGTGTCATCTGGGTGGGGTTGATGTGACAGAAAAAAACACAGTAGTGAGAGTTATCTGGAGTCTAGAAAGGGAAGGAAATGATCGGTGGGTTTATAGCTGTTGGTAGATGCACTGAACGCACAGGTGTAAGAATGGCTTAAATCAAGGCTCTGCATTAAGGACTGTTTTTCCCTATGTTCTTAATGTAGTTTCCAGGGAAGTAGATGGGGTTATTTCTGATTAATTAAATATTAGAACGGTACTTGAAACCAGTTAAAACGCAATGGTTTTAGGCTTTTTATGATACCTGATATGTGACTTCTCTCACACCAGTAAGAATTTGACAAAAATGCAGAGGTTGGTGGTGTTTGTGTTGGTCTCTGCAAACTGCATGCAGAAAAAGGCCTGTGTTAAGCCACTATGATTTTGAGGCCTAAATGTAGAAATATTAACTTTCAAGGTGTGATATAAAGTAACGAATCTTCTGGAGAGTGTGTTGATATGAGATGACAGTGCAGAATTTTTATCTCATCAGTGAGTGATATTTTGCGTATGAAATTTGCCAACACAATATGTTTTTGTCATATAAAATACAGTTAATTTTGCTTACCGCCACAAGGGAAATTTTGAGGTAATTTTGTCAACATGCTCTGTAATGAAATGAATTTGGGGGCTCCCAGGCTCAGTAACTTTCTCAGAAGAAGAAATAACGCTTCTTAGTCTCACTCTGAAGGTTGCTGGCAACTATAAAAGCCCATAAATACTTTAAACGGTAACATTTTAAAAGGTTAGAAATGAGCCATGAAGAAATTGGCTGCTCCTTTCTCTCATTTCAGAAATGTGAAAGAATAACAGCAAAGGGAAACGGGGGAGAGTACTTGCACACAAGCAAGACCTAGAGAAAACTAATCCAGCTCAGAGAGAGGTGACTGAGTTTTAACAAAGAACGTGACTAAATTGTAATCATTTTTGCAAGGATGGGTGACACAAGACGTTGGCAACATGTAGGTATCACATCTGTCTTGAATGGCTGGTTCACCAGTGGGTATCCCAGTCTGTATTGCATTTACTCTGGTCAATGTCTGGCAGAATGTCCAAGGCTGAAATCCAGCAGCTGGTTTGGAAGGAACCAATGTCGTAGTGGAAATGCCAGAGCATAAGACACGGGCTTTTGGACCAGAAACAGGCTGTCATTGCAATTCTTGCACGTAGCTACTTATCCAAAAGCACCTGCCTTTCCTTCTAGGAAGCCTGTAGCTCCTGGAGAGTCCTGCAGCCTTCCCCATGGCCCGCAGTTCCCAGGCAGAACTGGATCCGGTTGGATTTTGCTGTTTTAGGAAGGCAGAAGCTCCCTGCTCATGCTGGAGCCCAGCCAAAAGGAGGGCTTTGTCTGTACCCGCACTGAAAAAATCAGTGTGAGGCAGTACAGGAGGCACAGCACAGGTAAGGCCAGGCACCAAACGCTCTAGCGTTACTGGCAGCAGTGGAAGAAGAGACTGGGCACAGTGCGACACACGTGTGTGCGAGGGCAGGTGAAATCACTTCTAGCCTTTGCAGGGAATGAACTGCCCCTGGCTCAAGCTCTAATCACTCTGTTGAGATGGACACTGGATGGAGGTAATAGTTTAAGAACCAGTAACATATATAAAACTCTTATTTTCAAATGATCTGAAAAGTACTGAAACGCCATTTAAAAGGACCACAAATGGCATGTTCCTGGCATTTCTGTGCTCACGCTACACAGGGGGCAGTGGCGATGCAGGCAGGCTGGCTCCCTGCACTGCCCGCCTCCTGTAGCGAAAGGCCCGACTGCTTCCACAGTTCCCATGGAAGTTTGGACTTTGTTTTGTGCGGCTTTTTACTGCAGTGAGATGTACCATACAAATTCTCATACACATAGGGGATGAGGTGAGGCCCAAGTATTTCCATGCCAATATTACATAATCTCAGGCAAATTAAAGTTTAATGATTTGACTTATTCAAGTTTTGTAAGCCACAAAGATAGCACACTTAAGTGCTTAATCTCTTTGCTCCATTGACTTTAATTAAACTCATCTGCAGCTTATGAGTTTTAGTGAGCTCATTACAAAAACACACAAACAAAACTTTGCTTGTGTGCATGAATTACCCTGAACTCCCCATTTCTGCATTTTTACTATTTCATGTGGCCTTGTGAACAAACAGAAGTAAATGTTAGGCAAATTATTGCAATGAAGGTGTTACTCAAGTCATGATTGATTGAAGGGGAAAGAAAAGTGTCTACATTCTGATTTTTAGCAGAAATATGTCTTTGAGCAGAAGTCCTGGTAAGCATGAAATGAGAAAGCGAGCGTCCTGTTTTCATTGTCAAACTCTGGATTTCAGGCATATGCTCTTTCCAGAGTCTGCATCTGATAAATTATTGGAACTAGAGTGGCATTTGAGGTGCCTGGATAAAGAGGCAATAAAAATATTTTCTATTTGTTTACACTGAAAAATATCATATACTGAACTGTCAAGTCTGAAAAATTGATGCTTCTGACTTTACAAATATTCAGAGCCTAATAGAAATGTCAGATGTGTGCAGTTTTGAGAGAGGAAAAGGAAAAAGAACAGAAAAAGTCAACCACACAACAAAATGTTCATTTATTTTCATCAGATTTGATTCTCCCTCACGTAAATGATGGATTCAAAGACCAAGAAAGTTTATAGAGTTTTTTTTCTTCTTGATTTCAGTCATTTTTGATTAAGCACTATAGAATACTAGGGTTGAGTAGCAGCTCTTTTAGCGTCACTGGTTCTTCTTGCAGAAAAACCGGTGTCACGTGGATTGAGATGCATGTCATTAAAGGCAAGCAGCTGAAGCTGTCTTTCAGCAAGTTCTAGCGCGAGGAGTGCATGGTTTTGCAATCGGGTGGAACCATCCTGGCTGTGGCCGCTGCCTTCACACACACCTCCACTGCTCCTGAGTGGCTTAATGGCAGCCTGGCTCCCTCCCTCCCTCCCTCCCTGCCTGCCCGTCAGCTGAGCTGGGGCCATGCCTGCTCTGACAAGGTGTGTTAGGGCCTGGGGGTGTAAATGCAAAGGTGAAGGTGGGTAAGATGTGCAGCTTGCAAAAAGGTTTACCTGCCGACTGGCTGCCACGAGAAGCACTTCTCTATGGAAAGTACACAGATATTGTGCAAGATTCTACCTGTTCACATGCAGACTGGAGACTTGTGTAAAGGGTGGGAAGGGGGAGCGGTCTTCTACTCTTTCATTATTTTAAAATATTTTTGGTAATTTACTGCTACTCTCTTGTTTTAGAAAGGAAAAAATGTCACTTACCTTAATAGTGGGAGGAATGAATAGATTTCTTATGTGTTTGCCTGAATTGTAGTGTATTAAATTATAACAAGTACAGATTGCACGTGGGTGGAAGGGAGCAAGGGTAAACATGCAAACAGTAGTAAAAATGGGACTTTTGAATTATAGGGTCAAAATTTGGGAATGCAGAAACTGGGTCACTCTGCAATTGTCCCATGATGTAGATATCACGTGCGTTCAGTGATATACAGTGAAAAGACAAGAAAAAGGTAAAAACTCTAGAATTAAGGCCGGCTAAGATACAAGAAAAAGACTTATTCTTGCTTCTTTCGATTTCTCTGAAAACAGACTTAAGTGTCTAATTTCTAAATCGGCACAAGCCAAATTGGATCACTTTTATGATAGTCTTTGTTTTCTCTGGTAATAGCTTAGGACAGTTTATCCTTTGGGCAATGCCGTGTTTAGGTTTAATTATATAGTGAGAGCAAATGCATGTAAATCAGGTAAATGGGACATAATCAGTTACAGGATTTTGTGGCAAACATACACGGTGCATATGAAGTACATGGTTTTAAGGTTCAACTAATGGAACTGTCAGCAACCATTAAGGATGCTAAAGCTGCAGCTTTCAAGACCTGGCTATAGAAAACAGGAAGAATTGGATATGCATTAAAAATGTAGACCCACGTGGCTGTTTCAGCTGACAGTCTGGAGAGGGCTGGACCAGTCGGTATATGTCCTGCTGCCCTGAAAGTAGACAAAGGGATTCAGGTTTTGGGAACAAAAGTTGTAGCTGTTGACACTGTGGATTTTGGGGACTATTTATTTTCAGTGTGCAGCTTCTGTCTCAGACTAATGTTTAATGAACTAAATTTCAAAAGGAGTGTGGTATCAGAATATTGAACTAGGTTAAAGTATTAATTTCTTCTCTGAGGCAAAACTCATTATTTTATCTAGCCCAAGCAAAGTACCCTGGGTACAAAGTGTCCCTGATTGTAGGGAAGGCCAAGGCAGAAACCCATTCAAATTGAATGCAACTAAGAAGAAGGATTTTGTCCTTATTCAGTCTTGAATACCACTGTTCCACGTTTATGTTAACATGGAAAAAAGGCTTGGAATGGCTTTGAATCCCAGGGTACCAAAAAAACCCCAGTTATTCTTTACATACAGGCTGAGAATTGCATTCTCACAGGAACTTCTTTACATGGATACCTATTTTGGTCTTTGACCTAAACTTGTTTTCAAATCTTGTGGTTTTAATAGGAATTAAGTCAAAGATTACAAGTTTAGAAATTACTGTCTGTTTAACTGTTACTCATTTGCTGAAAAAAAGGAGTTGTTCTTGGAAAAAACAACAGAAAAAAGAAAGTGGTCTTGGATGAATGGATACTGTTGTGGGATAATAGTCGCTGACAGTCTGTAAATTTTGTTCATGCAAGCTAAATGGTACAATTTTTAATTACCGTAATTCTCAAATCATTATAATGGATTACAGCATCTTTGTTTTATTGAAAATCTAATTCTGCTTTTTATATTGTTTTGGTGGAAACTTGTGAGCAGCCATACTGTCATCATTCCGTGGTTCTTTTGAATAGCATTGAGATTTGCAGGAGAGAATGAAAGTGCTGTGCAGATTAGATATTATTATGCTACAGTCATGCTATAAATAGCTGATTGGGTTGGCTTTTGTTTGCGAGCTTGGGTTTCTAAATTGCAGCATTTTTCGTATTCCCTTCTCTCAACATCGATGGCTGCAGAGACACGAGAGTGTGCAAGAGAGTAACAAATGTCCTCGCACACTGAGTTTGCTTCTGAGTCCCCATCTGAGAGAGGGTAATCGCTGTGCAGTAGTCTCTGGAGATATCCCTAGCTGACTCTCCCATTACGGGTGAAGCACTGTAGTGTTCTTAAAAAAATAGTATATATTACTCTTTGAAAGAACGTTCTAAGTTGAAAAATGGGCGCCTTGAACTTGGGGACTATTGAAAGGAAGAAAAGAAAATAGGAAAGTTGATTGAGGCAGGTTATATTGAACTGCCTGGAAACTCTGTGGAAGTAGTGCTTTTGAAAAAACAGCAGGGGTACAACGGATAAATAAATCAGCGGCAGAATTTCCAGCAACTGTCAAATCAAAAGCAGCAGAAAAACAGAAATATATAGTCAGCATCAGTCTGAATAAGCATTTGTTAAACACACCAAGGACAGCAGACAGTTGTGTGAAGCCGTAACATCAGTAGTGTTTTCAAAAGATAATTGTTCCTGTTAATATTAGCTAGCAGTTAATGATCTGTTCTGATGAATATGACTATTTTAATCGAATGAGGAAAGATCACCATGAAACCATTTTTCAGAAAAAAAAGCAGTTAACGTATTAGTTGTGTTTGATGGAGTGATCCTGCCATCCTTTCTTCACCGAGTTTCCGGTAATGGAGTCTGCTAGGAACTGAGACTATCAAGAGGTGACTGCGGCGTTTAGGAAAGTATCAATCAGAGGGGACCTAACCCGGCTGTGCTCTCGTCGGGTACTGCTGATAGCCGAAAACATTTCGTTTCCCTACCACAAATATTTTTCCAAAGTCAGCAGTGGTGGATTCTCTCAATTCAGTCTCTACAGCTTTGGCTCACACACAGAGTACTGTTCCCAAAGTTGCTGTTTATTATAAAGATTTGGAAGATGCAGATTACCTAGTAGATCCATACGAATCAAATGCGTGCTTCAGGAATGACAGTAAAACATAGAGGTGTTTAGTGACTGCCCACAACAACGCTGAATTTAACAGAATATTGTCTAATACCATGTGTGGGTAATGGATAGTGTCTGGGATCAGTTTGTGTCCATAATTAGGTTTTTGAGTTTCCCAGGCTATTAACTCTGGCAAGCTTCTAAGAACCTGGGTGTTGCCTGGGCTGCAAACAGGGACTTGTGAGACAGGCTTGGGCAGTGGTGAAAGGATGACAGCTGGATAACAGCTGGGGGTTTCCACCACTTCACCTGCTAGTGAATTCAGAGCTGTATTTTATAAAAATTAAAGTAATTTTAGCTGGATGAACTAATGATATTAGGGCATCTCTCTGTAGTTTTTCTATAGTGACCATCAATTCTGCAGGGCATCTCTTCATACGCTTGCTGTAATTTCTGCAATTCCTGTAACACTGCAGGAAGAGGCCGCCTGAAATGCTCACAGAATAATCGTCCCCAGTCCTCAAACAGGCTGCTTTGATAAGCGTGCTCATGGCGTGCTTTTGAAACAGAAGCCAGCAGTTGCATACCGCTGCTACCTTCATGACACGGGGAATATTTTATCAGATTCTTTTTAATGTACTGCTTTGTTTTCTCATCTGGGATTACATCTCATAAGGACAATCTAAAACTTTCTCTAACAGTTGCAGTGAAACTCTGTGCAGATGTGTGCTTCTCTGTATGAAAAAACTTCTCTAAAAATGTGCAGCTTCTGAAGCCAAGCCAAGTAGAGAGAAGCTGTGGTACCAAATGTGCATCATCAAAGTTCACAGCAGTTGTGGCTTTCTTTTCCTTTCTCTCATCCTTTAAGATACTGAAGCAGCACACTTCAAGGGTTTGACAAGAAAGAGACATATATTCCCTTTTGTGCAAATCTGCTTGATGCTTATGAACACTGTTCATTCTAAAACCCCATTAAGATACTCTCCTAGTGGTGAGGCTCTGACAGAGGAAAACAGAATGAATTCCACAGCAAGGGGGGGGGGAGAAAAGCCATCTTGCAAGTCTGTCACTCCAAAGAATACATTAATTAACATTAATTAACACATGCTGTTGAATGGGGTAAATGGATAAGATTTGTATTGGGGTGGGGGGTGGGGGTGGGGTAAGTGTCTAAAAATTAAAATAGTACAGCAGAGACATAGGTTTCCCTAACAGAAGTTGCCAGGCCCTCTGGAGTCTGGTCCGGAACCCGGCATATGTCAGAGATCGGTCTCCTATGCAACGCACACAGTGAAGCAACTCACAGTGAGATGCCCTAAATCCTTCTTGCAGAAAGCTAATCAACAGGGAAACAACCAAGGATTTTTCTGGAACCTAACCTCCCACTTTAGGTGCTGTAATACTCCTTGGTATGTGACCTATACCTAAATGAGAATTTTGGACTCTCTTTTGGACTTTAAGTTGATATTTGTATCATCAAAATATACTATACGTACAGATTCCTTAGAAGACCTGCTTGCCGAGATTTCCGAACAGTTTACAAAGTAAATATGCACTTATATTTGTACAGGGACGGTTACTCATTACAAATCTCTAGCTATTCATCAAAGATGCGTTATATGTGGCTCTGCACAAGAAAAAATGGGTACTTTTTCCATGCCCAAAAGCCTACAAGAAAGTTTACAGAAAAGGAGACAACAGGCAGACTCAGGCAGGGGAGTAGCAGGACGTGACAGAGTATTTGGTCAGCGTCATTCAAAATCACAGACCTTAGAAAATGCCATTTTTGAAAAACATTGTTTCAGAATGAAACATCTCCTTTTGCTTTCACATTAAGTTATACAATAAATAGTATAAAAAACAAATGGAGATGTCATTTAGAAACACAGAGGACTTATTTCACTCTTACGATCAAAATGTTTCAGTCTTATTGCTTTGTCTTGAAATGAAATTTGTCAAAATTGATATATCCTGCAGAATTTTTCAATTTTGTAGAAAGCTCCTTTGCTCCAGAAAACTAATAATTGGATTTTTTTGTTGTTGTTGCCTGTTGTAATCTTGATATTTTAGGATTTTATTGTCTCCCTGAGGAAAAAAGATGGGACAATATTCTGATCGCTTTTATGCTATGAAAACCAGGTGTGAATGTACAGAAATCAGATCATTCTGGATTTCAAATTACAAACCTGAGCTCGTGGCTTGATTAACTTTACCGAGGTTACTTATGCTATTCTTTTGGTGAGTTTTAATAGCTTTTTGTGACTAATCAGACTTTCCTTTAAAGCACATGTTATTGGGAAGAGGTGTCTCTCTGTACATATTAATAGTAATACATAAAGCAACCTCTTATCAGTTTAGAAGAAATATCTGTTATCATATTTTGAATATGTGGCTACTAATACAACATAGCGGTTGTGCTAGGAAAAACATGTGGCTGAGAAATTTATATAGTGTTTGAAAACCCCAGTAATTACTGTCTTTGTATATATTCCTTATGTATAATAACTTATGTATAATAACAGCATCATAACCACTGTGACTTTTGACAGCTGTTTTTGAATAAGTTTCAAGGTTAAATTTTCTACTACTGCAGTTATGTGTGTCTGAATATTGTTGATCAAATGAATAATTTAGCAATATTTTAAATCAATTATCAACTGATATCAGAGAATATTTTTTTCTGCTAACTCACTGTACCTCTCCAATGGCATGTGAGTAAACAAACACATGATGGGGTGTATTTTTTTTAACAATCTTTTTAATCAAAAAGAGGCCAAAAAGAAAGCAGGCACATTAAAAAGAGTTGTAAAACAGACACGCAAAAAAGAATCTGTACATACAAATGCTGGCACGGATTTTGTCACACTAGCCAGAGTACCAGATACGTACTCCAATCTGGAAGTGTACTTTGCTACAAAACAACTAACTGAAATGAATTGGCCACATTATACAGCGTTTGTATGTTGGGAGTAGTGCCTGGATCTTCGCCTACAGCCACTTAGTGCCTATTTGCTAAACATGGCTAAGTTTCCAGATGTTCCCACCTGAAAATATACTTCACAAATCTCATGCCTCTTTTTAAACAATGAAGAAGAAAAAATATATACTAGTCATTTTTTGTACAAGGTCCAACTGAAGTACTTGCTCTATTCAGGCAGCGAGTCTATGGTCTAGTATGTGTGATTCCTGTAAGTAGGGCGGAAGGATGTGTGTTTTGAGACCTGCCTAGCACTGGGATTGCCAGGGACAGCAGCCTTCGTTGTGAAGTCAGGGAGTCTTGGTTCTTTGGTCACGAAGATGCTTTACATTTGCAATGAAAGTTGTGGTCACGAAGATGCTTTACATTTGCAATGAAAACGTACATTTGTAATGCTGTTCTCTAATCTTCCATAGAGAGAATCAGACCTTGAACTTTTATCAATACTAATCCAGCTGATTAGGAGTTTGTAGACTTCACTGATAGCAAATGCTAGGAAAGCTAATAAAGCCTTTTCCCTTTGCATATCTTAAAGCTTGGATTTAGAGGTCATCCTCAGTATTCAGATTTTATCTGTTTTTTAAAAAAGTAAGATTCAAAAGTGGATTAAGTTTTGTCATGACAATCCTGAGACTTGACTTTTCAGTAACTTCAGAATCTATATACATGTCTAATTTATGGTTTAGGCACCATGGCAATGCCTGCCCTTCGGTGGTGGAAACTAATAGCATCTGGGATTTTCAACTGCCTGTAGTACATCTGAGAAATGTGTCTTCACTTTAAACATCCACAAAGGTGTAGTTTCTTCAAGGATCACACCATGTAATTACATGGTTTACTTCTTCACATCAGTGACAGACATACTTCATTTAGTTTTATTGAGTTCCCATGGTAGAACATGGGGCATTGATGTGTCTGCATCCTTGTAGCTCAGTCTGATTTCTGATCTGTCCCGAGGTACCCATGGCGAGCCTCGCTGGGAACAAGGCTCAGGTTTTCGATGAAGTTCTGAATTGACCTGTGCACCCCTCCTTCATGGGCATCGCAGGTGATGCCTCGGAGCAGTAGTGAAATAGGCAATTGGACAAATGATAGGAGCCAGGTGCGTGTCAGTAAAGGCATTCCCCCCCTTACAGTAGCTGCTATGATAATGTCACTATTTCACCATGTGATTGTGTTATTAATTAAGTACATTATTTCCTGTGTCTGTACATCTCCTTTTGTTCCTTCCCACCTAAGTTCTTTCCCATAGATGTGCATTGTTGCTGTTTTAGTAGCACCTTAGAGGCCTAAAATGCAGCAGGCACCCTACTGTTTTAGGTAGACTTAATTAAATTTCTCTGCTCTTTCTTTTTCAAGTGCTTGATACCTTTAAATATGCGTTACATGGCACATTAGAGCCCCTGGCAATGATGCAGGACCCCACTGTGGTAGGCAAGACTGTTTTCTCCCTCTCTGCCTTATCTGAGTAGATGGGCTGTTATGGGATGGGGAAGAACAATTTTGGTGCAAGGACTTTGAGAGGCATGAAAGTTAGGTGGAGTAACTCTATGAGATTCTAGCTGAGAAAGCATTTCACTGGCAGTTAAGTTTGAAAAACTTACTACGCTGGGTCATCTTTGGTACCCTTTTCACCACTGACCTAGAAATACAGTCTGCTATCTAGGGAAAAGAAGTCTTAAGAGGCAGCTTAAATTCTATTTCCATTGGAATGGAAAGACGGCATTTTCCTTGTTTTGGCTAATGTAAGTGGTTCCTAACATATAACTGCTGCTACCAGAAAAGCTAGATTCATTTCTGCCAAAAATAAATTCATTTTCAAGTTTAAAAATTTTACTCTTGAATATTTAATTCTGTTTGCAATGCTTTCCTACCCCTCAAAAAAACCCAAAACAAACCAGAAAAATAACCAAAACCAACAAACCAAACAAACAAAACCACCCTGGAAAACGCACCAAGAGAACATGACAAGATGTTTCATCCATTTTCAGAGGTGGTTCTTAGGGGATACAGTCAACACTTCAAAGGCTCAGCTGGAATGAATGACTGTCACTCAGTAACAATATTGGGAGGAGGGAGCGCAGGTAATTTCCCCCTTCTACTCTGGGAAATTGTTTCCGTTTTTCAGAGATACCAAGTAGACTGATTTTCATCTTTTTTTCCTTTTTGTTTTATTTATTGCTATCTGCTGTTGAACGCCTGTGAGATGCAACTCACGGCATACAGTACAGTGAGTGAAGCTCCTCATGGCTGTTGGAAGCACAGGAATGTGTTGTTCTTCTGCAGTTGTCTTTTAAACAAACTCTCGGTTCGTTAGTTCTCCCGTCCCGTTGGTCCTGCAGGCACGCAGACCTTGTTTCGGGCAGAAGACCTGCCCTCCTCCCAGGCTATTGGATGCCTGACCCTGTCTCAGCAGCAAGCGATGTGTTGTTAAAGGCCCTATAAAATTTCATTTGCTAAATTTTCTATCCTGTGGTTCAACACTTAATTACCCATTTCTTTAGTTTTGTGCCAGTCACATCTAAAAATTCCCACTGAAGTCAGTGTCCTGATAACATGCAATACTAGATAATATGTTAGAAATTCCTGAGGGCCACTGCCTAGAAGAGCTTAGTAATTAGAGACACCAGGGGTGAGTGAAAAGAATATAGTATACTGAAAGAAAACTAGGATTTGATGCAGTGAGAGGTCATGAATGACTGCTGATCATTGTCCTGAGAATTTTAACTTAGACTTCTTCGATCTAGTTATATGACTCTTGTAATCTTGCTAAAGTAGATATATTTTTTGAGGACCGCGAGCTGGTTTTGTCAGTGCTTGGACATGAGTCTTGCTCAGCACAACAAATCGTTGTCCCAAATCAGAATCCACACAAATGCACAAGGGACTGTAATTTATTTATTTATCTGTTTCTTCCTGCAAATACACTTGATAGACGGGCATTAAGTGGCATGGGTGAAATAGTAAATGTTTCACTTTCAGATAAAGTCAAGGAAAATACATATATATTTATGAATTTGGTTTTGTTTATCTTTCTAGCAAAGATAAATATATTAATTTGTGCAAATCCAAGAAGCAGTAAATAAGAATGTAGGCAACCTTAAAAGGTCAGGCAGAGTATGATCCAAATAAGATTTTCTGCATCATATCTACTTCCTCCCTAATTGGAAGGGTAAGCAGGTATCACACTGCTGCTTTCTTAACTATTTAGGTGAAAACATGGTTGGTTTTGGTAAAAATAGTAGTGTCCTAATGATCACAGTGCAAGCTGGAACCTTTAGGATGTTCATGTCCCCTGCACAGGTACTAGCTTAACCTCTTCTAAATATTTAAGATTTCACTAATGGGTGGCAGAACGGTAATCCAAATGCTAACAACGTGCCTGCTAATATATTTCTTTTCCCAGAACAATAAATAGGCCTATCTTTTCTGCGATGCTCAGTGGATACTACAGTTTTGAAACTAGCTCCGGCTACCAACAGAAATATCAGTTAAAATTTTGATGATTTTTGTTAAATCTTTCATTGTATTCTTAGTCCTTCATGACTCCATGGTGTATGCTGACTACCACGTAACGGGTCTTTAAAGGCAACCTTTGAAGACAGACATGGGCATTTCTGGTCCGTGACTACGCCTTTGGCAAAAAGAATGAAAATTACAGGTCCAGAATGACAGCCTTTTTTCAGCTGATATTATATTAACTTTTCCATGTGCGGCCATGTAGATGTCCATATTGATTTTTTGTTGCTTTCTGATTCATTCTGTGTCTCTCCTCTCCTGCCCATTGCAGTGCTGCTTTTCACTCCTGGCTTATTAGCTTGGCTGAAAGATAAAGCAGTGGAACGCTGCCAGCCTGGGAAATTATAAGGCTGCTTTTAGCTTCTCCTGGTGTATGCTCTGAAAAAGTTAGAGGAGGAAATAATGGCCTTTCATAAAGCCCACCTGAGAAAGTCTGCCACGTAAAACTGAATCCACAGAATGAAATACTAGAAATGCCCAAGAAGGATGTACTAAAGAACTCAGGCAGTGCTGTTGCGAGCTTGATATCACTGCTTAGTAGACAGAGGCGCAGATCTTTTTTCCTTCAGAACTTCAGAAAAGATGCAGAGAAAGAAAAATAAAAGATTGATTGACTGGCTACAGCAAGCTGAAACCAAGTTCCTTTACTCTGTTCATGACCCTGCACAGATCTTTAGGTGTAGCCGCACCATTTATTTTAACAGACTTGCATTGCAGGTTGTGGATTGCATGCCACATGTACCAGGTCCTTGTGGATCTCCCAGAGTTTGTAGAAACCAGGGGCTGATGCGCTCCTGGATACACGTGTATCATTTGGGAACCTTCTCATTGGGAAGGCAAGTGCCAGCACAGATTTGCGAAGTCCTTTCACAAAGTTATCAAAGAGAATATCCTGAGCAAGTGTCCATGTTGGCTCTTGAATTAAAAACAAATAAAACACCTCCAAAATAGTTATCCTACATGAACAACATACAAATCCCAACCTTGTCAGAATTCCTTTTCTCCTGAATGCTGGGCCCACTGTAGACATGCGTTTCAATCTGCCAGCAATCATACGCTCTGTCCTCTTTTCTTATTCTTTGTGAAGATGCTCGTTAATGAACCTTCTTGAAAAGACACAGAGGAGGATAAAAGGCCAGGGCACTGGAAGGAAAAGAAATGCAGATTGGAAAAGACAGAAAGCTTATTTAATTCTTTCTTTTCCTGCTCTCAACTCCCTCAAGTTATCTTTAAAAGGATGTTTAAAGCTTACAGTTAAAACTTTTCTGCATTTAACTGTAATAATTAAAAGCAGCTAAGGGAGCATTCAGGTCCAAAGGGAAAAATTTCAAAACTCATTCCAACCACTGCTGGTCATGTGTTTGGGGCTGGATAGGATCTTGAGAAGAGTTCACAGCTGCCTTTTTACCTTGATATTTTTTTTCAGTCTGTTGTGCTTGAATTTCATTTGTTAAGATTTAAAGTCTTCATCTTGTGCCTGTAACTTACCAACCTTCTGGATTCTAAATGGGCACTAATGAATCTCGGTAGCACCAAGTTGAGCTTTATTTGAGGATGTAGTTTTGTAACTCTGCTAGGAAGGTGAAAGATGTGGGTTGAAAGAAGGAACCGGGGATGTGGGAAAAGTAGAGGGATTGAACAATCTTGATTAGGGCCTTAGGAAGTGGTAGTGCGCTTTGCATACTGCTCGCCACGTGGGTCACCATCCCAATGGGATGCTCAGGATTGACTGTTCCTAATGAGAACATAAACCCAGGAAGTCTGGTATCCTGCCTACATCAACGACTAATTCCAGCCATTTTAAAAGGACATAAAAAACCTATAATGAATCTACTGATTCTGTAAGGGAAGGGAACTGCTGATATGATATTCTAAATACCAAGATCTCAGTCAACATAATTCATGTTCATTTGCAGCCATGCTTTTCAGAGCGGGTTTTTAAAGTATCTTAAATGAAGATTGAGACTGTTACAGGTGAATGTCTTCAGTGTCTTACAGGATAGATGGAGGTCACTGATCTAATGGCTTCTGGTCAAGCTGAAATTTTGATGTAGTAGCATCTCATCTATAATCTTAAACCTGAAGAAACAGGAAAGGAGTAAAATATTTCTGGACAATGGTCACTAGAATTATGGCATACAGCTAAAGCAGGGGTTAGAAATAGGGCCAGCCATGGATTTTAGGAACAGGGAATAGGGGACAGCATATACACAGCTTATTCTATTCCTATTAATCACCTAGAAATAGCACGAGGTTGTTGTCAAGAAGAGCGAGTGATTTTATTTCTTCTGGTCATTGCTGCAGCTGTGGGTTGAGTCAGTAGAGCGCTATGAAGGTTGGGCTTAGAGGCAACGAGGCTCTGCCGAGGGCTGAGGTGGAGAGGGGTCAGCACTGCTGTCAATGTACACACTTAGCAGATGACCTGATCTTGAACCTGTACCCTTAGCAGAGCTGCAATGAGCAGAGCAAGGAAAGACTGTAATATGCACCCTGGAAAATATTTAAGCAGGTTTAGCATTGGCTCCAATAAAACTACTAAAATACCCAAAGTTGAGCGCCAGCTCAAGTGGTTTGCTGGACTGTTACCTGAGGTATTAGAATCATTTAGAGTTGCCAGGTCAGCCAAGCTATGTGTTTTGTGGGACTGTTCAGCATGAAACTGCCTTTCCTATTAACAGCAATATCTCTTGGAGTCTGAATATGCAGCACAGGATTTCCCACCTGAGCTGAATTCTGTATTTCAGTTCTCAGCTAGTGCAAAGCATTATGGAATTCTCATTACCAAAACACCGTGTGTAAGTATTGTATATCTCAGTATTTAGTATTTGGAAGTAAAATATTATTAGAGCAAATGCAGTTTCCTAATTTAAATATATAGACAATATCCACATTTTCTATTGTGTCTCTAAACAGGGAATGTCCACAGAGTCACAGAGTGGCTGAGGTTGGATGGAACCTCTGGAGACTGACTTGTCCAGTCCCCTGTTCAGAGCAGAGTCAGTTGGGGCCGGCTGCTTGGGGTCTTGTCCAGTTGGGTTTTCCATTTCTTCACAAATTGAGACTCCGCAACCTTGCTGGGCAGGCTGTTGTTATTTTCTGGATGTGTCAAGGCTTACACATAAACAAATAAAGGAATCCTTGCTGTAATTCCTTGGAAAGCAATGACGTTAGAGCTGGCAAGCGTTTCTCTGAAGTGCTTGTTTCTCTCGTTTGCATTTTTTGTATGATGCCTTGCTTAGTCATACTTTAACAACATTTTTTCAGAGTTGTGCACAATTGCTTGAATTTATAAAAAATACAGGGAGCTCTGTGTCCAAAAACTGAATCACAGGAACGAACAGGTTACTTGCAGGAGGCTGCACTGATGAGAAGGCTTCAGGAGCTGGCACGTCTCTCTGAATGCATGGCAGTGCGTTGCTTTTTAGTTGTTCTATTCAGTCTTATGTTATTCCACAGCAATAAAACTGCAATTTAAAAATTGTGCACTGATCTTTTCCACCAGTGCATGCAGTACAAATCTGCTGAACTAATAGCAAACGAGACAAGGCAGTTCTGTAGGCTCATCAGCCACTGAATCATGATGTTCAGTGTTTTTCAGGTACTGTGTATGTTGCTAGCATTAGAGTGCTACTAAGCCTATGTCTTTATTGGACCTTTAGCTTGCACAGGTTGTTCCCTATGCACAATTTGTCACCTAAATCACCATTTATGAATAAACACAGTGCTCTCGCCCAAACTGCATGGGTCCTGCAAAGGCTTGATCATTGCAACACTAAAATCCAAGTGAGTTGTTTTAGTCAGACTATTAATGTTTCAGTAGGGGTGCAAATGAGTTCCTTTAACTGCTGATTTCCTTCCACTGCCCTCCAACTGTTCCCTTACCTGGTGCTCAAAGGTTATACATGTGGGTTTTTTCCCTGGGGTTTTCTGGAGCTGAATGGTAGAGCATTGAGCTCACTGATGCACAAAGAAGCAGAGCCAGACCCAGCGATTTTTGTGGTTCAGTTTGGCCGTGGCTTTTCCTCCAGGCGTGTCTGCTGCTCAGTCCTGAGCTACTTGCCCAGGGAAGGCATTGGGTCAGGTACAGGAGCCCAGGCTCTCCCTTCTGCTGCTCTGCAGTAGGCGGTGGACTCAAAATGCTCTTTGCTGGCTCTTCCAAAGTCTCTCACGCTTTCTCCCATGCATCTCCTGCAAACAAAATGCTGATCCACAGCCCGTGTAAGAAAGCCACAGCTCCTTTCCCCAGTCAAGTACTTTGACATTTCCAACGGCAAGAGTTGGGAGGGGGTCGTTCATTTTATATGTATACACAGAACATAAATAATGACTCACTAATTCCAAGGAGGACACCAATGTCAAAACACATCAGCTAAAATGAAGGCAGTTTTCCAAGATGCAGATAAATTTAATCTCTAAACCAGGGGTTTTCTTTGCTGGGTCCCTATGCCAGTTACACTGCTTATGTATTTATACTGTGAAATACTTCAGGCAGGGATTACCTCTCCCTGCTGCGCTTTACTCAGCACCACACATACTACTGTCTCTTTATGCAATAATTAATAATAAATCTTCTAGTAATCTGGTTACAACATAATCTACAGACTGTTACTTCCACTATGTGCGAGATAAAACAAAGTAACAGATGATTTTGAGACTCCTTAAGCAGCGTTAGCTGTTTTGGGTTTTTCAGTCACTTCAATATGGAAAGACTTAGCAGGAAATCAGGATTATGTGGCAGAATATGTGTCTGTGACTGCTTTTGCTGTTACGCTGGAGTAACCTAGGAATAACTTCTCTGAAGTTATAAGACTTCATATATAATCTCCTTAAGGCAGGAATCTTCTTACATAGCTGTGTCTCATCACACAGGCAGTGAAACTAAATAAAATACTTAGCTCTTTGTGGTAACTTCAGGTAGGGTATAGGTCTTACACAGTGCCTAAACAGCACCTCATTAGTCAGCAGTATTACCTTTATGTTCGATATAAGTGATACATAAGCCTTTTGTGGGCCTCTGCAAAATGGTTAACGTTAACTTCCATAAAGTGGTTGGACACCATACATTGTCCACCCCTTTATCATAGAATATCAACTTGGTATGAAAGCAGGCAGCTCCGTGTACAGAGCTCTCCTGCCACCTCTTCTCCAGCATCACACCTGCAGGCTCGGAGGTTTGGGGTCCATCAGCCAGGACAGGCTCTTCTCCTCTTTCCCCTTCTTACACATTCTGAGCTGTCCCATTTGCAAAACTGGGACGCTTGAGGATGGGTTCTTTTTGGAAACAGTGTATGTTTGCTATGGCATATTATTTGCAGGGCTTGTCAAACACCATGCCTGCTTGCCTTGGAGAGATTTTTTGTGGGAGAAAGTAAATTTGTGTATTTCGCTGGCTAGAAAGGGAAAACACTGCATTTCTGAATGTGTGTGTAACCAACACTTAATTGGCGTTACCCAGTCTTCCAATTCCTTCTTTGTACATATGTATGTACGTGTGTGTACAGATAGGGAGAAAAAATGAGAGAAAATGAAGCAGAACCCTGGTGTGAAACCACTCTGCTAATCTGTGTACAGTTTGTAATTTAAAAACTGCTCTAACTGGAGCGAGGGTAAGGAAGGGGTATTTCCGAAGCTGACAGTGCTGTTTGTATTTGCTGATTAATTCCAAATGAGGGCAGAAGCACTTAAAGGAATACTATAAAGGTACATTTTCTCTTTTCATTTAGAAACACAACATCTGAGAAGCATTTATTAGCAAAACATTAACTCTATTTGCACATTTCTAAATAGAATATTAGAGCAACTGAATTTTAATTTTCATGTCTGTAATTTGTTAATATAATTACTGTACAATATGGTTAGGTGCTTTCAGATCTTTCAGTGTTAATTAAAAAGCTAATAACTTGAAAAGCTATAAATACTGAGGTAGAGGGGCTAGTCCTCCGGGCAGTTAATCCTTTATTTGTCATTTACTAAAGATCCTTTTACTAGAAGGCCAGGCTTTATAGCGAGTATAGCACTCAGGAGCGACTCCACTCCTCCTTGCTACCTGATAGATGTTCCCACCACACACGAGCAGCACGGGGTCTGATTCCCTAGCCCAAATCAGCATATTCACAGCTAAATGCAAGCAGAAAACAGGAGAAATCCCACCATTTTAGCCCAATAAGTTTTCTTCTCTGCTTTTATCTCCTCTGCCCCATCCAGACCTAGCTGCCTATCTATGGATTCATGCTTGACACAATGTGAAACAATCCTTTTCTGGCTTCTTCTAAAGAACGTGTCCAGCTGGCCACAGAGGGGGTTTTGCAGCTTGCTATGCAGTAGCTATAAGAAACTCTGAAATGTTATCAACCGCACCAAAAACAGTGGCTGCAGCTCTGGGGCTCAGTTCTAGGAAATACACCTTGATCAGCACTGGTTAGAAATGGTTGAGGTATCTGCATTTTCAAATTTGGGGGAAATTTTCATGGTTCCAAATTAAAAACAGAAAGCCAATATTCAGAATTTCTTGCTGGAATCTCTACTACTGGGAGTCTCCTGAAACAACTCATTGGGGTTCCCAACCAGCCTGTGCTTCGCTGGGACTGCCCAGGTGATAAAGATCCGTTTGCACGACGACACTGGGGTAAATCTGCAGACCAGCACGCGCAGGGCTAATCGCAGCTAAAGGGAAAAATGCTCTGTGATCATCATGCAGTGTCTTGAAGTAGTATAATTCATGCCTTATTCCTGTAACCTCCTTAAATTCTGGTAGGCTAGAATATGAAACAGTTTTTTTCTACGCAGTATTTACTCTTTAGTCAATGGAAGTGGAAGAAAGATTTTCTTTAAATATAGCGATTCTGTTTCTAAATTAACCTTGCCTGGATATAGCATGGTTTTAATAGAGTGACTCATGATCTATATTGGTAGGGGTGAAAAATGCTTTGCATTAAACATACTGTGGTCTAGTGCTGATTGTTTTAAATGTTCTAAACAAGACATCTATTTTAACAGAAAATGGACTTGCTCTTCAGTTATGTAAATGAAGCACAAACAAGTGAGACTGTGTTACCTCACAGAAGGAAAAGCTGTGTTTTAAATTCTAATCAAACAGTAGCATTGTGCCGGATAACATACGCAGCCCGATACACACATGCACCACACAAAGCGGCTGCGATTGAGGCAGATTTTTAAAACAAGCCAAAGAGATGAACGTTGGAACTGGGAAACAACATTCCCTCTTACCAACGAAAATGCTTAATGGTCTACCTCAGCATTGTTTCAGCACACAGTCATTTACCTAACGGAAATCATTAATTCTGCCCAACATTTTTGAAGAATAGCGTGATGATGAGCTTCCTAAAAGGCACTCAAAGGAAGCGCTGCTTTCTGCAGTCGGTTCAGATTGTTTAATGTTTGTCAAACTTGAATTGCATTTGAAGGATACATTGTGAGTAATGGATTCTCCTGCTATTTCCACATGGGCAAGGCTGCGCAGCCATTCCGGGCTGCAGTTTATTGCACTGCATTATGTATGAGGTGGTTTTGTGAGCAGATACATAAACACAAAAGGGGGGAGGGAGGAAAAACACAAGAAAGCAGATTTGTGCATTGTCCGATATACAACTGTTAAGAATAATTTAGGAAACTTTTAAACACTCGTGTGCAAATATTTGGAACTGTAGCACTGAAATAAGTTATTTACTGCACGCTTAGCTGAGAACATGGTGGCTTTGACATGGAGCTACTCCTCCTTCTGTTGGAATTACCTTATAGCAACCGCGCTGCTGTTAGATGGCACAGACAATCCCAACAGCCTCTATTGAAAATGTAAGGTCACACCCTAAAAAGAGCCACGCTCTTTCCTTTCTCATCGCTTTAAGGGGATTTTAGGTGCAAAGTCCATTTGTAAACCTGCTGTTCAAACTGTTAAGATGTAGGTGCACAGCTAGTAAGAAATGCCAAATGGCTAAAAAGCACCCACCCTGCACTGATTTTCAACAGGCATTAAGGTATGCTCTGCTTAGGGATTTATTGGTAAGTCCTACTAAGCTACCCTCTGGGGAGTCAAATAACTGTGCCGTTCTGGCTGTGAGCACTAACAGGAGATGTTTAACACCTCACAGAGCTGGATTCTTCCAGGCTGATTGTACATTTCTTAGCGAGTAGCACTGAGCTGCTCCAGCGGGGCCTCGTTCGAGTCAGCTCATTCCCTCGGCAATGTCAGCGAGTGTAACGGCTGACGAGAGTCACTGCTCGCCGGGGGGAGCCCACACAGCTTACAGTCTGGCACTGCAATAGGACTAATCAGAATAAATTATCACTTCAAGTGAGGAAGAGTGTCAGAATTTGGCTCTTTATCACTAGTTATGTTACTGCCTTGGAACTTGGCATCGGTATAGCTGGGAATCACCACTGTGTTGACCACAAGACATTGGCATCTTGTCCGTACGGTTCCTTGGCTTTGAGAGTATCATCTAGCTTGGAAGGCTTCCTTCCTATTTCTTTAAACCTCCCAAATGCTGTGCTGAGCTGAAGGTGATTATGGCTTTCCTGGATAAGCTGTCATGGAGAGCAAAAGGAGATACAGCACATTGCAAACGAGAGCTAATATTTAGACATTTTGTATCTGAATATGAAATGCAATGTCAGAATTTGTGATTTTCCAGGGAGGCTGTCTGAACATGGACATGCTGTTTGGGTATAAATTGTTGTTTGTTAGTTCTGGAACAAGCTAACTAATGAGCACTGCCTTGGTACAGGAGTCAGAGAAATATTTTATAAAAGAGATTGAAAGGGACCCGACAGCCATTACAATAAGAGGTACCAAAGCTGCTTCTCCAAAGATACTTCCCTCACTGCACATGATGTATCCTAAATATCTAGAATGTTTGTAGAGGCTATTTTGATTTATCACCTAGCATACTGTATTTTTACATGATACGCCTAAAGTCCACTACTTCACATAAGACTGTTTTCATACTGAGCACATATACAGCCCTTTATAACAATTAAGTCTTGTGAAGGCCATGACAGATATCAAAATGTTTTTCTGTGTTTTGCATAAGATGGGTAGAGACATGAAATACCTTTCCTGAGCTCACTGATTCCCTTTGGCAGGGTTAAGCTTAGAACTCAGGATATTACTCTTTTCCCACACCTCTTACCAAAATTCCCATTTCCAGACCACGCTGTCCCTCCTAAGAAAGCAGCAAAGAGGATTCAACAGTCTCTTGTGCAAGCTCTAACCCCCACAGGCTCCTCTGACTATTTATCCTCAAATCTTATGTCCTTAACTTGGCAGAAGAAATAAACTGAACCAGCCAAAACCATTTCTAGACTGTACCTGGCAGGCTGGATTCCTCACAGTGCTTCATCTTCTGCAGGTTGCAATTACTACCAGTATACTTTAAAAATACTAGTCCATGGCAGAAATAGATTAATACTAGACAGTCTTAATATTGTACACAAGAGCATGAGGATTGATAGTCTTTGTAATCTCTTATCTAAACATAGAGGGGCTGCATATGCTGTTCATAAAGCACTGAAATCAATCATTATAGTGGCAGACAGGTAATTGGGAAGCAAGCTCCTACTTATGCAGACCAAGAGAGGATAACAGCCTTCAACAGTTTTTTGCAAAAATGATTCTGTCTCAGCTTTCAAACTTCAAAATCTGAAGTGAGCCATTTAAAATCCATGTGTGAGCACTTAGATAGGTAGCGTGACTTTCAGAACTGCAAAAACCTTGCATTCCCTCAACTTCAAAGAGCATGAAGGTCATCCAACACTTCAGGAAGAAAGACCTAGAAATGGGGGGCTGCCGGAGGTTGACGCTGATTGCTTGGTACCTAACTGCAAGGAGAGGGGTTCACAATTGTAGGTCCTGGTAACCAATAAAAACCAGCTATGTCTGCATGGCTCTAAGAGTAGGATCAGATTTTAATTAACATTTGCTAAGTCCTTTGAAATGTTAAGGCTTAAAACCATTATATGATTGCACAGCACCGTAATTTTTTTTAATCAAAGTCTTGTAAAGGGGATCTTCGAGCATTTAAGAACAAGTCTGTTTACACATTCAGCCAGTTGAGGACAGTCAGAAAGATTCAGTAATTGGAAAGAGTTTGTTACTAAAAGCTTCTCCATGTATTAAACATTTACAGAATGTTTCTAACTATGAAATGAATTAGACCTAACTAAACTGTTCTGTGAATTAGCAGTATTCACCCTCTGATTTTCAGATTAGTTACATTAATTTTAACTACTGCTTTCTGTGAGGAAGAGACTAGTAAATACATAATAATAAATATTGACTGTGCCACATTAAAACATTGAGAAAAGAATATACTGCTTTTTTTTTTTAATGGTAACTCATCGTAATTCTCAACTTCCACTGAGTTTGTTGGAATTTATCCTCTTTTATAATGACACTAATAATTATTTTGCTTTGTTTTTTATTACTTCATAAGATGAATGGCAGTTGTTTCCATTGCTTAGAGACACACAGTTTAGCTCTAATAGAAATCTATGAAGCTGGCAATGATCCCACTTCTCTGCACAACATTATGCGAGTCCTCCAGGCCCCTCGCTATGGTAAACCCCATCTGTGCTTTCCTGCTTACAGCACAGCAGTTGTTTCCCTTATCGAGGCTTGTGGTTTGTTTTGATTTTTTTTTTGGGGGGGGTGTGTGTGTTTTGTTGTGGTTTTTTTTTTTTTACAAATTGTGATCAGGATCTTGGTCTTGCAAAGAGTTTGTGTGTGGGCAGATTGGTGCATCCATACAGCTCCCATGAAGTGTGAAATACAAACTGTTATTTGCCTCATCACGTTTCATCTGAATGCTGTGTTTTTTGGCAGAAAGGACTGGTTGTCTGTATTAACGTTGTGGGTTGCGACCACAGCTTTTTGCACGTAGGGCGAGCTGACAGCTTGGTAGCAGTGGAAAAGCAACAGAAGAAATGTGGGATTATTATTTCTTTTTGCATCCTGTGATAGTAAAGCATCTTCTTTTAACAGACCGTGCATTATATCTTTGCTGCTGCACATTGCATTTATTCTGTGATGACTCATAGCAAGATTGCAAATCCTTTCTTCCTTGATATGGTAGTATTTTAAAAAGCACAAACAAAAAATCTCGTGTATGTTTGCAAATTATTTGAAGGGGTGTTGAATACGTTACAAGGTTTTAAGCTATTGCGCAGTATGTGTTAGCATTTGTTTCAGAGTTCCTTTGTAGATAAACAAAGCTTTAAAGACTCTGGAAAAAGACTGGTCCCCCCCCCTTCTCTGGCGACGTGGTTCTCTTCCTTTCCTCTCCACTCTATAATTGCTGTCTATAACCCCAGCAGAAAAGTCACTGAAAAAATATTGTCTTGGAAATATTTACATGTGATTCAGGACAACAGAGTCCTGATAAGGTCTTCAGATGCCTCCTTAATGCTGGTCAATAATAACTATCCCTAAAAATACCCATGGACATGAAACTTGATTAAACCCCAGCATTTGGGTCTGTGGTAAAATTTCCTTTTGACAATCCTTCAGTTGTAATTCAACATAAACTTTTTGATATATTACAGGATAACAACCTCCAACCATGATAACAATGCAGCCTTTTCTGTCCAGATATGTGCTTCTCTCCTGCAGGACGCTGCAGGGAAGTTGGAGCACTGAGGCAGTAATTTCATGTTCATTTACTACTTGGGATCTGAAAAACAGATTAAATTAACATCAAAAGATCCTGTTCCTTTGGGTCCAGATTTAAGATGATGCTTGGCTGGGGGAACTGAAAGGGGGCTTTGGTCTCTACATGCATTTGGGTTGGCACGGGAAACTGCTCTGGTGTCACGGGGTGACCGTGGGAGCAGGCAGTTCCCCTTCGCTTGGATTAGAGCTGTGGCTGTGACATTCCACATTTGTCAAGGACTTAAGCACCTCTCTAAGGTAACATGCGTGCAGGCACCCTTGTACTTTATGAAAAGGATTTTACACTACTTTTTTAAATTACTGGTTAATTGATCATAGTGCTGGTTTAATCTCTCATTTTCTCCATCTGTGTTGGATGATAAAAGCCGTTTGTAAATGCATAGCCATCAAACCCATTAATATTTGTCAGAGTTTAAAACGTACTCTCAAGCCAAGTACAGTCTTTTCTCTTTTTTAAAAGCATATTCTTTATAAAAGAGGCACTTGCATAAATTTTAGTTCTCTTGTGTACAAAATCACACATGATTACTTCAGCAATTAGATGCCAACATGAAGAGGGAGCAGTAAGACACTCCTGGGAGTGACTTATAGAGCAATACTTCACAAGATGGTGCTGTTAGAGTAAGGTTGATGGCTGAGAGCTGTTGTTAAATGCAGCAGGTGTGAATTACAGCACTATAATTTGCAGGCTTGGGTGTCTTATTCGAATTATAAATTAGCCCTATGCAAATATTTTTTAAAGATGCAAGGGCGAATAATCAGACGTAACTGGGACCACACCTCAACTAAGGATCCGAAAGTGTTAAACAACAAGGTATTGCAACAGAAAAGTAAAGGAAAAAAAACCTGGGTTATTTGGAATTTGTTAAAATAATCAAATATGAGTGCATTTGAAATGTTTACTTGTAGTTGCTTTGTCAGCTAGCCACTGTATCTGCCTGTCACAATCTCTGCAGAACTCCCCTGTTCACTTTTCTCCCAGTGGCATGTCTTTCCAGTGCAGAGGCAGCTGAAGTCCCTATAAAAATGGGGGTTTGATCATCCACATTCTAGGAGGTTTCCCACAAGGATTCATCCATTCCATAAATGACTACAGCAGACGCGCAGTATTGCCATTTTGAAAGGTATGCTCTAGTGTTGAGTACCCAGCTTTAATACCCACTGTGATGAATTTATGCCCATACCTGAAGCAGAACTCACTGAGGTCTGCAGCTCTCTATAGCCTCCGAAAATCAGGCTGCTCCATTTCCCGTTCAAATGTTAAATCTGTGGGCTAATGACAGGTCAGCCATTATCCTTACATATATGACCTGAAAATCGAAGCCATCCCCTCTAAAACCAAACATGCCGATAGATCTAAGCACATTCTTATTGTTATAAAGGTACTGGAATTTCAACAGATGGACTCTCAGTAAAGAGTAGTTAGCGGTTTGTTTAAGAAAGGACGATTGATGAGTGCGTACTGTGAAAGAGGGGCTGGGATGTAGGCTGAGCTCACGAAGAACTAAATCAACTCCAGGTTGTGCGGCTGTGCCGGGCAAGCAGAGAAGCCTGGTGCGATCTAATGAGCTCAGCAGCTGCTAGGTGTCAATTTGCAACAATGCTATAAAAAAGCTGGTTTGATGTTTTGTCTCATGGGAGATTCATATTTAAAACATGTCTTTGGATATTTATGTTCTCCAGAACGCTTCTCTAAAAAAGGTAAAAAAAAATGCACCTGGTCAACAACATAATTTTTATTTTTTGGCAATTTGCAGGTTTTGTAAATAAACCAATATGTAACACTTATATCTTTTTGTTTACTTAGCATATGGTCCAACCGTGAGAAAAACTAGTATCTTTGGCTCCTTTTTGGGTAAGAGGGTTTGAAGTGTGGTTGTCTTATTTACTAAGTATTTTGTCATAGATCCAAAATGATCCTGGCCCTACACTGATGTTATATTACCTTTTCTATACAGGGAGTGTACAACTGACAGTATTTGGAAGTCCCCGGGTTTTCTTCAGTATTTATTTGAGCTTAAAATTTGTGATCTAAGAGCACTGGAAAATGAATCTTGATTTAACTGAAGTTCGGTGGCAACTCTTAATGAGTTAGGGTCCTTTAAAAAGCCATCTTTCTCTGAGTGCTGCTGTAATAAGCCTAGTAACACTCCCCAAATTAGATTTCTGTTACAGTTATTTGGGGCTATTTCAATACTTTTACAAAATTGAGTCATCTTCTCTTACGACGATATCACTAATTAAAACCAAGATGAGCAACTGCTTACACAGCTTGGTGGGTATGATTGCAGAGTTACTCCAGCACATGTTACAGCATATGTATTCTCTAGAACATCAGATGAATAAAAGTTGTTAAGCTATCCAAGAGCGAATGTCAAATTTCTCAAGCAAAAGCTTGACTGAACTCTGATGCCTGTCTGAGATTCTAAAAAGGTCTCCAAACATTAAACAGAAAAGGCAGTTTGCCACAAGGATTGATTTCATTATATCCCTCTGGCCCATTCATGGGATGCTGCTGCAGCCTGCCACTCCGGGGTGTTTTGACCTCTGCATCTGACAAAAGATTTTGAGCAAGGACTCATACTAAGAGAGACAACGTTGCCATGGAAAGCTGAACAAGCCTTTAAAATCACAGCTTTACTCTACCCTATGTCCCTGGTGCTCTGTATTTCTTCAAGCTTACCTAACAGTGTACATGGCAGGCTTTTATCTCCAAAATCTTGCCAACAAGTTGCTGCCATTTTACTACTCTGCATCCTTCATCAGGCTGGTGTTTTCACATGGAGACCCAAGAACTAGATCGCTCTATAACAGTGACGTAATTTCCCCTCATAAAAATGTTTTGAATTAATTTAAGGTGTATTCAAAGGCATGAGGGTTTCATCGAGCACAAGTAGCTGGAAGCAACAGTAGTCATGGTGCCTGCATCTCCAGATGAAAAATGTGAACATTAATTGCTCTCCTTCATGAAATTATAACACATCTTAATTGGTGTTTTGGCTCCACAGGAGCATTGGTAAATAAGGGCATCCAAGATTCTCCTTGTTGTTAAGTTTTGGTGATCTCAGACTCATCGTTTTAAGTTACCAGTCAAAAGGCAAGAACAAATGGAGGTAAATAAGTATCTTCTAAAATAAACCTTCTGAATTGGTTTTATTTACTTCAAGCTTATGTAAGTTCCCCACTATTTCTGCAAGCATTCTTCTGAGAGCGACAATGACATTTGAATGTTTTTGCAAATAACAGTCTTCACTGAATGTCTGAATCTACTTCCCAAAATGAACCAAAAATCTTACGTAAGCCAAGATGTTAGAAGATTTTCCTGTAGCCAGAACTTTCAAATTCTCTATTCAGGAATCCATATGAGTGAAGAACATTACAGAAATGCATTAAAAATATCGTCAGCTGTTCCGGTTATCAAAATGATACCGAATTCTTCCTTGTGGATGCAGATATACCCACTGCATTCACACCACAACTCTATTTTTCATTCATTTTCTATTAAGCCCATTTTTTCTCAAGTGGGATTTCAAGGCATGCAAAGCCTTTTAAAAGAATTCAAAATTTATGTTCAACGTAATTGAAAACAATGTGTTGTTTTCTGCATTTTCGTGTGGTCACTGCAGGACGAAAAGGCTCTCTTGAGTCTCTGCGCTTGTGTCACTGCTATAAATTCTTGTGTCACCGGCATTAGCTTAACACAACGTGACTGATCTAATTAGACAGGATGTGTCACAGCAGCTGCACGCCAGCCTGGAAACTCAAATAGGCCTTTCAGGTGATGGCAGCTTTATATGTTCCTTCCACCCATAGCAGCATAATAAAAACACATATATTTTCAACCTTGAAGCTGAACACCTTCCACAGTCCCCCGGGGGGCCACCGAGGCAATTGTGACATGGTGCTGGGCGCAGGCAGTGCTGAGCCCTGTGGGACCTGCTGTGGCCAGGGGCAAGCTCTAGCCCTGCCTGCCCCAGCCAGGGGGGCACCTCCACACCACAGCTCTGGGCAGGGCACAGGGACAGCATGGCTGGGGAATTCGGGCACATCCAGTTGGGGACCTACATGGAGATAAGCACGGTGATGGACATCTACCCAGCACTGGTGATGGAGCTCCATGAAAGCATTTCCAGCATCATGTGGAGTGGCTTGAGCAAGGGGCCAAAGAGCAAGCAGGTATATCTGCAGCTTATCTTTGCCCTCAACCCTTACCTGGCCCCAAGGAGTACATCCACAACCACCATCAAGGCCCACCCAGAGCCTGGTGAATGAATGGCTGTCGCAGCCCATCAAAAGTGAAGAAATCATCCTGGGACAGCAGGAGCCCTGTGGCTGCCCACCCTGGCTCCAGGGCCTGCAGACCCAGGTGGACATCACCGTGTGACAGATAGAAGGGCTGCAAGAACAGCA